>NC_056726.1:1251525649-1251730649 GCF_019279795.1 Protopterus annectens
GAAACTGCCTGAGTAGAGGTTGAGAGAAGACTGTAGGATCCATGTTGTATTCTGCTGAAATTGCTGATGCATGAATCTTAATGGAGGAGTAAGACAGGCCATTGTGGAAAAGCTCTTCTAAATATTCCAGGATGTTAGCTATGTTCGCCAATGATGCATCTACTCCTTTTGCTGCACTCTAAATGAGATATCTTTTCCATTTTGCTGAATAAGTTTTCCTTGTTGAGGGTCTGCGAGCCTGCAAGATAATGTCTTTAACCCTTTGAGATAAATCTGGGTTATTTTGTTTTATGTAATGTTCCAAGCAGCTAGCTGCAGTGTTTTCAAGTTTGGATGCAGGGTCTTGAAGTTGTTCTGTGTTAGCAGTAGAGGTAGTAGGGGTAGAGGCCATGCGTGTTCCCGAGACATACTCCTCAGTAGCGGGTACCAATGTTGCCTCGGCCAGTGTGGAGCTATCAAGATGATCCTCGGGTGTTCTTCTTTGATCTTCAGTAGCACTTTGTGCATCAAAGGAAGAGGTGGGAATGCATATGCTGTCAGGTTTTCCCAACTGAAGGATAGGGAGTCCACCTTCCAAGCAAGTGGGTGGTATGTCCTTGTGCAGAATTTTTTCAATTGGTGGTTGTGTGGGGATGCAAAGAGGTCTATTTCTGGCAGTCCCCATTTCCTTGTAATGGATTTGAAGATGTCTGGATGCAGCATCCATTCGTGGGCATCCGTGGTAGTTCTGCTTAAGACGTCTGCTAGTATATTTTCTTTTCCTGGCACAAATATGGCCTGGAGCTGAATGTTGAGGTTCAGGGCCACATTCCAGAGGTCCATTGCCATCCAGCATAGAGGATATGAATGTGTGCCTCCCTGTTTGTTGATATACCACACAACTGTGGTGTTGTCTGTCCTTATCAGCAAATGACCCTGTTGAAGAAACGGTCTGAATTGCCTGTTTTACTGTCAGCATCTCTTTTTGATTTATGTGTAGGTTCATCTGGTCTTGAGTCCATAAGCCTTGTATGCACTTGTCCACCATGTGTGCCCCCCAACCGAGGCGTCCGTGGTGATAGTCTGGCTTGGGTGGGGCCTGTGGAAGGGCAGTCCTTTGTTCAATTGACAGGCCTGGGCCCACCATTGGAATTCTTGCTTCAGGCATGGAATTATTGGAATTCGGGTTTCTAGGCTGTGCTTGTGCTGAGACCATAAATTCCTCAGGTACCATTGCAACTTCCTCATATGTAGTCTGGCATGTGGAATCAAAATTATGCAGGATGCCATGTAGCCCAGGGCTTGCAGGATTTTTCTTGCTGTAAGCTGGTTCTGCGCTGTTAATGCCATGAAATAGAGTGGTAGCTGCTTCTGTTTTTCTGCTGTGAGGAATGCCATCTGGTTTGATGTGTCCAGTTCTGCACCCAAGAAAGTTATCCTTTGGGATGGTATCAGCCTTGACTTTTTTGTGTTGACTGTATATCCCAGGGCTTGCAGCAGGTGAATAACCTTTTTCAAATCTTTTGTTAATTTGTCTTTGCTGTCCGCTTGTAACGGGCAGTCGTCCAGGTATGGATAAATTTGAATTCCCTGAAGCCTGCAGTGAGCAATTACTGATGCCAGGCATTTCGTGAATACTCTGCGCGCAGTAGATAAGCCAAAAGGCAATGCTGAGAATTGATAATGCTCTGATCCTGCAAGAAATCTGAGGTATCTTCTGCAATTTGGTCGTATGGGGACGTGCAGGTATGCCTCCTTGAGATCCAGAGTCACCAGCCAAGACTCCTTGCCCAGCATGGGAAGAAGTTGCTGTAGGGTCAGCATTTTGAATTTTGGAACAATGAGATATGTGTTCAGAGCGGACAGGTCGAGGATAGGTCTCCATTGGTTTTCCTTTCTTGGTACCAGGAAAAGCCTTGAATAAAATCCTTGTCCTTGTTCCATAGCCGGTACCTTTTCTATAGCTCTCATCCTTAGTAAGTGGTCTATTTGATGTAGAGCGTTTGTCTTTTGGTTTGGAGGTAGGTTTGGCATTCCTCCCTTCCTTGGAAGAGTATGGAAGTGAAACCTGTAGCCTTTGTCTATTGTCTGTAAAATCCATTTGTCTCCTGTAATATGATGCCAATTTACTGAAAATAAAGCTAACTTTCCGCCTAAGGGTGCTTCTAGTTGTTCCCTGGTAGGCGGTTTCAGAGCCAAGTCACTGTGATTGTCCTGTGGAAGTGGTAGTGGCTGGATCTGTGGCAGTACTTCTCTGGCTGTTAGGCTGCCACTGACGTCCCCTGTAGGCACCTCTGGATTGACCCCTGCCCCTTGGGCCTATTTCTGCTTCTCTGTGCTCTGGTGGTGTCTGGAAAGGACCAATTCTTGGAAGGCCAGTTCCTACTAAACCTCGGAGGCTGGACCTGTAAGAAATCCTTGACTGTCTGGACAGATTTAGCTTTTTCTTCCACCTTCTTCAACACTTGCTGTGCAGGGAACCAAACAAACTGTGCTTTTCCATGGGAGCATCTAGAAGCTTGGACTTTACATGGTCTGGTAAGGATTGCTCTTTTAACCATGCATGCCTTCTGATCACTGTACCAGTCATAGCTGATCTAAAGGAGGCCTCCAGTGCATCATAGCCGCATTTTAAGGAATGATTACTGACCTGCTGAGTGTTATGTACCAAATCCTGAAGGGACTTACGGTCTAAAGGCTCAGGTGAGGACAGTTTTTTAGTTAGCTGATCTAACAGGAATTCCTGATACTGAATCATGTGGAACTGACAGTTTAAGGCCCTGGCCGAAAGAGTAGCAGAAGTATACACTTTTTTACCCCATCTCTCTAAAGCCCTAGATTCTCTTTCAGAGGGGAGTGGGTTTTTGGAAGAGGCAGCTGCTACAGCTTTGGGGCCCTGTGAAATAGTTTCAGGATCTGCAATAGGAGCCTTATACAAGTGATAATGTGTGTCCGGAACCCTGTAGTATCTAGCAGGGGCCGGAGGAAGAGAGTCAGGAGCAGTACAAACATCATTAAATGCATCATCCACAACTGTAAGTACTGGAGGAATGGCTAAAGGCCTATGCTGTGGCAAATGTAAAAAGGTCCTAAGCCTTTTCCTAGAGTCTGAAAAATCCTGGCCCTGCCATTGAAATTGTTCTCTCATAGCATGCAGTGTTTCCCCAAAAGAAAATTCCTCAGGAGGAGAGGCAGAAGGGATGGAGTCTTCTGCATCTGAGTCCTCATATGGAGAATAAGGGCCTTCTGGGGGATTTGTATTGTCTGAATCATCAGAGGAGTAATCAGTAGAAACTGGCTCAGGATGCTCTGCTCTAGGCCTCTTCTCTGGAGGGGGTCGAGAGGCCCTGTCAGGGTGAGGCTGGGATCCCTGATCAAAGAAATGAGATCCTCTGCTAGACTAAGCATTTGAGTACTAGAGCTAGGCCTGTGAGAGGGGGTTTTAGCAGGCAAGGCCTTAGTTGATTTAGCTGCTTTAGCCCTGGCAAAAGCCTTAATTGACATGGATGCAGGGGGCCTAGCAGCTCCACGTGCAGGAGTAGATATATCTAAGGGGATAGTATCTGATAATTCCTGAGAACCTGCAAGACCAGGTGGAATTTCCGTAGCAGATTCAGCCATGCTGGATGAGGCCTCGGTTGTAGGAGGCATGCTTTCGGCCGAAGGAAGAACCGCGGACTCTGTTTCAGCCGAAACCGAGACACTCGCGGGTTGCTTAACCGCGGTTTCGGCCGAAACCGCGGACCGCGAGTGTCGGTCCTTTTCCTTACGCTTTTTAGCTAATTGTGAAGTCGGAGTCTCCGACGGCATGTTATAAGCAAAAGTGGAGCCGAAAAACTCCTCTGCAAACTGCGACCGACGTCTAAGTGTCCGTCGGTTGAAGGAAGCACAGGCTAGACAAGCTGCTACGTCGTGGTCTGGGCCTAAACAAGGTAGGCAGTAAGAGTGGAAATCTTTATGAGGTATTTGTTTCCCACAAGTTAAACAGTTATTCACTTTTTCTGACATCGGCTGAGGCAAGAGAGAGTCCCCAACGGGGTACTTAGCTTTTTAGAAGTCTTCGGTAGTAGCAATCTCTGGTTCTGACCGACCAGCACTTGCGAACAGCTTCTGCTTCGGGCGCCACACGGCAAGAAAGACTGAGGAAAATGGCATCGGCTGATGCCTTTATACCCAATGAACAGCCGCTATGACGTCGGGTGAAGTGCGACATCAGCCGAGGCCAGACCCAGACTTTGGAATCCGGCCAACCGAAGGGCTGCCTGGCAGGACAACCCATTTGTTAGGACTGCAGATGCATCCTTGAAGGACATCAGGAGGTACAGCCAAAGGCCTATGCTGAGGAAGGAGAAGAAAATCCCCAAGTCTCTTTTTAGATTCAGAAAATCCTGACTTTCCCAGTGGAAATGTTCCCTTACGGTATGCAAAGTTTCCCCAAAAGAAAAATCCTCGGGGAGAAGCAGAAGGAATGGAATCTTCTGCATCAGAATCCTCATAAGTAGGTACAGACAATTCCTGTTCATTACAAGAGTCAGAAGAAATAGAATCCTGGTCAGATGATTCATAATCGATGTCTTGCTCTAGGCCTCTTAAGAGGGGGTTGGCTACCTCTGATCAAAGTAATTAAATCTTCAGCCATTTTGATAATTTGTTTTTTAGGCATAGGGGCCTGTACACGTGGCCCAGGCATCGGTGTTTTAGGCATAGGTCGAGATTTTGGCCTTAGTTTTGAAGATGGCGTTGGTCCAATATACAAATCTGTAGGCCTGAAAACACCCTCAGAAGCCGGTGCCTGCACAGCGGCTCCGGACCCATCCAAGGTAGAGACATCCATGGGTTCCACAACTGAAGCATCTCGTGGCATACTGGACTCTAAATGGGTCTCAGTAGAGGCCTGCAAATCAGAAGTAGCAGGTATCGGGCTGCGAAAGCGCCTCACTGAGTACCGGCAAACTGGCGACTGGCTTAGGAGAAGTGTCGTAGGCAATTTTGGACCTCAACAGCCTGTCTCTGTCTTTTTCTTTGTGTTTTTTTTTTTTTTTTTTTTAAGTATTCTGGTAGTCTGATTGCTAATCGAAATTTCTGGATAATTAAAGTGTGAGCCAAAATATTTAGAAGCAAAAATGTACTGACGTTTGATAGTGCGTTGATTAAATAAAGCACAAAACCGACAGCAAGGTACGTTATGGTCAGGGCCTAGGCAAGGAATACAGTACAAATGAAAATCCTTGAGGTATTTGCTTCCCACAAGTAATGCAATTATTAACTTTTACTGACATTGGAAAGGAGCAAGAAAAAGTTTCCCCAACGGGGTACTTAGCTTTTTAGTTGGAAGACTTCGGATCTGAAACGCGAAAACAAAAATTTCAGGAGTCGGCCGACCGGCACTTGTGAACTGCTTCTGCTTCGGGCACCGCGCAGCAAGAAAGACTGATGTAATGGCATCGGCTGCATGTTTTATACCCCTGATGTCATGGAAGAAGGGACAGCAACCGACGCAGGACCCAAGACTTTGTTAATCAGGCCAACTGAGGGCAACCTGCCAGCAGATTACCAAAATGTAATAACTGCAACAGTAAAACACGAAGAACATCATCCTGTCCTTGTAGAACATCTAGAAAGGTGGTGAGGCCATAAGGGCCTAGAGTTCAGAAACCCTTTTGCCAGAAGTGATTTTGGAATGAGTGGTAGTGGAGGAAATGCATGTAGAAACATCGCTTCTCCATGAAAAATTGAGTGCATCCACTTTCCAGACCAGAGGGTGTAGGTCTATGGCACAAAACTGAGGAAGTTGTCCGTTAAGGGGGGAGGCAGAGAGATCTACTTGTGGAAAACTCCGCTGGTGGACAACATCCAAGAACACATCTCTGTGAGGCATCCATTCGTGGGGTTGCATCTTGGACCTGCTCAATGTGTCTGCCAATACATTTAGGCTCGAGGGACTGTATACTGCCTGAACGTGTGTCTGCAATTTGACTGCCAACTGCTACACTTAAAGGGTTAGTTTGCACAGGAGATCAGACCTGATCCCCCCCCCCCTTTCTGTTCACATACCAGAGGACTATCATGTCTGTGAAAATATTTAAGGGCCCTGGAATAAGGAGAGACCAAAAGGCCTGGAGTGGGAGCAGCAGTGCTCTCACTTTCTTTTATGTTGATATGATCTTTGCTTTGAGGGGGTCTCCAGGTGCCTTGTGCTTTTTCATGGAGCTGAAGGATGCTCTCCAAACTGTCTGTGGCATCTGTGTACATCTCTTGTACTGGTAAAGGTGCCTAAGGTGGGAAGCCTGGGTTGGCAGAGTTGTTGAACCCACCAGGTTATTTCCCTCTTCAGGCAGGGAAGAAGGGGAATTTGGAACTCCAGACAGTGAGCATGTTTTGTACACCTCAATTTCAGGAACCACAGCAATTTCCTCATGTGCATTTTTGCCAAAAGAAGCATAGGAATGGTGGATGCCATGAAACCCAGGGTCCTGAGAAAACTTCTGTCTGAGATGCGTGAGAGAAGGATAAGGCTTTGAAAGAAAGCCCTGAGCTCCTAGACCCTCTGAACGGGAAGATAAACCTTCATGAGGTCTCTTCTAATCCTGCATACCAGGAAAATGTGGTCATGTGACAGGGAAACAACAGATATGTGGTAATTTATAGTGCATCCTAGGGAAAGAAGGATGGAAATTGTGTGGTTGAGATCTTGCTCTAGTGCTTCTGCATTGTCTTGCTTGGAAAAGATTATCCAGGTATGGGACAATATGGATGCTCATCAGTCTGCAGAATGCCACAACTGGTGCTAGGTATTTTGTGAATACCCCTGGGGTGGTAGAAAGAACAAAAGGCGAAGCTGAAAACGGAAAATGTAAAGCGGCTACACAGAACCTTAAATATTCCCTGTAGCTGGGATGAATTGGAATATGAAGGCAGGCGTCCTTTATGTCATCATCTTCTTTCAGCTGTTCCTGTTAGGGGTTGCCACAGCGGATCAACTGTTTCCCATTCTTCCTGTCCTCTGCGTCTTGCTCTGTCACACCAACCACCTGCATGTCCTCTCTCACCACATCACTAAAACCTTATCTTAGGCCTTCCTCTTTTCCTCTTACCTGGCAGCTCCATCCTTAGCATCCTTTTCCCAATATACCCAGCATCCCTCCTTAGAAGGTACAGTTGTATACACTTACCAAAAATGTAGATGTTAGTGTGTATTCACTGCTGCAGGCATCACATTTGGGCTATCTGCCTGCATGTATCCCTCAGCCAACCTGAATACCAGTGTCTTGGGATTTCTGCATCGGATGCTGTCAGTTCTTCCATGACGTCAGGGGTATAAAACATGCAGCCGATGCATTACATCAGTTTTTCTTGCCCCAGATGCCCTGAAAATAGGAAGCAATTACATGGCGTGGCACACCCCCAGCAAAAAGCAAATACAAATAGTATAAGATATGCCAAACCAAAAAGGATAGGTGAAACCAGTGACAACCAGGGGGCTGGAGGGAGGGTAACCAGCACTTCAACAGCGAATACACTCTAACATCTACATTTATGGTAAGTGTACACAAAGTACAGTTGTGTACACTTACCATAAATGTAGATGTTCGAGTGTATTCACTGTTGTAGTCATTACATTTGGGTTATCTGCTTGCAGGTAGCCCTCAGTCGGCCTGATTAACAACGTCTTGGGTCCTGCGTCAGTTGCTGTCCCTTCTTCCATGACATCAGGTCGTCAGGGGTATAAAACTTGCAGCCGATGCCATTACATCAATTTTTCTTGCCCCAGATGTCAGGTGACCCCCTAATGGGAAGCAATTAAATATAAAAATACAATGATATACCTCCAACACAAAAAAGCAAATACACCAAAAAGGCCTTTAAGCATAGTTAAGGAAAGTAATGGTATAGCCAAAAGAAGTTAGGGGGCTGGAGGGAGGGTAACCAGGACTGCAACAGTGAATACATTCCAATATCATCTACATTTATGGTAAGTGTACACAACTGTACTATTTTATTCATGTTTCACAGTTGCAGTCATTACATTTGGGTCGATTCCCAAAGCTATGGTTGGGAGGAGGAATTTAGATAGCATTAGGACCAGCTATAACGCCCTGCAAGACTGCAGTGGCAAAGCCAGCTCTGGATTAAGAGAAAATTGGCAAATGATAAAGCTTGGTGAAAGTATGTACAGAACTCCAGGTAGCAGCTTCTAAGATGTCCCTGGTAGGGACGCCCCTGAGAAAGGCTGTAGAGGTAGATGCAGCCCTGGTGGAGTGAGGTCTGATCCACTGGGGGATAGGTTTTCCATGGTGCTTATAGCAGAAATGAATGCAATGGCCTATCCATTTAGAAATTGTTTGCTTTGAAACAACCTTCCCCTCTGCCCCTGCAGTAAATGCCACCAGCAGTTCAGATTTCCTTTGAGGTTTAGTCCTGTCCAAGTAGAATCTAAGTTGTCTGTGCTCATCTAAGGAATGCAGTATCCATTCCCCTTTGTTCTGTGGATTGGGAAAGAAGGTTGGCAAATGAATGGCTTGATTAAGAGCCACACTGGATACCACCTTGGGCATGAAGGATGGATTGGTTCTGAGGGACACCCTGTCCACATGAAAGATGATGAAAGCCTCCACTGCCACAAGGGCCTGTAATTCTGATACCCTTCTAGCTGAAGTGATTACTAAAAGAAAAGCTGTTTTCCAAGAAAGAAATTTTAAGTCTGCAGTAGAAGCTGACTCAAAAGGAGGTAGAGTGAGTTTCTCCAAAACAAAGTTAAGGTCCCAGGCTGGTGTTGGAGCTCTCCCGGGTGGTCTCAATTTTTTCGCCCCTCTGAGGAACTGCTTGAGCAGTGGATAAGAGATGACATGCTTGACAAGCCACGCTGCTTCACAAGGGACGGCTTGCACCTGTCACCCCTGGGATTCTGGATATTGGCTAAGGCTCTTGCCACCCCCATAGTGCCTTTTTTAGGCAAGGCTCAAATTCTAAACCTACCACCCTAGAAAACAAAAATGGGAAGAAACTGAGGGTAATGCTGCTCAATGCCAGAAGTCTAAATCTCAAAATGCACGCACTCGAGGCCCTTCTCAGTATGGAGAACATCGATGTTTGTGCTGTAACTGAAACCTGGTTCAAGGCTCCTGAGAACACCCCGGCACTATTAGGTTTTACCTCATATCATGCGTTCCGCCCCAAAACCCGGACCACACCACAAAAGGAGGGTGTATCCATATTCATAAAGGATACCCACACCTCCAGGTTGGTGGCAACGCACGAAGCTTTGGAAACCATCCAGGTGCAACTAACCATAGGCAAAACTGCTCTACAAATTGTAGCATGCTACAGGCCACCCTCTCAAACTCAGGAACCCCACACAGCCTTCCTGAAGACACTGGAGGGTATAAATGTATCTCCAAACAACATCATATTGGGTGACTTCAACTACCCGAATATAGACTGGGAACATTACTCAAGCCCTAACTTTCTAGCCCAACGGTTCCTGGAGTTCATAAATTCAAATGCCATGGAACAGCTAGTTACTGTTCACGAGAGGAGAAAATATACTAGATCTCATTATCACAAACATGGGGACAAAATGCTCCACACCGGAAGTATATCCCTCATTGGCGAGATCTGATCATAAACTAATCTCACTGGAAATCCACATTCCCCACCCCAAACAAAAAGACCACAGTGAAGAACTTCTAAAGCAAACCACACTACTCAAGACTGGTGTGGTATCCTTCAAGGCCCCTGAGCCAGTGGAAACCACAACCCAAGCTGCGGAAGCCCTTACAAATGCCTTCTATGAACACCTCCAGGACTGCATGGATCAGGCAATCCCAAATAAAACCAAGACTCTTTCCACAAAGGGCAACGGTCCAGTCTGGTGTACCCCAGCCATTAACAAACTTTACAATAAGAGGAGAAAGCTATTACATGATAGAACAAAATCCATAAAGGGAAGTCACCCCTGATCATTATTAGTAAAAAAATACGAGCACTCAAAATCAACTAAGGCCAATTTTGAGAGAAAAATTGCCATGGATTCAAAGGACAATCATAAGGCCTTTTTCAGCTATGTTAGGAACCTGGGTGGAAACTCCCAGATATGCTCAGAATTAGTCCAAAATGATACAAAAATCACTGAACCCACAGACATTGCCAACATACTGGCAGACAGGTTCAGTGCAAACTTCACCCCCCCTCTCCCCCCCTAAAGGAGAGAGAACTATCCCAGCAGAGTGTAGCCTCCCATACATCTCAAATGCTCAGGTGAAAGCTGCTCTCTCTAAAGCTAAAAACACAGCATCAATGGGACCAGATGGTGTCCCCGGCTGTGTGCTACACGAGCTAAATGAGGAATTAAACCCGCACATAAGGCAGCTGTTTAATCTCAGCCTTACCACAGGATACGTGCCCAAGGAGTGGCGTACGGCAACTGTGGTCCCACTCCACAAAGGCGGTGCCTCTACGGACCCTGGTAATTACCGCCCCATAAGCTTAACAAGTCTAGTCTGCAAAGCTATGGAGAGGATCATAATGGAGCTCATAAACAAAGATATAGGGGACTTGCAGACATTGGACCCGACCCAGTTTGGCTTCGTCAAGGGCAGATCATGCCTTTTGAACTTGGTCGACTTCATTCAAACAGTCACCAAGGTCATCGATGAGGAAAGGCAGTCCATACAGCCTACCTTGACCTTGCAAAGGTTTGACACAATACCCCACTCGGTATTGTAGAAAAACTTACCAGCTTAAATGTAAACTCATATGTCACAAGATGGGTTGCAAACTGGCTTAAGGACAGAACCCACAGGGTTAGAGTTGCTGGCGCTATGTCAGACTCCAAGCCGGTCACAAGTGGTGTCCCACAGGGCTCGATCCTTGGCCCCTATTGTTCAGCATCTACTTCTCAGAAGTACAGGCCAACATGAGAGGACTTTGGCTGACAAAGTTTGCAGACGACTGCAAACTTGAGGCCATAGTGGAAAGTGCATCAGACATGGATATCCTTCAGAAGGGACTCACGGAAACAGATAGCTGGTGCCAGAGCCATGGCCTGAAGTTAAATGCCAAAAAATGTATAGTCATACCCTTCGGGAAAAACAAGGTAACCCCAAGCTACCATATAGGTGGCAATCCACTAAGCACAGAAGAGGTTATCAGGGACCTGGGGACCCAGGTTGACAGTGGCCTTTCTTTTGACACTCACGTTGCTAAAGTGGTTAGAAAGACCTTCTACATTGCCCACCTGATCATGAAGGGACTCGCATCCAGATCTAGTGAGGTCATTGTTCCCCTGTACTCTTCACTTATCAGACCAATGATCGAGTACAATGCCCCATTCGGGATGTATCTCACCCGACATCTGCAGCAATTGGAGAGACCCCAAAAGTTCCTCACCAAAAGGATAAAGGGACTCCAAAATCTGTCATATGCTGCCAGACTGAAGAAACTCCAGCTCTATTCAGTTGCATACCGTCTGCTCAGAGGTGACATGTGCCTGACATACAAGGCCATGTCCAACTCTGAATTAATGGACATGCTCCACCTCAAAAAATCCAAATCCACCAAAAACACTAGAGCAAGCGACTTAAACCTTAGCACGGATATAAATAGGACGTGCTGGAGGGATAGATTTATCACTCAGAGACTCCCTATGCTGCAGAATAAAATCCCGATCCATGTGAGGCAGAGCACCTCGCTGGCTCTGTTCAAGAGAAATCTTGACCTGTGGATGGGAGATCGTAGGTTTATCCCGGGAATCATCTCTGTGTCACTGCTGGACAGAGGCACAACAAACTAATGGGCACAGTATTTTTTCATATAAGGGGTGGCATAAGCCACAAAAATTTGGGCTAGGCTTATAAATGCCTTAGGGCAGATAGCCTAGTATAAACCTATGAACCTATGAACCTAAGAGGGGAGGTTCTGTGTTACAATGAGCCAAAATGGCTGAGGTGTGGATTTTAATGGAGGAAAAAGACAGGCCCTTGTGTGAAGCATCTCAGTTAAGTATTGTAAAATCTGAGGTAAGGCAGGCGCTGCTGCTCTCATCCCTTGAGATTGGTTCCAGGCACAGAATCTTTTCCATTTTCCAGCACAAGATTTTCTAGCACTAGGTCTCCTTGCCTCTAAAATGATATCCATCGCAGGTTTACTGAGGGATGGTAAAGGAAAGATTACGTAATTAGCCAGGCTGCAAGGTTCAGTGTTAGAAGCTGAGGGTGCAAAATCTGGTTCTCCTGCTGAGACAGCAGGGAAGGAATCTAAGGCAGGTGCCATGGGTATAACCGCACAGGAGGGGGTACCAGTGTTGGCACGGCAAGTCTGGAGCAATCAAAATCATCTTCAGTTTGCCCTCTTTGATTTTTAGTAGTACTTTGGAGAGCAGAAGGGGGAAGGCATAGACTTTTCTAGCTGAAGAACAGAGCATCCACTTTCCAGGCTTGTTTGTGGGGAGTCCTTGTGCAAAATTTGCCCAATTGGTAGTTCTGGGGAGAGGCAAACAGGTCTATATCTGGGCTCCCCATTTGCTTGTCAACATGTTGAAAATTCTTGCTTCCAGTTTCCACTCGTGTGGGTCCATGAGGTTTCTGCTTAGTCCGTCTGCCAGTGTATTTAAATTTCCTGGCAGCAATTGAGCTTGTAGGTGCACTTGGTAGCTCAAGGCTGTGTTCCACAATGCCATGGCTAGTCTGCAGAGGGGGTAAGAATGTTTACCCCCCTGCTTGTTTATGTACCACACAACAGTGGTGTTGTCACAGTCTTTACCATTAGTGGTCCTGGAAGAATGTGGTCCTTGAAGGCTGCCAGAGCATTCTGTACAGCAAAAATTTTTGATTGATATGCAGGTGCATTCGACTTGGGTTCCATTTGACCTGAATGCACTTCCCTGCCAGGTGAGTCCCCCATGCATAGTCTGATGTGTCTGTTAGGGTTTGGGTGGCAGGGGGTGGTGTGAAATGTAGTCCCTTGTTTTTGTGGCAGGCCGCTGCCCACCAAAGGAACTCTAGGCGTAGGCAAAGTATGATAGGAATCATTGCTTCTAGATCCTGAGAATGTTGACACCATAGGCTTTTTAGATACCAATGTAGTTTCCTCATATGCAGTCTTGCATATGGAATTAGAAGAATGCAAGAGGCCATGAACCCCAAAGCTTGCAGTATTTGTCTTGCAGATAGCAGGGTTTTTGTGGCCACTTGTTTGAAGTAGGTTGTCAAATTAATGTGTTTCTCTGGCGTGAGGTAAACCATCTGGGAAGTTGTATTCAAGCTTGCTCCCAGGAATATAATTTGACAGGCTACCAGGTGTGATTTATTTTCATTTATGGTGTACCCAGACAAGTTAGAACCCTTTGAACAAGGCCAGATGATTCAAAAGTATGCCCTGGCTTTCTGCCTGAATTAGACAATCGTGCAGGTATGGGTATATTTGAATATTTCTTTGCCTGCAAAATGCAATAACTGGAGCTAGGCACTTTGTGAATACCCTGGGGGCAGTAGATAAGCCAAAGGGCAGTGCAGAAAAAGTACAGTTGTGTACCAACCATAAATGTAGATGTTAGAGTGTATTCACTGTTGCAGTCATTACACTTGGGTTTATCCTGCTGGCAGGCTACCTGCAGTCAGCCTGAATTCCAAAGTCCTGGTCCGGTGTCGGCTGCTGTCGCCTCTTCCCTGACGTCAGTGAGCTAGGGGTATTTAAAATGCAGCAGACACCATTTTCTTCAGTTTTTCTTGCCCCAGATGTCAGGTGCCCCCAAGAAGGTAGGCAATACATATTGCATATAAAAACATACAGTAAATTAAAAGCAATACCTTCATCTACAAGCAAATACACCACAGAAGTTGTATAGGATAGAGAAGTATAGAAAAGTCCCAGCAAAGAAAGGGGGATGGAGGGTGGGTAACCTGGACTGCAACAGTGAATACACTCTAACATCTACATTTATGGTAGGTACACAACTGTACTATGTTCGTGTTTCACTGTTGCAGTCATTATACTTGGGTTGAATTCTAAAGCTGAGGTAGGGCGGCTGGGTCTAAATAGGATTAGAAGCGGCTATGAGGCCCTGCAGAACTGCAGTGGCAAAGCCTGCTCTGGATTTAGAGTAAAGAGGTAATTGATAATGCTTGGTAAAAGTGTGAACTCCAAGTTGCAGCCTCCAAACTTTCCTTGGTTGGTACTCCTCTGAGAAAGGCTGCTGAAGTGGCTGCTGCCCTGGTAGAATGTGGCCTAATATTTTTAGGCACTGACTTGCCATGTTGTGCATAGCAGAAACAAATACAGTGTCCTATCCATTTTGAAATAGTCTGCTTTGAGATAGCCTTTCCTTGTGATCCTGCAGCATATGCTACAAACAGTTGATCAGTTTTTCTGAAAGCTTTTTTGTCCAAGTAGAAGCGTAGCTGCCTATGTCCAAAGAGTGCAGAAGTCTCTCCCCTTTATTCTGTGGATTTGGATAAAATGTTGGCAAATGAATGGTTTGGTTAAGAGCCACACTGGATACTACCTTTGGCATAAATGTTGGGTTTGTCCTTAGAGAAACCCTGTCCGGATGAAAAATGATAAAAGGTTCCACTGCTATTAATGCCTGTAACTCTGAGACTCTTCTTGCTGAAGTTATTGCTAGGAGCAGAGCGTTTTTCCATGATAGGAATTTTATATCAGCTGTATTGGCTGGCTCAAAAGGAGGCAGTGTGAGCTTTAAGACAAAGTTGAGGTCCCATGTAGGTATCGGTGCTCTCCTTGGGGGTCTTAGGTTTTTTGCCCCTCTGAGGTACTGTCTTAGCAGTGGATGAGAGAAAATAGGAGGTTCCGTATTGTAATGAGCTGAAATGGCAGAGGCATGGATCTTACTTTATGAGGATAGGCCTTTGTCCAGCATCTCAGTTAGGTATTGTAAAATCTGAAGAATATTTGGAACAAGTGGTTCAAGTCCTTGTGCCTGGTTCCAAGCACAGAATCTCTTCCATTTTTCTGCATAAGATTTCCTGGTGCTGGGCATCCTGGCTTCCAAAATGACATCCAAAACAGCTTTAGAGAGAGATGTGTTCTGAGTGGCTATATTATCCGCCATGCAGCCAGATTTAAGGTTCTGAGTTGGCTGTGCAGGATCTGATTGTTTTGTTGAGTCAGAAGATGAGGAATTTGAGGTAAAGTCCAGGCTGGGCCTTGAGACAAGCCCTTTAGGATTGGGTACCAGTGCTAGCGTGGCCAGTCTGGGGTAATCAGAATAATTTTTGGCTTCTCTTGTCTGACTTTTAGGAGCATTTTGGGAAGGAGAGGCAGTGGTGGAAAGGCATAAACTGTTAGGGTTTTCCAGCTGAATGATAGAGCATCCACTTTCCATGCTTGTGAGTGATAAGTCCTTGTGCAGAATCTCTGCAGTTGGCAGTTGTGAGGGGAGGCAAAAAGATCTATGTCTGGGCATCCCCATTTCCTTGTTATGCTGAAGACCTGTGGATTTAGTTTCCACTCATGAGGGTCCATGAGGTTTCTGTTTAGCTCCTCTGCCAGAGTATTTTTCTTTCCTGGCAGGAATTGTGGCTGTAGATGTACTTGGTAGGTCATTGCTGTGTTCCACAAAGTCATGGCTTGCCTGCAGATGGGGTAGGAATGTGTGCCCCCCTTCTTACTTATGTACCACATAACTGTAGTATTGTCCGTCTTTAGTAATAGTTGTCCTGGATGTAGTAGATCCTTGAAGGCTGTCAGGGCATTCTCTACAGCTAGCATCTCTTTTTGATTGATTTGAAGATGCATTTGGTCCGCGGGCCACGTGCCCTGAATACATTTTCCTGCCATGTGTACCCCCCAGGCATAATCCGATGCATCTGTTAGTGTCTGCCTGGCTGTGGGTAAAGTGAAAGGCTGTCCCTTGTTGTGGTGACAGGCCAGTGCCCACCATCGAAACTCCTGTTGCAGGCAGGGAATAAGAGTTATTATGGTTTCCAGGCTGTGGCAATGTTGAGTCCAAACATTTTTTAGATACCATTGTAGCTTCCTCATATGCAGTCTTGCGTATGGAATTAGCAGGATGCCATGAACCCCAAAGCCTGCAGAATTTTTTCTTGCAGGTAGTTGGGTCTTTGTTGCCAACATTTGAAAGTAATGAGTCAGTTGCCTTTGCTTGTCTGGCGTGAGGATAAGCCATCTGAGCAGTTGTATTTAAGCTTGCACCCAGGAATATTATCTCTTGAGAGGGCACTAGTTTTGATTTATTTTCATTTACTGTGTACCCTAGGCAAATTAGTAATCTTTTTACAAACACCAGATGCTTTAGTAGAATGTCCTTGCTCTCTGCTTGAATAAGGCAGTCGTCCAAGTAGGGATATATTTGTATTCCTTTTTGTCTGCAATATGCAATTACTGGTGACAAGCATTTTGTGAAGACCCTGGGCGCAGTAGATAAGCCAAAGGGCAGTGGAGAGAATTGATAATGCATTGAGCCAGCTATGAATCTGAGGTATCTTCTGCAACAATGTCTGATTGGGACATGCAGGTATGCCTCTGAGGTCCAAAGTAACTAGCCAAGCCTTCTAGCCCAGCATGGGTAGAAGTTGCGGCAGTGTCAACATTTTGAATTTTGGAACATCCAGGAAAGTATTTAGAATTGACAGGTCCAATATTGGTCTCCAGGCTTTGTCCTTTCTGGGTACCAAGAAAAGTCTTGAGTAAAATCTTTGCCCCTGTTCTTGTTGTGGTACTTTTTGAATAGCTCTCATGTCCATGAGAGCAGAAATTTGTTTTTGTGCCTCTGCCCATTGATTTTGTGGCAGGTCTGGCATACCTTTTGGCCTTGGTAGGGTGTGACAGTGGAACCTGTAACCCTGAGAAACAATATTCAGTACCCAATTGTCCTGGGTGATCCTGTGCCAATTTTGTGAGAAAAGTGCTAGTTTTCCCCCTAAAGGAGCTGCCAAAAGGTAAGTGTTTGGCATTTGTAGAGGGAAGTCATTGGGACAGTTTCCTATAAGGTTGTGATTTGTCTTCTCCGCCTTTGGGGGCTGAAGCATGCCATTGTTTAGGTCTGTATGAGCCTTGGGGCTGAGATCTGCCTCTTGGGCATCTGTATCTGCCTCTTTGTGGTCTGTCTGACACTGGAAAGGACCAATTTTTAGAAGGCCAGTTCCTACTAAATCTAGGTGGCTGAACCTGTAAGAAATCCTTTACTGTCTGCATTGATTTTGCTTTATCCTCCATTTTCTTTAACACCTCTTCTGCCTTAACACCAAAGTATCATGCTGTAATGCAGCATCCAATAATTTTGCTTTAACATGATCAGGTAAACTTTGTTCTTTTAACCAAGCATGCCTTTGAATGACAGAACCTGTAACTGCGGCTCTGCAAGAAGCCTCTAATGAATCAAAACCACATTGCAGAGTATGCTTTCCCACTTGTTCAGCTGCATGCAATAAATCCTGCATTTCCTTATTGTCAGGACATTCTGACCTTGTAGGCATTTTCTGTTTTAGCAAAGACATTAGGTATTGTTGATATTTAAGCATGTGAAACTGGCAATTTAAAGCCCTTACAGCTAAAGTAGCAGAAGTGCAAACTTTTCCCCCCATCTATCCAGTGCTCTAGAATATCAGAGGGAACAGTTTTTTTTTTTGCAGTGGAAGCCTTGACCCCTTTGGGACCCTAAGCAATTGTTTCTGTGGTCAGCAGCAGGGTTTTTATAAAGAAATTTATCAGAGTCTGTGACCCTGTAGTACCTATCTGGCTTGACTGGTGCAGAGGGGTAAAGAATCAGGCTACAAACTGGATTCTGAAAAAAACATCATCAATATCTAGTACAGGGGGGATAGCAAGGGGCCTGTGCTGAGGCAGTAAAAGAAAGTCTCTGAGCCTTTTCTTGGACTGAATAATCCTGGCTCTCCCAATAGAAATGCTCCCTCATGGTGTGCAAGGTTTCCCCAAAAGAGTAATCCTCAGGAGGAGAGGCTGAAGAGACAGATTCTCCAGCATCAGAGTCCTCATAGGGAGGAAGAGAATATCCCTGTTCTGAAGAGGAATCAGAGGAAATAGAGACCTGGTCAGAAGAGTCATAGTCAGTGTCTTGCCTAGGCCTTTTATCAGGAGGGGGATGGGTACCCCTGATCAAAGTAATTAGGTCCTCGGCCATTTTAAGCATCTGTTTCTTTGGCATGGACGACTGTCCAGGAGAATGCTGTACTTGTTTCTTTGTCTTTAGTGGTGTTTTAGACTTTGCCTTGGCTGCTGAAGTGGACTTGATAGTAAGCTGTGTAGGTCTGAAAACACCCTCAGAAGCAAATGCCTACTCAGCGGCTCCGGACCCATCTGAGGGAATAGTTTCCGTAGGCCCAATACCTTGAGTTTCCAGAGGCCTAGTTGTCTCCACGTGGGAGTCGGAGCCAGCCTGTGGCTCTGAGGTAGTGGGTGTTGGGGGCTGCGAAAGCACCTCACTGAGAACCGGCGAACTGCCTAGAAGAGACTTAGTCAGTTTTGGACCTCGGATGTCTGCCCTTTTCTTTGTCTTTGTGTTTTTTTATGAATTCCGGTAGTCAGTTGTTCCGATGGCATTATGTAGTTAAACCTTCGGCCAAAGTAATGTAAAGCAAAATCAAACCGACGCTTAATAGTGCGTTGGTTGAATCTAGCACAAAACCGACAACTAGCAAAGTTGTGGTCAGGGCCTAGGCAAGGAATACAGCAAGAGTGAAAATCCTTATGAGGTATTTGCTTCCCACAAGAAATACAATTGTTAACTTTTACTGACATCGGTCTGGAGCAAGAAAAAGTTTCCCCAACAGGGTACTTAGCTTTATTGAAGACTTCGGATCTGAAATTCAATTTCGAAAATCTCAGGAGTCGGCCGACCGGCACTTGTGAACTGCTTTTGCTTCGGGCACTGCGCGGCAAGAAAGACTGAAGAAAATGGCACTGGCTGCATCTTAAATACCCCTGGCGCACTGACGTCAGGGAAGAGGCGACAGCAGCCGACGCCGGACCACGACTTTGGAATTCAGGCTGACTGCGGGTAGCCTACCAGCAGGATAACCCAAGTATAATGACTGCAACAGTGAAACACGATGATGATAATGCATGTAGCCTGCTTTGAACTGTAGGTATCTTCTGCAAGATTCCCGGATTGGGATGTGCAGGTATGCTTCTTTTAAATCTAGTGTTGCCAACTAGGCATCTTTGCCTAGCATAGGAAGTAATTGGTGAAGAGTCAGCATCTTGAATTTTGAAATCTCCAAAAAAGTGTTTAGAGTAGACAGGTCCAGGATAGAACGCCATGAACTGTCTTTTCTGGGTACCTCGAAAAGTCTTGAGTAGAAACTTTGTCCCTTTTCCTCTTCTGGTACAGCTGAATAGCCCCCATGCTTAAGAGAAAAGTACTTGTTTTTGGGCCTCTGCCCACTGATTTGGGGGTAGGTCTGGCCACCCGCTTGGTGTTGGCAACGTGTGGAAGTGAAATCTGTATCCCAGGGACACTATATTTAAACCCCATTTGTCCTGGGTAATGAGTTCCCAATTCTTTGCATGAAGAGCAATCTTTCCCCCCAAAGGGGCAGTCAGTTGATAAGTGCTTGGAAATTTTAAAAGGAAGTCATTGAGACAGTTTACCATAGGGGGAGTCTTATTACTCCCAGATTTGGAAGTGGAGGCCCCCCCCCCACACTGCTTAGTTTTGGCTTGAGAAGACTTGGAAGGGGCTGGAAAGGACCAATTCTTAGAGGGCCAGTGCCTACTAAATCTAGGAGGCTGAACTTGCAAGAAATCTTTAACAGTTTGCATAGATTTAGCTTTCTCCTGCATCTTTTTGAGGACTTCTGCTTTATTGCCAAATAGGCACTCTTGGTTCAAGGGTGCATCCAGTAATTTTGCTTTGACATGATCTGGCAAGTTTTGTTCCTTAAGCCAAGCATGCCTTCTAAGAACAGACTCAGTGACAGCAGCCCTGTAAGATGCTTCTAAAGCATCAACACCACACTGCAAAGTATGCTTACCAACTTGGTCAGCAGAATGCATTAACTCATGTAATTCTTTGTGTTCTGCACAGTCAGGAATCAACAACAGTTTCTGTTTAATTAGCCCCATAATATGCTGCTACTTTAACATATGAAACTGGCAATTTAAAGCCCTAATGGCCAGAGTATAGCACAGGTGTATACTTTCTTACCCCATCTGTCTGAACCCTTGAATCCCTGTCAGAAGGGGTGGGATTCTTGGCAGTAGTAGCCTTAATGCCTTTTAGTCCTTGGGAAATGGTGTCAGGATCCGCAGTAGGATTCTTGAAAAGGAATTTGTGAGGGTCAAGTACTCTATAGTACCTGTCAGGTTTCCTGGGAGCTGGAGGCAAAGTATCCGGGGTAAGGCTGGATTCCAGGAAATCATCATCTACATCTAGGAAACCAGCACCAGCAAAAAACACACAAATACACGAAAACGTACTCGGAGGCTCGAAATAAAAATCTGCAAAAGCAACAGAGACTTCCAAAGCAGACATCCAAGCAACTTCCACCCAACACAAACCATGAAACACATACTTCACAAAACCAGTGTGCCAAACAATCACAGCCCTTAAGGCAAAATAACATACCCAACACACTAGTAATATGTGATTCTATAGTCAGGCACACTGACGTCCCACTCACTAGGCTGAACAAGGAGTAGGTTACTGTTAGCTGCTTGTCGGGTGCTAGGACCCGCCACATAACACAAGCACTCAGGTCACTCCAGAACAAGTACAAATATGACTTTGTCATTGTCCATATTGGTGTGAATGACCTGAGCCGTACCTCCCTGGACTACATGAAAAGAGACATGGAGGAGCTCTATGATCACGTAGCCCAGGCAGGTATGACCTTGACCCTGAGCAGCATCTTGCCCTCACCAAGAATGATACCACGGTATAGAGAAAAAATGATCAGTTTCAACAACTGGCTAAGCTTCTGGTGTCATTCAAAGGGGATTCAGTGTCTGTCAGCCTGGGATGACATGCTCGACAAGCCACGCTGCTTCGCTAGAGACGGCTTGCACCTGTCATCCTTAGCCTTTTGAATACTGGCCAAGGCTCTTGCCACCTCCATAGTGCCTTTTTTAGGCAAGGCTCAAAAGACAAACCCACCGCCGTAAATAGCAGAAATAACAAAAAACTGAGGGTAATGCTACTCAATGCCAGAAGTCTAAACCTCAAAATGCACGCACTCGAGGCACTCCTCAGTATGGAGAAAAATCGATATATGTGCAGTAACAGAAACCTGGCTTAAGGCTACAGAGAGCACTACCTGTAGCACTACCTGGCTACAACTCATACCATACATTTCGGCCATAAAACCTGGACCGAAATACAAAAGGTGGGGGGAGTATCCATATTCATCAAGGCTACCCACACCTCCAGGTTAGTGGCACAGCACGATGCTTCAGAGATCATCCACGTGCAACTAACAACAGGCAAAACTGCTATTCAAATTATAGCTTGCTACAGATCCCCCACCATGTCCCAGGACCCCCAACTCCACATTCCTGGAAACACTGGGAAACAAAGGTCCTATCAAACACCCTGAAATTGGGTGATTTCAATTACCCAAACATTAACTGGGAGAACTACTCAAGTACAAACTCCCTTGCCCAACATTTCCTAGAATTTATAAACTCAAACGCCCTGGATCAACTGGTCAACACCCTCACCAGAGGTGACAAGATATTGGACCTGGTCATCACCAACATGGGCGACCGGTGTTCCACACTGGAGGTCAACCCCTCGCTGGTTAGATCTGACCATAAACTAATCACTCTGGATATCCACATTCCGCCTACACCCCCGTTCAAAGAAACCAATGTGAAAAACTTTTCAAAAGCAAACTTCAAATTACTTAAGACAGAGGTGGGAAGTTTCAAAGCCCCCATGCTAAAGGATAACGCTGTCCAAGCTGCAAAATCCTTTACTAATGCACTCTACGGGCACCTACAGGAATGCATGGATCGTGCTATCCCAAACAAAACCAAGACTCACTCCTCCAAGAAAAGGAAATCAGTCTTGTGGACCCCTGCCATAAACAAGCTATACAACAGGAGGAGGAAACTAGTACAGAAAAGAGTAAAATCCCAAGAAGGGAAGACATCCATGATCAGTATCAGCAAGAAACTATGTTCCCTCATAAAATCATCCAAGGCTAGCTTCGAAAGAAAAATTGCCATGGACTCCAAAGATAATCACAAGGCATTCTTTAGCTATGTCAAGAATCTATGTGTCAATTTCTCAGATTTGCTCACAGCTGGTGCAGAATGGCACAAAACACACTGAACCGACAGATATAGCCAACATCCTGGCAGACAGGCTCAGTGCAAACTTCACCCCCGAAAGGGCCCATAACTATACCAGAAGAATGTAGTGCCCCTGAAATCAGACACTCAGGTTAAAACAGCCCTCTCCAAAGACAGAAACACAGCATCAATGGGACTGGACGGTGTCCCAGGCTGCATCCTACACGAGCTCAAAGATGAACTAACCCCTCATCTAAACACACAGTTTAAACTCAGCCTCTCCACAGGCTACGTGCCCACAGAGTGGCACACAGCAACGGTTATTCCGCTCCACAAAGGTGGAGCCACAACAGACCCCAGTAACTATCGCCCTATAAGCCTGACTAGCTTGGTCTGCAAAGCTATGGAGCGCATCATCATGGATCTCATTAAAAAAGAGACATAGAAAACCTCCAAACACTGGACCCTACCCTGTTCGGCTTTGTTAAGGGCAGATCATGCCTCCTAAACATGGTGGACTTCTTTGAGACAGTTACTAAGGCATAGACGAGGGAAAGGTGGTCCACACAGCCTACCTAGACCTCGCAAAGGCCTTTGACACCATTCCCCATTCAGGTATTATAGACAAGTTCACCAGCCTGAACATAAACCCCTACGTCACGAGGTGGGTTGCCAACTGGCTCACAGACAGAACCCACACGGTTGCGGGAGCTAGGTCTGACTCTAAACCAGTTACAAGTGGCATTCCCCAGGGCTCAGTTCTAGGACCCCTCCTGTTTGGCATATACTTCTCAGAGGTACAGGCAAACACAGGAGGACTATGGCTGACCAAGTTTGCAGACGACTGCAAACTAGGGGCTATAACTGACTCTCCGTCTAACAAACATCCTCCAAAAAGGTCTCACTGAGACAGATGCCTGGTGTCAAAACCATGGCCTCAAGCTAAATGCCAAAAAGTGCATAGTCATCCCCTTTGGAAAAAACAAAGTACCCACAAACTACCACATAAGTAGTAGCCCCCTAAATACGGAAGTCGTAATAAGGGATCTGGGGACCCAAGTAGATAGTAACCTCTCCTTTGATAATCACATTGCCAAAGTGGTTAGAAAATCCTTCTACGTGGCCCACCTAATCACAAAAGGGTTTGTATCCAGATCAAAAGATGTCATTGGGCCCCTCCACGCATCACTCATCAAACCCATCACAGTACAATGCCCCCATTTGGGATGTACCTTACAAGACACCTGTAACAACTGGAAAGACCACAGAAATACCTCAACCAAGAGGATCACTGGCCTCAAGCAGATGCCCTATGCAGCTCGACTGAAGAAACTCCAGCTGTACTCGGTTGTATACCACCTACTCAGAGGTGATCTCTGCCTGACATACAAGGCCATGCCCAACCCAGAATTGATGGACATGCTCCACCTAAAGAAAACTATATCCCCTCAAGCCACACACTCCAGGGATCTAAACTTCACCACAACAATAAATAGGACATGCTGGAGGGATAAGCTTCCTGTCCCAGAGACTTCCCATGCTCTGGAACAAGATTCCAATCTACATTAGGCAGAGCTCCTCGCTAACCCTCTTCAAGAGAAACCTTGACGAGTGGATGGGAAACAAAGTTTACCCCAGGAATCACTTCAATGGCTCTGCTGGACAGAGGTACAGGGAACTAATCTAAGGGGGCAGCAAAAGCCAACACATTCCAGCTAGGCTTATAAATGCCTTCGGGCAGATAGAGTAGTACCTACCTATGAACCTACAATCTCCAAAACAGGAGGGAAAGCTAGAAGCATGTGCTGAGGCAGGTTTAAAAATTCCCAGAGTCTCTTTTTGGACTGAGAGTAGTCCTGTTTTTCCCAGTGGAAATTGCTCCCCAAGGGTATGCAGGGTTTCACCAAAAGAAAAATCTTCTGGAGGGGAAGCAGAGGGAATGGAATCCTCTGCATCAGAATCCTCATAGGTAGAAAAGAGTATGTGTCCTGGTAGTCAGAAGGAACAGAGATATCAGATTCCTGATCAGAAAAATCAGAAGGAAAATCAGTTCTAGGTCTCTGAGGGGGAAGGCTGGATTCCCCTAATTAAGGTAATAAGGTCTTCAGCCATACTAATCATTTGCTTGTGAGGCATGTGGGCCTGAGAATGCGCTATGGTCGCCAGTTTCCTAGGCGTAGTGCGAACTTTAGGCCTGAGAAATTCGGTATTTTTGGCTTGAAACGAAGTTGCCAGTTTAATATGAAAATCGGAAGGCCTGAATACACTTCTCAGAAGCCGGTGCCTGCACAGCAGCTCCAGACTCATTCAAGGTAGAGACATCCGCAGGTTCCATAGTCGAAGAAGCATCTCGCGGCATATCGGACTCTGAATGGGTCTCAGTAGAGGCTTCCGAATCTGTAGAAGTGGGCATCAGGGGCTGTAAAAGCACCTCACTGAGTACCGGTGGACTGGCGACTAGCTTAACAGAAGCACCATCGGCAGTTTTGGACCTATGCGGTCTGTCTCTGTCTTTATCCTTACTTTTTTTGAAAGATCGGTAGTCGGATGGCTTAACGAAGTACGGAGATTGACAGCGAAAGAATTTAGCTACAAAAATAGCCCAACGATGAATCGTTCGGGCATTGAACAAGGCACAAAACCAACACCGAGGGACGCAGTGGTCTGGGCCTAAACAGGTGACGCAGTAAGAATGAAAATCTCTATGAGGTATTTGCATTCCACAGGCAAGACAATTAATTTTTTCTGACATTGGTTAGAGCAAGAAAAAAAACATCCCCAATGGGGTACTTATCTTTTAGAAGACTTCACGTCTGAAACTCGAAAATGAAAATTTCAGGAGTTGGCCAACCGGCACTTGTTAACTGCTTCTGCTTTGGGCACCGCACGGCAAGAAATTCTGATGTAATGGAGTTGGCTGCATGTTTTATACCCAGACGACCTGACGTCATGGAAGAAGCGACAGCATCCGACGCAGAAATCCCAAGACTCTTGTATTCAGGCCGGCTGAGGGTTACCTGCAGGCAGACAACCCAAATGTGATGACTGCAACAGTGAAACACCAAGAACATCATGTCCAAACTAACGCACTCTTGTCTCTCTGGCTTATTCCCCAAACCATCCAAGCTGAGCTGACCCTCCAATATACTGATTCCTAATCCTGTCCATCCTTGCCACACCCAATGCAAATCTTAACATCTTTAACTCTGCAACCTCTGACTCCTACCTTTTTGTCAATGCCACAGTCTCCAACCCATATAACATAGCTGGTCTCACTACCCTCTTGTAGGCCTTCCCTTTCACTTTTACTGGTACCAGTTGGTCACAAGTCACTCCTGACAAGTCTTCTCCACCCTGCCTGTACACTCCACCTCCCTTCCGCACTCACCATTACTCTGAACTGTTGATCATAAGTATTTAAATTCATCCACCTTTGTCCAACTATACTCCCTGCATCCTCACCATTACTCTAGCCTCTCTTCTCATTCACACACATATATTCTGTCTTAGTCCTGCTGACCTTTATTCCTCTCCTCTCTAGAGCATATCTCCACCTCTCCAGGGTTTCCCCCAACCCTACTCTCACTGCAGATCACAATGTCATTAGCAGACATCCTAGTCCACGGGGACTCCTGTCTGATCCCATCTGTCAACCTGTCCATCACAATTGCAAAGAAAGGGCTCAGAGCTGATCCTTGATGTAATCCCACCTCCACCTTAAATGCATCCAACTCCTACTGCAGACATCATCACTGCCACACTACCCCTCATACATATCCTGTACCACTCTTGCATACTTCTCTGCCACTCCCAACTTCCTCATACAATACCACAAACTCTTCTCTAGGCACCCTTGGGGTGGTAGAAAGGCCAAAGGGCAAACTGTATGTCTACTGAGGCCATACAGGCTTGAAGTAAGATCAGAGGGAACAGGGTCTGTAATGAAAGTATCCTGAAGGTTGGTACTTTCAGGTAGGTACTGAGGAAGGAGAGATCTAAGATGGGTCTTCCAGGGGTCTTCTTTCCTTGGAACTAGAAACATCCAGGAATAAACCCTCTTGCATCTTTGATGAAGAGGGGCATGATGAATGGTGCCTTGATCAAGCAGGTAATATGGTGTCCAAATAGTCAAATGGACCCTGGCCTATCTGGTAAGGGCTGTTTTTGCGGTGGAGCTTGTTGAGAAGTCCAAAATGATTGTTGTCACTTTAAAGATTTTTTTTGTCTTAGTTTACCCAACAGGGCTGAACTGTACAGAGGAGCATCTATCAATTTGGATTTGATATCCTCTGTAAAGGTTGGAGTCTTACCATGCATATCTTCCAAGGATAGATCCTGAGGCAGCTGCCCTAGCAGAAGCCTCTGCAGCATCATGGCTACACTTAATTGAGTGGCGAGTGACCACAGAGGATGCACCCAACAAGGACTTAGCCAGAGATTTATTCTCAGAATCAGGCAAATCTGAAATGATTTTAGATAACTAGGTCAAGAGCTCTAAAAAGTATTTTGTCATGTGGGTTTGGTAGTCTATTGCCCTAAAGGCAAGGGTGGCAGACATATACACTTTTTCCCCAGTCTCTCCAAATGTCTGCTGTCCCTGTAAGAAGGAAGCAGGCAGGTTGATGGAAGAAGCCTAAAGGGCTTGTCTGAAGCTACAGTGATGTCTGATGGGTCAGCCGAGGGTGCTTTGAATAACACCTTGCAGTCTGCAGGCACCTTAATAAAATCTGATTTTTTGTGGGTACTGGAGCCTGTGAATATGGAGTTTTGCTTGAAGATGCAAATACATCTAGGAATGCAGGAAGGATAGGAAGGACAGCTGAGGGACTGGGGTGTCCACCTGCAGTATGTCACAGTAGCGTTTTTGAACATCTGACACTTGAAATGTTCCTACAACTTGGTGAGTGTCATTAAAGGAAATTTCCTCTGCTAGAGTATCAACTCTATTACAGTCTTCCTCTGGGGAAGCACAATCTAGTGGGGAGGGGATCTGTGTTGAGTAGGCCAGTGACTCATCTTCAGCAGATTGTTCATTTTCTGGAGAGGTTTCTTCCCTGACCCTCTTTTGAGGTGAAGCAGTCCAGGGAGAGTTAGGATACAGTAACCCCTGGAGGGGGTCTAAGGAATACGAGAGCATTAAGAATGCTCTATGAATAGGCCTGCCAATCCTTTTAAGGGTCAGATGGCGGAGAAACATGTTTAACCTTTTGTTTCTTTTTGCATGGAATATCAACTCAGTGTAGTGATGGTGGGCCAGATGTAGGCCTACACTCGATTATGTCAGAGTCCACTTCCTCCCTAACTAGAATGGTCAGGATCCCCCTAGGGCCTTCAGAAACTACAAGTCTGGGTTCCCCTTGGATGTTCACAGTGGAAGACTGCAGCACCTCCAAGGACGTGCTGTTATCTTGCTCCAAGGCGATCTCAGTTATGGGTTTGGCCTGTGGATCAGATGACAAGCCCTGATTATATCTCCGGACTAGCGAGCATCTCTGGAGAGACATTTGGCACTGGAGGTGCAGCCAAAGTTCCGGCCTACGTTTCTTGGCCTTCTGCTTCACTAATGACTCAGCCTCCAAGTCTGAGGGACCCTCCATCCTTTTAGTGAGAAGTTTTAACTGCTGATTTTCTAAATAGATGGAAAGAAAATTCAGCCTAGTACTTAAAAGTTTTGGGAGCAAAAGATTGGAAATGGGGCAAGCCGTATGGTTGTGGGTAGGCCCAAGACAGAAAAGGCACTGTTAGTGGTCGTCTTTGTGGAATCTGACGTCCACATTGGCATTTACCCTTCTTGGATGACAAACCCTATACACAATCAAATAGTATAAAAGGATTCCCCAACGGGGCACTTATCTGAGAAGCTGAGACTGAAAATTCTTCAGGAAGCAAACCATACATAGGAAGAAGTGTTCTGCTCTCGGAGTAAAGAAGTTCCAAAGACGGTTGCTTTTATGGCCTATATCTGATAGCCTATATGCAATGCATCACGTACCCTAGGCACTAACAGACTTTTGTGTACTGGCCAACACTGGGTCGCTTGGCAGGCAATCTCCTACATGAAAAGAATACTGCAACAGCAGAACAGGAGGACATCTATAGGACAAAGGTGAAGGAATATGACCACAGGCTAAGAATTTACAGATTCTCCCACTTGAGACCAGGAAAAAAAAAAAAGAAGGGGTGGGGGCATAACTGGAATACAAGATCATGTCAAGGACATGAAGGAATCATTCTGAAAAGGAAGAGGTAAGGGCACAGACAGCAGACTGCTGGCACTAAACTCTCTGGATCTTTAAAGGTGGTTTTACATAAGGATTACCGGAACAGGTTGTGCTGAAGGACTCCACAGAGACAATAAGGTATAAAAAGTGTTAGGAGGTAGGTAGAATGCTAAGGCTCTTAAAATGTCCAACTACATAGGCTTATTCTCTCTATTTTTCCTTACGCCATCCAGAAAATGCAATGGAAAGATTACATACTATATTAAATTATATAATATATGTGTATGTGTGCGCGCATTTTATACAATTTTATAGTGCGCTCCAGATCTCTTGTTAGTAAAGATCTAAAATGCACTGGACTCCCCCCAGCCCCACACACTTTTTATTTACAATCTAGCAATGCTATCAATAACAAAGACAACTAAAAAAATAAACACTTGTAATGCTACATAGAAGACAGCCATATACCCAATGACTTGCAGAACGAAGCTAGAGGATGATAAAGGCTTACAAAATCATTTTTTTTTCTTTGCAGTTAGTTGCCAAGGAAATATAAGGGAATCATTCCACTACCTCTGGAAATGATAACACACTTCTATATCTGCCAACTGTGCCCTATAATCTGTTACTTCCTGCTGTTTGAGAGCATCTTAAAGAGTCAAACTTAATACAATGGTCAAAACCTTCCTGGGAAACAATTTCTTGTCATAGACAAATCTTAAGTCAATGCACACTAAATAAAAACAACAGAACAAATTAAAACTTTTTGGTTTTACTCTGAATAAAAAAGTCACCCTAACGTAGTTACCTTGAAATTTTACAAAACATTTGGAACTTATTACTGAAAAAATGAATGCAGGCACCACACTTTCCATCAGAAAATTAATTCTGCCAAAAGTCATAGCATAAAGCACTGGTAGATGGGATATGACAGCCACTTTCTTCATGACACAACAAATTTCTTCATGACACAACAAGCCAGAACAGCTGAATTCTAATTTTCCATATCTGCATATTAATGCAAATTCAAATTAATTTCCCAATTAACATTTTTTTTTAAAGATACATAGTATAAAACAATCACCATTAAGTCTACAGACTGGCTTATCTCATAAAACAAAGTCAAAAAGTCTACAGCAATGGATACTACAAAATTAGTATCATTTTCTTATAAGTGAAAAACCCAAAAGTAGGTGGGTTTTGCAAATCTTTTTTTTTACATTAAAACAAAGTAGAAGCCATAACTTAAAATATCCAACTGAATCAGTTGGAACATTAAGGGTTTACTTCTAGGTATGTCTTCATTCTTTACAAGATGTGTGTGAGAGCTACTGAGGTAAAAAAACAGAACAATTTAACGTATGCTGAAAATTGGATGCAAATAGTCCTAGCAAGTGAAACCATAACTAGTAGCAAATGTACTTAAATACTGCAGACCTGCAGTTACAGTTCAAAAGACGGCCAGCTCAAGAGCAAATGTACACTTGATTTGTTGACACCTGAAAGCTGGATCACAGCCCCATTTATACATTTTCTAGGATTTGTTTAAGGGAAGCAGAAAAGACAGTAACTGCAACAGACATTCAAGTCATTCCAGCCATCAAACTGTACTTTAGAGATCAGGCTACTTCCAAGACACCATGAGCACATCCATCAAGGGAAGATCTGAAGCTTGCAATATAGTGGGTGTAGAACACGTCAGTAGTCCAAAACAGTTTGACTAATACCAAGTATTAGTGCCTTGAGGTGGCACATTGGAATGCTGTGGTGGACCCCATTTTGAAGCATTACTCTGGGACCTATGAAAACAGATACAATAAAAAATTTGAATGACATCCTGATAGATTACAGACAAGATTAAATAAAACGCCAATTTCACCAGCAACAGAATACAGCCCAACATTCCTGAATAAAAATGCTCTTGTTTAGGTCTACGGATAGAGTTAATGAACATAAAAATAGTTCTTAAAGTATCAGATTCATAAGAGGATGATATATGACTGATATACAAATTGGGTTCTATACTCTCTTCTGTTCCAATTCAGCATTTTTTTAAAGCTGGCTGCCGTTAGGTTTAAGCATTATGTCACAGCATATTGTGATATGATTTGTTGAATTACGAAAACACCCAGCCTGGGGCACACCAGTTCATCCCAAACCAGTGAGCAAACACTTCCAACTCTTCATGAAAAAAGGTATGATGAGCTGAAACCCACATTGCTTAATACACAACAGTATGCACTTGCCTGACTTGACAGGGGACTTTAACTACTACAGATGAATGAATGGGCTGTCCATACAAGTGACTATAAGGCAGCTATTTCAGACTCACCAAGGAGGGTACTCTCCTTGGAAGTACAACTGCTTACCTTAAATGTACATCTTCACACGACAGGATCACTGCTGTACTTCATTTATAAATGTATGTGTCTTACTCATTGGCAGAAATCAGTCTTCTAATTTTTGCTTCAGGATAGTCAGATATCCCCGATGAAGTACAAAGCTATGCCCTATGCCAAAGACAATTACAAATGTCATCTGTAAAGTGGAGAATTCCTGCAATCTTTCATTTTTTTGAAAAAGCAGGAAGTCACCAACAAATATAACTGAATTTCCAGCCTCTCCTGGAAAAGAAAAGCACTAGAAAGTTTTAAAAGAAAAATAGAACAATGATCTATCATTTAAGATAATCCCAAATGTAATCATAATATAGTACACATCAAAAGTATACAAATCTCTTTCATTAGAGAGAAGACCCAACTACTATGCATAGAATATCTTCACTAACTATAAACCTACAGCTGTAACCAGAGAGACTGTCCTCAAAGTAATCTGAGCACCCACCTAAACCATAATGGCTTCCTTATCCTTGCGCAATCAGCAGCTGGACAAAAATATTTAACTTGTAGAGTCTACTTCCATGAAGTGAAATGCATCAACTGCTGTAACTACACTGCGAATCACTCTCAACATGGTCTATCTGTTAATGGAGTAAATATATCAGTCTGGGGTGCAGACTGGCTTGCCCTGTTGCAAAAAAAAAAAAAAAAAAAAAAAAAGTCTCATCATAACATTCCATCAGAGTTGTCCATCCTCATCGGTCATCCTTGGATTCAGTTTTGAAACTTTGGAATTGACTCAGCTGCTTCTATAACTTGTGGACTCCAAAAACAAGCAAATTCCTTACCCATAATGCATAGGGTAATTACCTTAGACTGAGTTTGCTGCTTACAGAATGAAAGCAGCAAAAAGGTAAGAGACCATATCTGGATCATAATAATATTCTAAAAGGAACTCACGTGGGAAAGTCCGTTCTTCCAGGAAATCCAATAGGGGGAAGGAGGAAAGGATTAGGTGATGACAGATGAAGATGGACAACTCAGATGGAACGTTATGGTAAGACATTAACTTCTTTACCTGAAGTTTTCAATCTTCACCCTGTGATCACCTGTGGGACAGTGTCCCCAGCCTACTTAGAACCCTGTGTGGAGTTGGGAAAAATATTTCTGAGCACCACTGAACCAAATGATGCTCTTCCCCTAGAGACCAGATCCAACTTGTAATGAGTAACAAAGGTATGGGGAGATGCAAAAGTTGCAACTGCACAGATGTCATCCATGGAAGTTCTTGACTGAAAGACCGCAGAAGTAACTACCGCCCTAGATGAAAGTGCTTTTGGCAGTAAAGGTAAGGAGATAACTCCTCTTCTCTTATAAACAAGGGAAATACAATCTGAAATCCACTTAGCTAGAGTTACATTGGTTACAGGTTGTCCCAAATTGATATGCGAAAAGCAAACAGCTGGTCACATTTCCTGATGTCCTTGGTCCTGTCAAGGTAGAATCTTAGCTGTCTGTGAACATTTAATAGATGTAATGTGTACTCACCCTTGTTAGAATAATTTGGGAAGAACACAGGAAGATTAATGCATTGATGAAGATTAGTTTCTGACAACTTTAGGTAAAAAGGATGGGTTGGTCCTGTGCAAAACTATCCTTGTGAAAAATAAAGTATGGTGGTCTAGATGAAAGTATGTGAATTTTCAAAATTCTTCTTGCTGAGGTAATGGCAACTAAGATAGTTTTCCAAGATAGAAACTTCAGATCACATCTTGAAGCTGACTCTAAAGGGGTTTGTGTTGAGGCCTGTACCATTAAAGTAAGGTCCCACGGAGGAGTAGGGTCCTTGTACGGGGGCTTTAATAGAACAGCATCTCTTAAAAAGGCTTTGCAAAGTCGAAGCGAAGCCACGGATGCTCAATGGAAACCATTATGAAAATTGGAATGGCTGCTAGTTGAACTTTAATCGTACAGGTGGAAGCTCTAACATTTAAAATAGAGGCTAGGAAGTGAAGAAATTCTTAGAATGGTGATGAAAAGGGATCAAAGTCATGTAAGGTGGCCCAGAGAACAAATCTCTTCCATTTACTTGTGTAGAGTTCACAAGTAAACAGTTTATGAGATGACAAAAATGTGTGTTTAACTGGGGAAGAGAACATATTATACCTGGCCACTAACGGAATTGGAGAAACCAAGCTGTCAGCTTGAAACTGGTAATATATGGGTGACTGATGTCCATCGGGTGTGACAGGAGGTCTGGAGTTGGATCCAGAATCCATGGTGCTTGTACCAGATGAGGCCACAGGAAGGAGAACCAAATCTGCAGAGGCCAAAAGGGGGCAATGAGGGTGACTGCTCTTCAACATGGCTTTCTATAGAAATTTGGGAATTAATGGCGTCAGAGGAAAGGCATAAAGGAGACCGGGGAGGTGGGCCAACTGTGGAGAAGAGCGTCCCTCTGTAATTCCCCCTCTGGGGGGACGAGGGCAATGTAGTTGCTGCATTTGCTGTTAAGAGCAGAGGCAAAAAGGTTGCAGCAAGGCTGGCCCCATAATCAGGAAATCCTTTGACACTTTTGGATTGAAGGACCATTCACGAGGTAGAAGGATGCATCCGCTCAATCTGTCTTCTATCACACTGGACTTTCCTGGAATATGCGTTGTGATCAGAAAGCAGTTGGATGAGATTGTCCACTACCAAACTGCAAGTGCTTCTTGGCATAAGGGGTAGGATCTGGTCCCCTGTTGTTTGATGTACCAGACCACCAACATGTCTGTCTGAACCGCAATTATCCCTGGAGATAGAGTATCTTGGAATGCTCGCACCACCACTAGCACATCTCTCATATCTAGAATGTTTACTTGCAGGTCGGCCTCTGACAGTGACCAAGTGCCTTGGACTGCCTTTCCCTGGGAAGTGTCTGTGGTCACTGTGGCCTTAGGCTGTGGGGGAATGAACGGGCATCCTTGTTGAACTAGGCTTGAATGAATCCAACACATAAGATCCCTTTTGCATGTGTTGGTGATCAAAACTGGCATTAAGGGATGATGGATTGACCACTGTACCGCAAGTAACCATTGCAATATTCACACGTGAAACCTGGTAACGGGGACAAGAGCTACTGCTGCCATTGCTCCTAATGCTTTAAGCACTAGACGTGCAAGGACTCTTTCTTTGTGGTAGATCCTGAACTTCAGTATGGATAGTTTCCAACAGAGATGGAGGTAGTGAAGCAATGGAGGTTCTCATATCTAACAGCACTCCTACAACATTAGATTTTGTGTGGGTTCCAGTGAGGATTTGTCAAAGTTGATCGTGATGCCTAGAGGGCTGCATAACTGTAGAACCTTTTGTTTTGCTGCTAGAAGTAGTTGCTTGGTAGTAGCAGAAATGAGCTACAGAAACACCCAGAATCCTTGCAGTCTTAGGTAAGCTGCTCCTACTGCCATGCATTTGGTGAACAACCTGGGGGCTGTGGTGAGACCAAAGGGAAGAACTTTGAATTGGTAATGACTGGCTTCCAGCAGTTAGCAAAGGAATCTCCTGGACCATCTGTCTATCTTTATGTGGTAGTATGTATCCTGAAGATCAACAGATCACATCTAGTTGTCCTTTCCTAAAAACAGAAGAATGGACTGAACTGTGATCATCCGAAATTTGGGTTTTCGAACAGATTTGTTCAGTTTGCTGAGATCTAAAATTGGCTTCAAGTCCCCTGTCTTTTTTGGATCATAGGGGGTTACAAGGCTAATGGCCCTGAGGCCCTTACAAGCCTAGACAAGAGTTTATCCCCAAAAAAGAAACCTAAGTCAGCACTTGTCACCCCTGTCAATGAGGGACAAAGATGGAATCCCTGGGACAAATTTGTGGTTGCCCATCCACTCATCAAGGCTGTGCTTGAAGAGGGTCAGCAAGGTACTCTGACATGTATGGGAAGTCTATTTCAGAGACAGGGCAGCTTCTGGAAGATAAACCTGTCTCTCCAGCACGTTTTGTTGATGTCGCACATTAGATTTAGGCCTATTGAGAGGGTAGTGCGTGAGGAGTTAGACTTACGGATATGGAGCATCTCTAGTAGGGCAGGGTCCAATATTGCCTTGTAGGCGAGACACAGATCACCTCTGAGCAATCTGTATGATACTGTGAAAAGTGACAGTGATCTGAGCCTGTTCGCATAAGACAGGTGTTGGAAGCCATGGATTTTCTGTGTGAGGTATTTCTGTGGCCTTTCCAGTTGCGCCAGGCATTTGAAGAGGTACATACCAAAATGGGGCTTTATACTAATTTGTAGGTCTATTGAGGGAGAAGTGCAGAGGTAATAGCCTCCTTTTTTCTGGATGCAATCCCTTTACATATGACATGAACGAAGTCAAAGGCTTTTCTGACCACTGCTGCCACATGGACTAATGTGAGACTGTCAACCTGAGTACCCAGGGCTCTCGCCACGGGTTGCTTGCTTAGGGGATTGGTGTTGATGTGGTTAATCAGTAGGGGCTGTGTTTTTGCTGAATGGTACGATAATACTTTTTTGCGTTTAACTTAAGGCCATGACTTTGGCACCAGTAATTTATAGCCGTGAGACCCTCTTGCAGTATGTTAATGTCATTTGGGAAGTCAATGAGGGCACCCAACTTACAGATATCCGCAAACTTGATCAGCCACAGGCCCTTGATCTTTGCCTGGAAGTCTGAGAAGTAGATGCCAAACAGTAGGGGTCCCAGGACAGATCCCTGTGGAACACCACTACTGATAGGTCTGCTGTCAGAGGTGGTGGTGCCTATTTTGACCTTATGGGTCCTATCTGTGAGCCAGTTAACCACCCACATCTGATGAGATAGGGATTAACACCAAGTTGTGTTAGCTTTTCAATGATGCTCGAGTGGGGAATTGTGTCAAAGGCCTTGGCCAGTCAAGGTAGGCTGTATGTACTGACTTTCCCTCATCCAGGGCCTTGGTGATGGTCTCAAAGTCGTCAACTAGGTACAGTAGGCAAGATCTGCTCCTGACTAATCAGAATTGGGTGGGGTCAAGTGTTTGGAGATTGCCCATGTCCTTGTTTATGAGATCCATAATAATTTTTGGCACTAAGAAGAATCTGGAGTAAAATGTGGATCCTATTTGGTCTGGTGGGACTTCCTGGATGACTTTTTCTCTAACAGCTTTTGAATTTGAATAGCTGCCTGTTCCCCCTGACTGGGTGTAACATTGGAGAATTTCTTTGAACAGGGAGGATGATGGGAATGGGCAAATGAAGGGAAAAGGGAATTGTATAGCCTCTGGAAATGACTGTCTGCACCCAAGTATCGGAAGTGATTTCTTGTCAGGCTTTTAGGTGCAGGGATAAGTGATCCCAGAATGCCTCCAGAGGTGGACACAATCAGGCCTCTGTTCAGGGGCGCTGGAAGGGTTTCCCAAAGAAGCAATCCTGGCAGCCCTGATGTTGCAGGCCACCTCGGCCACGTGGGCAGTGTCTTCTATTACTGTTCTCCCCCTCTGCTTCTGGGGGAACTTTCACATGGCATAGTCTGGAAGGGCGCTTGAGACTTCCTGAAACACATTTTGCTCATTCCTCATGGGGGTTCCTAGAAAAAAAAGCCTCTGTGGAATGGAAAAACACTCTCTATGGCAGAAAGGGTTTTCCCATCCTTCTCACACCTAGTTAAAGTGTCTCTAATAGTTGGGTCAAAAAGGGAAGAGTAATCAAAGGGTGCACTGACAAACGAAGACTTGAAGGGCTCTGCAAAATCACACAAGCACATCCAGGCATGCCCGCTTATGGAAATGCCTGAACCTGCTGCTCTTGTTGTTCCTTTGGCAACATGAAAAATGAGCCTCATGTACGAATTGGAAATGGATGTCAGGGTAGCTTAACTGACAGGTGACTGAATACTGCTTCTCTTCAGAAACATCTCCTGAGAAGGTATCTGACAGCTTCTTGATCAGATCTCTCCGCAATTTTGTAAAATGTGCCTGGTATTTCAAAGACTACAGGGCAAAGGTCAATAAAGCATAAACTCGCTTCCCGAATCTATCCATCTCTCATGACTCCTTGTTGGGGGCATGGACAGGGGAACTTTCTTCCACAAGTTCCTTTTCAGTGGCTGCCACTACCACCATGGGATCTACAGGAATTCTCTTAGTCCAAAACGGCTTGTCTTCTGGGGCTGTAATGGTTTTATCTGGTCTCTTGGGAAATGGCTCAGTAACATCAGCAGCCTTTCACACCTGTCAAGAGATCAATTTGATGAGCTTGTCGGCAGGGTGGAGACACCCAGGAAGTAGACAAGCAGGTAACAAAAGCCTGCAGGTACACAAATTCTTCAGTAGAAGAGTTGAGGGATTCCAAACACCTTTCTGTTTAAGTATTTCCAAGATGTCCCCAAATGAGACATCATCAGGAGGTGATCCGGGGGACCCTTCACCTTCATCGAAATCCATGTCTTTTGTGAAGGACTCTTCAGGAGAGGCCAGATGCTTCCCCCTGCACTATTTCTTTTGAGGGGAGGTTTCAGAAGAAGGGTACCCCACTGGGTAGTCCGAGGATGCAGTACCTGCTGCCCTGTGAAGGAGTTGGCTGATGTTCCAGAAACAAGGTCAGAAGCAGAAACTCCACGTAGGAAGGAACCGACCTGGTACTGGAAGTAGCCAATGCCCTCTTCATGGCCTCAAAGGCTGACCAACCAGAAGAGAAAGGGTACTCCGGAGCCAAAAAGGAAGGCCTTGGCTCTGAACCCCTCCATCCTGATAAAGTCCCCCATCAAGACTGAAGTCGGACTCAAGACTGTGCGTGCCGACACTACTCTGAAAACCCAGCCGCAGACTGACTCAGAACTGACCGCCAGGCTGCGGCCCCAAGAGGACTCCGGTTCCTACACAACAGGAGTGCTCAGGGCAGTTGTCGGGTCCAATGGAAAAGAAACATACAGTACCACCATGATCAGTTCCCAGAAGCTTGGAACCAAAGACTCTAAGCTACCAGGGGAAGTGGAGGGTGTCGGTCCCTGACCCAAAGGGGTAGGAGCCGACAGGGGTGTCTGACACACCTTGGGCTCAAAGAATCTTCACCACCAATAACTCCACGTTGACTTCAGTGAGACACCTGGAAGAAAGGACTGAGACCATTGAGGGGGACTTTGTTCTCTCTAGAAAGGGGGGATGGTGGGCTGTCTGCAAAGAGATTCAGTTTAGGGAAATGGTGTGTCCTTGGCAGGGAATGGATTGGCATAGTAGGTTGTTCCAGAGCTGCCAAAGGAGTCAGAATGGAGAAAGTAATTAGAAGTTATGTACTCACCATAACGTTCCATCTGAGTAGGTGTATTCATTTGTCTGCAACCTGTGGGTTATGGATCCGATATCTGATCCGAACCGGCATGGTTTTCCAGCTATGGATCCAAGCTCTCAGCTCCTCCCCTCACCCATAATGCCCTGCTCTACCCTCATGACCTCAGATCGAGTTTGCCAAAGCAACAACACCCTGAAAAGGGTAACATAGAATATGCAGGAAACTGAAAGGCCAGGGGGATAGGAGGGCGGGATGGTTGCAGACAAATGAATACACCTACTCAGATGGAACGTTATGGTGAGTACATAACTTCTAAATCTGAAGTAGGATATTCATTTGTCTGCAACCTGTGGGACAGAGTCCCCAGCTACCTGAATCTTGGGCGCCATCATGGAAGGATATTCCGGAGCACCGCGAGCCAAAGGATGCTCTACCCTAGATGCAAGATCCAACTTGTAGTGGGAAATAAAAGTATGAGATGAAGCCCACGTGGCTGCTGCACAAATATCATCTAGAGGAATCCTAGCCTTGAAGGCTGCCGAGGTAGATACTGACCGGGTTGAATGGGCATGAACACCCTCCGGTGCGGGCCTTCCTGAAGCTTGATAAGCCAATAAGATGCACTGTGAAATCCAGCGGGACAGAGAAACTTTAGAAATTGGCTTGCCCAAATTAAATTTTGCAAAGGAAATAAACAACTGGTCGGATTGCCTATGACCAGCCGTCCTGTTTAGATAAAATCTAAGCTGCCTGTGAACATCTAATGAGTGAAGCTTATATTCACCTTTGTTTTCATATTTAGGGAAGAAAACAGGGAGGTTAATGGATTGATTGATGTTTGCTTCAGAAGCGACTTTAGGAAGAAAGGACGGGTTGGTCCTGAGGTAGACACGGTCCGGATGAAATACCAAGTAAGGAGGTTTAGCTGATAATGCTTGAAGCTCAGAAACTCTCTTGGCCGATGTAATGGCTACCAAAAAGGCTGTCTTGTAGGACAAGAATTTGAGATCCACCGTAGCCGCTGGCTCGAAAGGGGGGGTGGTCAAGGCCTGTAGAACCAGAGAGAGGTCCCAAGGAGGAACCACTTGTTTTACAGGGGGCCTGAGAAGAAAAGTACCTTTAAGAAAAATTTTACACAATTTGGCTGACATAAGAGGATTAGAGTCATGGCCAATGTGATAATGAGAAATTGCCGCCAGTTGTACTTTGACTGTGGAACTGCTGGCACCATCGTTAAAAAGAGTGGTTAGAAAGTCAAGCACTAATGGAAGAGGAACCGTGAAGGGATTCAGGCCTTGCCGCTCCGCCCACAAAGAAAACAGTTTCCACTTGCTGCGGTAGACCTTTCTAGTGGACGGTTTATGAGCTGCCACCAGAATTGCCTTAACAGGTGACGAAATACCGGGAGTCCTGATCAAGAGTGGAACTGGAGCAGCCAAGCGGTCAGCTTCAGGTTGTCCAGATTCGGAGGAGGTATGCAGGATGGATGGGATATCAGATCCGGAATGGGATCTAGAATCCAAGGAGGATTCACCGAGTGAGACCTTAGGAAGGGGAACCAGATCTGTCGAGGCCAAAACGGAGCAATGAGAATCATTCTGCAACCCACCAGAGAGGCTTTCTGAAGAACTTGGAGCATCAGAGGCAAGGGTGGATAAGCATACAGAAGACCGGGTGGCCAAGCATGCACCAGAGCGTCTCTTGGGAACCTCCGGAGGAGATATCAGAGCGAAAAACTGTCGCACTTGGTGTTTGAGGGAGAGGCAAAAGATCGCATGAAGGAGTTCCCCACCGTGCGAATATGCGTTCGCTACTCGACAATTGAGAGACCACTCGTAAGGGGTCAGAATGGTGCGACTGAGCTTGTCCGCTAGGATGTTGGACCGACCGGAATGTGCGTTGCTATTAGAAAGCGGTTGGTGGAGATTGCCCATTCCCAAACTCTCATGGCTTCTCGACAAAGAGGGTAAGACCTTGTTCCCCCTTGCTTGTTGATGTACCAGACCACAGACATGTTGTCCGATTGAATCGCAATTGTTCCCAAGGGAAGAAAGTCCTGAAGTGCTAGCAACGCTAAGAGCACTGCTCTCATCTCTAGAACGTTGATATGCAGTAAGGTCTCTGAATCGTCCCACGTGCCTTGGACGGTCCGGCCCGCAAAGTGCCCCCCCCACCCGAGGCGGGAGGCGTCCGTGGTCACCGTGGCGAGAGGGGGAGAAGCACAAAATGGGCGGCCCCTGTGGAGATCCGGGGAGTGAAGCCACCACAAGAGGGACCGCTTGCAAGCCTTGCTGATCGCAATGGGATGATGCATGGGGAGAGCAAGGTATGACCACTGTACTAAGAGCGTCCACTGTAGAATGCGCATATTGAGCCTGGCAAGAGGAAGAAGTGCTATAGCAGATGCCATGGACCCTAGAGCCCTCAGGACCAACTCCGCCGAACAGAACTTGAGTGGAGAATGGCCCGCACCTGGAGCTGCAGATTTTGAACTCTGTCCGCAGTGAGGAAGGCTCGTAAACTCCTTGTGTCTAGCCTGGCCCCTATAAAATCTAAGAGCTGTGTGGGCGCCAGGTTGGATTTCTTTGTATTTATTGTAATGCCCAGAAAAGGAGCAAGATGGAGAAAGGAGTCTCGCGCCAATAAAAGTAGATGCCTTGTTGGGGCGGTAAGAAGCCAGTCGTCCAGGTAGGGAAAGACCTGCACCCCCTGAAGCCTCAGGTGGGCCGCTACCACTGCTAATACTTTGGTGAACACCCTGGGGGCTGTGGTGAGACCAAAGGGAAGGACCCGGAACTGGTAGTGACTGGCTCCCAGCCGGAAGCGGAGGAACCTCCTGGAGCGCCTGTCCATCAGGATGTGGTAGTACGCGTCCTTGAGGTCTATCGAGCACATCCAGTGATTTTCTCCCAGAAGGGGGAGAATAGATTGCAGAGTGACCATTCGGAATTTTTCTTTGGGGACTGCCAGATTCAAGAGAGAGAGGTCTAGGATTGGTCTTAGTTCCCCAGTCTTCTTTGGCACTAAAAAGAACCTGGAGTAGAACCCTGATCCGATCTGGTCTGGGGGGACGGGCTGGATGGCTCTTTTCTTTAGCAGATGGCCAATTTCTGCCAAAGCGGCCTCCCGTTGACCGGGTGGGACGTCTGGGAGGGACTTCAACTTTGGAAGGTGAAGGAAAGGGATGCGATATCCTCTGGATATGATTTGGAGAACCCAGCGGTCTGATGTTATGGACTCCCATGCCGCTAGGTGCCCGAACGTCCCTGACTGCCTCCAGAGTGGAGCAGTCGGGCAACCCCTCAGGGTTGCTGCGCGGGCCGTTCAGAGAAAGGTTCCCTGGACCCGAAGTTTCTGGGAGCCCCTCTGCCTCTAGGGCGGCGTCCTCCCTGTCCTCCTCTGCCACGGAAGGACTGGTTGTCCAGAGCAGGCTGGGACTGCTGCGACTTCCGGAACCACATCTTCTTCTGACCCTTTTGGTTCCTAGAGTAGGGCCTCTGGGGTGCAGAGAAGCGGATTCCGACGGCAGACAGCGTCTTCCCGTCCTTCTCGCTCTGGGTCAACGTTTCACGAACGGTTTTGCCAAAGAGAGCAGAACCATCAAAGGGGGCGTTCGCAAATGACGCTTTGAAGGGCTCAGAAAAATCGCAGTGACGGAGCCAGGCCTGATGTCTAGTGACTAGGCCTGCCCCCACAGCTCTAGCGGCGCCTTCCGTAGCGTGGGAGAGTAGCCGCATAGAGGTATTAGTAACTGACCTAAGAGTGGCCATACGGGTGGAGTGCAGAACCCTGTCCTCCTCCGAAATGGACTCTGGGGGAGATGCAGCATATTCTTTAATGAGATCTCGCTGCATCCTAATGACATGTGCCAAGTAGTTCAGCCCTTACCGAGAAGGTCGCTGAACTAAACATCCGCTTCCCCAAGCGGTCCATCATCCGAGACTCCTTGCTCAGGGGATGGACTGAGGGACTCTCCTGAGCCAGTTCCCTCTTGGTGGCCGCCGCCGTCAACATGGCATCTACCAGAGGCCCCTTACTCCAATGGGCACGGTCGGACGGTGGGCTAAGGATCCTATCGGGCCTCTTAGGAATTGGCTCCACGGTGTCCGGTTCCTTCCACGCCCTGGTGGTAATGAGGTCCACCAGGGGGTCGGCAGGAGGGGATACCCAAGAGGTAGACGGGCCCGCTTCAAATGCCTCCAAGAACACGGACTCGTCCGAGGAAGACTTGGGGGCAGACCACCCCTTATACGGAGCATTTCCATGATGTCTCCAAATGAGACATCCTCGGGGGGTGACCGTGGGGAGCCTTCCCCTTCCTCCAAGTCCGTGTCTTCTGTGAGAGACTCGGGGGAGTCAATGTGCCTCCTTTTGCACGTATGCTTGCGAGGGACATCCTCTGGGGGGCTGTCAGAGGACTCCTCGCAAGCAGCAACTTGCTCCATTGGAGCAACTTGGGGCACAGAAGCGGGCTGTCCCAGGGGCCAGATGGTGGAAGCCTGGCCCAGTGCAGAGGGAGCGGGCGGAGCCGAACAAGTGCCGGGGTCCGGAGACCCTCAACAGGGCCCTCTCCACTACATCAAACGCCGAAGGAGCCGACCTCGACCAAAGGATCCGACAATCGGCTCCCTCGGATCCGAAGAGTGGATCGAGCCGGCGCCGGCGCCGGATCCGGGACAGTGCGCTCCGACACAGACGGTGCCGAAGGAGCACTGATCCCCCCGGATCCGAGGCTCGGATCCAGGCTCCGAGAGGTCGGATCCGATGCACTCGAGGCAGGGTCGGATCCGAAGTACCAAGTACTATCGGCGCCGACCCACCCCCGGCTCCGAAGCTGCTCGGCTCCAGCTGCTCTGAACCCGGATAGCGGGACGGAGAAGGAGCAATAGGTTTGAAAAAGGGTGTTGAGCTCCCCCCCAGAGGGGGGGGGAGGCAAGAGCACTCCCATCTGCATCTGGGCCTGGATGAATCTTCTCATCATCCGGTCCAGATCAGCATCCGAAAGGCTATACGTAGATCTCGACGAGGCTACCGAGGTAGGCCTGGAGTGCCTCCTCGATAGCCTGGACGGAGATCGGGTCTCCTCCTCCTCAGGTCCCGGTGAAAAGCACACTGGGGACCGGAGCCGAGAAGGAGGAGACCGAGCGCAACGGAGCCGGGAGAAGCCGCTTGGCTGGCGGGCGAAACAGAGGTCTCGGCCCGCCGCTTGTGGTGCTTCTCCTCCGGTCCTTTTCCTAGCATCCCTCTCCTCCGAACCAGAAACGGGAGGTTGAGTCCCAGGAGGAGGAGGGGGTGCCACGGAGGGAAGAACCGAAGGCACGGTTACTCCCGAAGGAGCGGAGGTCGGAGCCGAGTCCGGCGGTAAAAGGCCCGCCAACACAAGCTTGGACCTCCGCTCCTTCAGTGCCCTGGGGTTGAACCCTGCACAAATGGAGCATCCACATGTTAGGTGTTCAACCCCCAGGCATCTAACACACCGAGTGTGGCCATCAGCTGGGGAAAGCTTATGGCCACACTCGGAGCATTTAGAAAATATAGATTTGGGCTGTTCAGCCATCCCAATCTATAAACAAGTTACTAAATTAAAGTAACTAAACAATATACACACACAGGCCCAACACACACACACTACGCCAACAGCGAGGGGAGGGAAAAAAAAATTCTTAGATTAACTCTAAAGTAAAATATCAAAGGGGTAAACCTACACTTTCACACAAAAAATGAATAAAAAACTTAAAAATTCTATATTAACAGTTAGTAAAACTAGCACTTAGCTGAGAGCTATAGAAACCAATCCAGTCACCATGCGCGGCAAACGAGATCTGGGGTCATGAGGGTAGAGCAGGGCATTATGGGTGAGGGGAGGAGCTGAGAGCTTGGATCCATAGCTGGAAAACCATGCCGGTTCGGATCCGATATCGGATCCATAACCCACAGGTTGCAGACAAATGAATATCCTACTTCAGATCAGAAGGTTCCAAGGAATCTTTCGGGATCGAAGCATTGGACTCTGGCTTGATGTCCTTTTCTTTTTAGAGCTCGGTACCAAGGAAACACTTGGAAATGAGGAAGGTTGCCTCTTCAACTCCGAGGTTCTACAAGAGGAGGAGGAGGAGGAGGAGGATGTACATCTATCCAGATTTTAGCTTTGACACGTCCTGAGAACCAGACATGGCCTTTCCAACAGAGGAAAGAAAGAGACCTTTAACTATGAGTTCATTTCGTCTATCAATGCTCAGTGCCAAAGTATGGCAGGTAGAACAGTCCTCTTGCAAATGAAGAGGACTCAGACAAACAGAGAGAATGCTGGAAGAAAACTGAATTTTATGATCACATTTTGTGAAGCCGGACTGACTTCTCTATCAGCCATACTCACACACACACACACACACACACACACACACACACACACACACACACACACACACACACACACACACAGGAAACAGTCCTAATGGAGAAATAAAGTCATCAAGCAAAGGAGAGTAGTTAAGTGCTGAAATTGAATTCATCCTCAGGTCTTGTGGAGTACCTTTGCGAGGTAGACCCAGTTTTTCAACAAAATCTCACCAAGGCGACACTGATATATAGACTGTATTTATACAGCATATATTACGGACAGAAGTAAGTCAAAAACAGAAAAAGATAGCTGGGTGCACAAGACCCAGAATAAAAAAAGTGCCCAGTCCTGATAGGCACACTGGTGCCAGGACTGGAAAAAATGACAGTGTAGAATACTCAAAATACAGGAACATTCCTACAATGGGGCCAGGCCAGGCGCAGGAGGAGGATGCCCCCCCCCCCCCTGTTTTAGAAGAAAATAGCAGTCCACAAAAATTGATTGGCCAAAGAAGAGCCATAAAGGCGACTGAGTGGACTACTGAGGATAAGAAATTATGTATTGTTACCATTATGTAAAAAAGCCCAGAATTTCCAGACACAAGATATACAAAACGATTGAGAGAAATTAGAAGAAAGAAAAATACTTCCGCATGAAAAACTGCCAGAAGTTTCAAATAAAAATTTGCGTTCATTACTACAGCAGATTTTTGAAAAACAGTATACAGATCAAGAGACATTGATCTGTTTGGAAAAAGAAGCATCTGAGGAAGTGCGAAAATAAAAAACAAAACCTAGAGATATTTGAAAAATATAAAAAAGAAATATGGACATGGGAAAGAGAGATTTGAGTCTCAAAGATATTCGAAGAGAAATACAAGCAAAAGCATCCAAATATGGAAAATTTCACAATAAAACAGTTATATCACAAAGATGTAATGTGGAAAAGAAGATTAGTAAAGCAGAAGTTAAAGAAATAGAAGTTGAAGTTATGAAGGACTTGCAAAGTGAAATATTTAATGTAGAAGGTCTAACACAGACTACATCACAGCACGATGGAGTGAGTCCCCAGAATAAGGAAAAGCAAGATCAGGAGACATGTGAAGAAGAAATATGGACATGGGAAAGGAAGAGAGATTTAATATGGTGTAATATTTATGCAAAGGAGAAAGCAAAACTAACCAATATAAAAAGTGCAGCACCAAAGATATCTGAAGAGAAATACAGGCAAAGGAATCCGGATATTGAAAACGTAACAATACAAAAAATAAGAAGACTAAGAGGAAAAGTAGAACAACAGATTAGTAATAGAAAAGTCAAAGAAACAGAAATTGAGGTTACGGAGCAGCTGCAAAGAGTACGATTCAATGTAGAAAATCAAATGCAGAAAGTACCACAACAGGATAGAGCAATAGATAGCCAAATTAAGGGGAAACCAGTGGAACAGGAAGCAATTGGTCAGGTGCCACTGCAAGATATTTTGGAGCCTTCCACAGGAAACCAGTATAAACGTTCACTTGAAGCTAGACAGCAAGGAAAGGATCAGGAAACTCTGATGCAGTCAATATTGAGGAGTGATAGGACAGTGAGTTTCCATATGACAAAGCAACAGATGACAGGATGAAACTGAAGAGAATGTGCCACAGGAAGAAGTTATATTCCTACAGAATTTTCTATAGAAGGCCCGCAGGAAATGAAAAAAAGTACAGTTTTGTACCTACCATAAATGTAGATGTCCTATAGGTATGCATCTGCAGTCATCACATATGGGTTGTCCTGCCTCAGGCAGCCCTTCGGTCGGCCGGATTCCAAAGTCTGGGTCCGGCGTCGGCTGATGTCGCACTTTCCCCGACGTCAGAGCGCTTGGGGTATAAAAGCATCAGCCGACGCCATCTTCCTCAGTTTTTCTTGCCCCAGATGCCAGGTGCCCTCTAAGGAAGGCTAAATTTGGAGAGATGCATTTAAAAATCCAAACATGCACAATAATATAAAAACAAATACACCATAATAGATCCCCCCAGCTAGCTATAAGAGGGGTAAGTACGCAAGAAATACCACAGAGGGAAGGAGGGAGTAAACCTGACTGCAGATGCATACCTATCGGACATCTACATTTATAGTAGGTACAAAACTGTACTATGTCCTTCAAGGATGCATCTGCAGTCATCACATATGGGTAGAATACCACAGCCAATCTGGGGGTGGAGGAACTATGTAAAGGATGGTGTAGCTAAAATGCCCTGCAGGACTGCCGTAGCAAAGCCTGCTCTGGATCTGGAATATAAAGGTAAATTGTAATGCTTGGCAAATGTATGCACGGAGCTCCATGTAGCAGCTTCTAAAATGTCCTTGGTAGCCACCCCTCTTAAGAAGGCTGTGGAGGTGGCTGTGGCTCTCGTGGAATGAGGTCTAATGTTAGCTGGCACAGTTTTTCCATGAAAGGAGTAACAAAAATGAAGGCAATTCCCTATCCATTTTGAAATTGTCTGTTTGGAAATTGCTTTTCCTTGTGTACCAGCAGCATATGCTACCAACAGCTGGTCAGTTTTTCTGTAACCTTTAGTTCTGTCCAAGTAGTAGCGCAACTGCCTGTGTATGTCCAGAGTGTGCAGAAGTTTCTCCCCTTTGCTTTGTGGATTTGGAAAGAAGGCAGGCAAGTGAATAGCTTGATTTAATGAAACCCTGGATACCACCTTTGGCATAAATGTAGGATTGGTTCTCAATGAAACTCTGTCCTGATGAAAAATAAGGAATGGCTGTACTGCCATAAGGGCCTGTAACTCAGATACTCTTCTTGCTGAGGTTATGGCCAGAAGGAAAGCAGTCTTCCAAGACAGGAACTGTAGTTCTGCAGATGCTGCTGGTTCAAAGGGAGGCAGTGTTAGTTTTTCCAACACGAAGTTAAGGTCCCAAGTAGGTAGAGGTGGTTTCCTTGGAGGATTGATGTTTTTGATTCCTCTTAGAAACTGTCTTAGGAGAGGATGAGAGAAGACAGGTGGATCAGTATTGTACTCTGCTAAAATTGCTGAAGCATGAATTTTAATGGAAGAGTAAGACAGACCATTGTGGGACATTTCTGCCAAGTATTCCAGAATGTGTGCCATGTTCATCACTGTCGCATCTAGGCCCTTTGTGGTGTTCCAAATGTGAAATCTTTTCCATTTTGCTGAATATGCCTTTCTTGTGGAAGGCCGGCGAGCTTCCATAATAATATCTTTCACTCTCTGGGATAGCTTGTCCTGAGGAGGAGTCAAGGTATTTTCCAGGCTGTTAGTTGCAAGGTTTTCAGGTTGGAATGCAGAGTTTTGTAATTGTGCTGTGTCAGTAGAAGTGGCCATAGCGGAAGAGGCCATGGTTTCGTGCGTGACAGGCTCTTTAACAGTGGGTACCAGTGCTGTCTTGGCCAATCCGGAGCTATCAGAATCACTTTTGGCTGCTCTGTCCTGATCTTCAGTAAAACCTTGGTCATTAATGGGAGAGGTGGAAATGCATACACTGTTAGAGTTCTCCAGCTGAAAGAGAGGGCGTCCACTTTCCATGCTTGTGGGTGGTATGTCCTTGAGCAGAATTTCTTCAGTTGATGATTGCGGGGGGAGGCAAAAAGATCCAAGTCCGGCCTCCCCCATGATTGTGTTATCTGTAGAAAGATGTCTGGGTGCAGCATCCATTCGTGTGCATCCATGATATTTTTGCTTAAGCTGTCCGCCAGTATATTGTCTTTCCCTGGCACAAACTGGGATTGTAGCTGTATATTGAGTTTCAAGGAAAGTTCCCATAGATTCATTGCCAGCCTGCAAAGAGGATAGGAATGGGTGCCTCCTTGCTTGTTTATGTACCACATAACCGTGGTGTTGTCTGTCCTTATTAGCAGATGGCCATGATGCAGAAAGGGTTTGAAGGCTTCGACTGCATGTATCACCGCCAACATTTCCTTTTGGTTTATGTGCATGGGTAGCTCTTTTTGTGACCATAGACCTTGAATGCATCTGCCCTCCATGTGCGCTCCCCATCCGTGGTCTGAAGCGTCTGTTGTAATGGTTTGGCTGGCTACTGGTTTGCTGAAAGGCAGACCCCTGTTTGACTGGCTTGCTTGAGCCCACCACAGAAATTCCTTTTGAAGGCATGGAATGAGTGGTATCAAAGTTTCCAGGCTGTGACTGTGCTGAGTCCATAAACTCCTTAGGTACCATTGTAGTTTCCTCATATGTAGTCTTGCTTGCGGAATCAGAAGGATGCAAGAAGCCATGTAACCCAGGGCCTGCAGGATTTTCCTTGCAGTCAGCTGGGTTTGTCTTGTCAGATTTTTGAAGTAATCTGGTAGTTGATTTTTTCTTCTGTGAGGAAGGCCATTTGGGTGGTTGTATCTAGATCTGCACCCAGAAAGGTTATTCTTTGGGATGGAACAAGTCTTGATTTGTGAAAGTTGACTGTATATCCCAAGGCCTGAAGTAGGTGGATGGCATAATTCAAGTGTTTTACCAAAGTTTGTTGGCTGTCCGCTTGTATAAGGCAGTCGTCCAGATATGGGTATATTTGAATCCCCTGAAGTCTGCAGTGTGCAATTACTGATGCCAGGCATTTCGTGAATACTCTGGGCGCAGTAGATAAGCCAAAGGGCAATGCTGAGAATTGATAATGCTCTGACCCTGCAAGAAATCTGAGATGTCTTCTGCAACTTTGTCTGATAGGGACATGCAGGTATGCCTCCTTGAGGTCTAGAGTTACCAGCCAAGACCCCTTGCCCAGCATGGGAAGGAGCTGCTGTACAGTCAGCATGTTGAACTTTGGCACAATGAGATAAGTATTCAGTGCGGACAAGTCGAGAATAGGCCTCCATTGTTTTTCTTTTCTTGGAACAAGGAATAGTCTGGAATAAAATCCTTGGCCTTGTTCTGAGAGAGGAACCTTTTCTATAGCTTTCATTTGCATTAAGCTGGAAATTTGTTTCAAAGCCTCTGCCCTTTGATTCGGTGGCAGGTCTGGCATGCCCTTTCTTTTTGGTAATGTGTGGAAATGAAACCTGTATCCTTTGTCTATTATTTGTAGTGTCCATTTGTCCCTTGTAATACTGTGCCAATTTTCTGAGAATAAAGAAAGCTTTCCGCCCAAAGATGCTACCAATTGAGCCCTGGTTGGCGGTGTCAAAGTAAAGTCATTGAGCCTGTCCTTGTGCAGCAGTTGAAGGTCCTGCATTACCTCTCTGGTTGGGAGGCTGCCATTGACGTCCTCTGTAGGAGCCTCTAGCTTTCCCTCTACCTCTGGCACACCTGTTCTTGCCTCTCTGAAACCTCTCTGTGTCTGGAAAGGACCAATTCTTGGAAGGCCAATTCCTGCTGAATCTTGGTGGTTGTACTTGGAGAAAATCTTTGACTGTTTGTACGGATTTTGCCTTTTCTTCAAATTTCTTTAGGACCTCCTGAGCCGTGGAGCCAAATAACTTTTGCTTTTCCAGAGGAGCATCTAGCAGCTTTGCTTTAACATGGTCTGGCAGAGATTGTTCCTTCAGCCAAGCATGCCTACGTATGACTGCGCCAGTCATAGCTGAACTACATGAAGCTTCCAATGCATCATAACCACATTGCAAGAAATGGTTGCTAACCTGTTGTGAGTTATGTACCAGATCCTGAAGTGGCTTGCGGTCCAGGGGGTCAGGTGAAGACAGTTTTTTATGCAATTCATCTAACAAATACTCTTGGTACTGTATCATATGAAATTGACAATTTAATGCCCTCATAGAAAGAGTAGCAGAAGTATACACTTTTTTACCCCATCTCTCTAAAGCTCTGGACTCCCTTTCAGAGGGGAGAGGATTTTTAGCAGTGGCAGCTGCAACCCCTTTAGGGCCCTGGGAAACAGTTTCTGGATCAGCAGAGTGGGCCTTGTAAAGGTAAAGATGTGAGTCCGGGACCCTGTAGTACCTATCGGGTTTGGCAGGAGCCGGAGGGAGAGAATCAAGGGTTGTGCTAGAGTCAGAGTACACATCATCAATGACATTCAAAACAGGAGGAATAGCTAAAGGCCTATGCTGAGGCAAATGTAAAAAGGTCCTTAATATTTTCCTGGAATCAGAGAATTCCTGGCCCTGCCATTGGAAATGCTCTCTCATGGTGTGTAGCGTCTCCCCAAAGGAAAACTCTTCAGGAGGGGAGGCCGAGGGAATAGATTCCTCTGCATCAGAATCCTCGTAGGCCGAAAAAGCCTCCTCCTGGTGGTCCGAGAGAGTAGAGCCATCAGAGGCCTCATCTGAGGAGTGGGGATCAGAGGGCTCAACCCTGGGCCTTTTGTCTGGAGGAGGTTGAGAGCCCCTGTCCGGATGAGGTTGAGAGCCTCTAATTAAGGAAATAAGATCCTCTGCTAAGCTTAGAATCTGTGAACCAGTAGAGGATCCCTGAGGGATAACCTTGGGAGGCAAAGCTTTTGAGAGTTTAGCAGCTTTAGCCCTGGAGAATGCCTTAATGGACATGGATGCAGGAGGCCTGGCTGCACCACGTGCTGGTGTAGATTTGTCTAAAGGAATGGTGTCGGAAGGTTCCAGGACACCAGTTTCTGTTGGAAATTCAATAACAGACTCAGCCGAGGCCTCCGGGACCGAGGTAGTCGGTTGAGCGGTTTCGGTAATTGGAAGTACCAAGGACTCTGTTTCAGCCGAGACCGAGACACTCGCGGTAGGCCTGGCAGTGGTTTCAGCCGAAACCGCGGCCCGCGTGTGTCAGTCCTTGTCCTTCCGTTTCTTAACTAAATGAGAAGTCAGAGTCTCCGACGGCATCTTATACGAAAAACTAGCCCCAAAAAATTCCTCTGCAAACTCCGCCCAACGTCTAAGAGTGCGTCGGTTGAAGGAAGCACAGGCTGAACAGGCCGAGACGTCGTGGTCTGGGCCTAGACAGGGTAGGCAGTAAGAGTGGAAATCCTTATGAGATATTTGTTTCCCACAAGTTAAACAATTATTAACTTTATCTGACATCGGCTGAGGCAAGAAATAGTCCCCAACGGGGTACTTAGCTTTTTGAAGTCTTCGGTAGCTGAATTACAGGAGCTGGCCGACCGGCACTTGCGAACTGCTTCTGCTTCGGGCACCACGCGGCAAGAAAGACTAAGGAAGATGGCGTCGGCTGATGCTTTTATACCCCAGGCGCTCTGACGTCGGGGAAAGTGCGACATCAGCCGACGCCGGACCCAGACTTTGGAATCTGGCCGACTGAAGGGCTGCCTGAGGCAGGACAACCCATATGTGATGACTGCAGATGCATCCTTGAAGGACATCAAGGGATGTGCCCTCAGTTTGGAAGAAAATGAGCCAAGAGAAGAGTTGCTTGATTTGATGGACATGGATTGATATATTAAGATTTATTAGAGAAGAAGACTGCAGAAGGTCAATAAAACCCAAAACGTTAAGAAGTCTGATAAAAACAAATGAATGCAGTAAGTAGGACTGTCCATAGAGATCCATGTGATATAACAGAAGTGAACAGGACATACTACTGTGCTGCTAAATTAATAACCAATAGTTCTACCACAAGATCACAGGGAAGTGAGTGAAAGGAAGGGGAGAAATTGAAGGGAAGTGAGTGAAAGGAAGGGGAGAAATTGAATACCATCATGGAAGTACCAAATAGAAAAAAACTATAAAGCAATTAAGACACGAAATGTCACAGAAGATTATAGGAGGAGGAACAGCTCATCAAAATTACTAAGAAAAAGGGATGTTATTAAAGCAATGCACAGTATTAGAACAGACCAGGATCTATCATGCACTATTGCAAATAAACTAAAAATTTCAGCACAGGTGGAAAAACGTACAAGATACACAGATAAATATAAAGGAACAGTACAACATAAGCAATTTAATGATGACCAAAATAAGTTTTACAGAGAAATGGGAAATAACTTAAAAGGAATTGAAAGACCACCAAAAAATGAGGAAGTAGATACATTTTGGAGAAGTACCGATGATCCTGTGGAACATAATAAAGATGCTAAATGGATAGAAGAAGTAAAAGAAAGAATAAGAAGTTTAAAGGTACAGGATATGAAATGAGATGAAGCAACAGCCAGAGTGATTGAAACAAAGTTGAGAACAGCCTCTAACTGGAAAACCCCAGGCTCAGATGCAGTACCTAACTTTTGGTTAAAAGTATTAACATCTTTGCACGAGGATTTAGCCATGAGTAAGAACTATTTATATGCGCGCCCCGAACAGACACCTCACTGGCTAACAGGCAAAACAATGCCCTTACTTAAGAGGGAACCTGCAAGCTACCCTAAAAATTATAGACCAATAACTTACCTTCCGACGACGTATAAACTATACACGGGAATTGCCACCGACAGAGTTTATAATAATTTAGAAAAAAACTCAATTATGGCAGTAGAACTAAAGGGCAATAAAAGAAAGTCATATGAAACACAGGATCATTTGTTGTTAAAGTTTTAGTGGGGAATTGTAAAAAGGGGAAGAATCTAAGTATGGCATGGATCGACTACAACAAAGCATTTGATAGTATCCCACATTCATGGATAAAAGAGTGCTTAATAATGTATAAGATGCACCCTACACTTATTGACTACATTACAGTAACCATTTAACAACAGCAGACCACTTTGACATTAAGCCATGATAAAGGGCAGATGATTATCCCAGGGATAAAAATTCAAAGGGGGATATTCCAGGGTGACTCCCTGTCACCGTTGCTATTCTGCCTTGCCATTAATCCATTAAGCTGTTTAACAGCTTAGGCCATGGCTACAATTTGTCTCCTAGAAAACAACAAAGTCTAATGACTTCTCATTTTCTCTTTGTCGATGATTTAAAACTGTACAGCTCATCAGACGAGGAACTGAAAGCACAGCTGCAGGTTGTCAAAACTTTTTCAGATATTAGAATGTCATTTGGTCTTGATAAATGTGCAAAAGCAACCTTTAAAGCAGAAAAATTGCAGCACCAGGAAAACATCAGTTTGGGACAAGAATGTGATATAAAAGAACTTGAGCAAGAGGGAATGTACAAATACTTGGGAACTGATGAAGGATCAGCAATAAAACATGACAAATGTGAATAAAACTCTGTAAGGAATACTTTAGAAGACTTAAATTAATCCTGAGAACAGCATTGACATCTAGGAACAAGATCCAAGCTATAAATCAATTTGCTCTTCCTGTCCTAAAGTACAGTTTGGAGTGACTGACTGTCCCAAAAAGTGTTGGATAGATTAGATATTAAAGAAGGATGCTTCATGCTCACCAAATGATTTATAAAAATCGGTGCATACCAAGATTATATATTCCCCATTCTGAAGGATGGACGAGCCTCCTTGAAACTGATTACATGTACAGATCTGCAGTTGTGGGACTCCACACATTTACTGACCTCGCAAGATCCAAATGTAATGAAAGTTTTGAAACATAAGGAGAATAAATCTAAGATGACTTCTCTGCTTAATTTAGCAGAAGCATATCGACGTCAAGCAGGAATGGAAATCAAACCAGAAGTAGATAAAAACCAGGCAGCAACTCAATGTGCCAAAAAACAAAAGAAAGAATACAAGATGAAGGACCAGATGAGAAGGCAAGAAATGTGGAAAAAACACAAATATAGTTGGAAGTATAGAAAAAGTACAGTTTTGTACCTACCATAAATGTAGATGTTTGAGTGCTCATACAGTTGCAGTCATAACAGATGGGGTTATCCTGCCGTCAGGCGGGTCCTCGGTCGGCCGAATTCCAAAGTCTAGGTCCGGCGTCGGTTGTCGTCACTTCCTCCCTGACGTCAGTGCGGCAGGGGTATAAAAGAGGCAGCCAACGCCATTTTCTTCAGTTTTTCTTGCCCCAGATGTCAGGTGCCCCCAGAAGGAAGGCAAACATAATGTTATGCAAAAATGCAATGTAGACAAATCAAAAACAGTAGTTGCAAGCAAATACACCATAAGAGTACCCCAAAAGGTTATATGAAAAGGGTTTGTCATAAGGCCTGTCCTAAGAGGGGCTGGAGGGAGGGAAACCTGGACTGCAGCTGTATGAGCACTCGAACATCTACATTTATGGTAGATACAAAACTGTACTATGTTCATCGTGCATACAGCTGCAGTCATAACAGATGGGTAGAATCCCAAAGCTAAGTAAGGGTGGTAGGCACTAAGTGGAACTAGGAGGGGCTAGGATGCCCTGCAGGACTGCTGTGGCAAAGCCCGTTCTAGATTGAGAGTATAGTGGGAGGTAATAGTGATTGGAGAAAGTGTGCACTGAACTCCAGGTGGCTGCTTCCAAAATATCCTTGGTAGGGATCCCCCTGAGGAAGGCTGCAGAGGTAAGCTGTGGCTCTGATGGAGTGGGATCTGATGCATGCAGGCACAGTTTTTCCATGAAATGAGTAACAAAGGCGTATGCAGTGGGCTATCCATTTTGAAATTGTCTGTTTGGAAATAGCCTTTCCTTAAGCACCTGCAGCATAGGACACAAAGAGTTGCTCAGATTTCCTGAATGGCTTTGTCCTGTCCAAATAATAACGAAGTTGTCTGTGAATGTCCAAGGAATGTAGTAGTTTTTCCCCTTTGTTTTGTGGATTAGGATAAAAGGTAGGTAAAGTGGATAGTCTGATTCAAAGCTACACTGGATACTACCTTTGGCATAAAGGTAGGGTTGGTTCGTAAGAAAACTCTGTCCTGATGGAAAATGATGAATGGTTGCACAGCCATGAGGGTCTGTAGCTCCGAAACCCTGTGAGCTGAGGTGATAGCCAAAAGAAAGGCTGTTTTCCATGACAAGTACTGTAAACTCTGATGAAGAAGCTGGCTCGAAGGGAGGAAGGGTCAGCTTTTCCAATACGAAGCTGAGGTTCCAAGCAGGGACTGGTAGTTTCCTTGGGGGTTTTATATTCTTTGCCCCTCTGAGGAACTGCCTTAAGAAAGGATGAGAGAATAAAGGAGGATCTGTGTTGTATTGTGCAGAAATGGCTGAAGCGTGGATCTTGATGAAGGAGAAGGAAAGTCCATTGTTTAACATCTCAGCTAGGTACTGTAAAATTTGAGGTATATTTATTACCCAAGGATTATGTCCCTTCTTTTGATTCCAGGCACAAAATCGTTTCTATTTGGCGGAGTAGGCCTTTCTAGTAGAAGGTCTTCTGGCCTCCAAGATGACATCCTGCACCTCCTTGGAGAGGAGAAACTGTTGGGAAATCAAGGAATTCTCCATGCAGCTAGATTTAAGAGTTTTGAGATGGCTGTGAAGAGGTTTGTAGTTGTGCTGGGACAACAGAAGAGGGACTAGAGGTAGGATCCATGGTGGGGAATGTGTCAGGCTCTTCAGGAGCGGATACCAGTGTTGCCTTGGCCAGTCTGGAGCAATGAGAATCATTTTCGGCCTCTCTGCTCTGGCTTTTAATAGAACTTTGGGCAGCAGAGGAAGAGGCAGGAAGGCATAGACTGTCAATGTTGCCCAATTGGCCCAGTTGAAGGAAAGTGCGTCCACTTTCCAGGCCTGTGCATGACAGGTCCTTGAACAAAAATTTTTTCAACTGGCAATTTCTGTGGGTAGCAAAGAGATCTATGTCTGGCTGTCCCCATGCCTGAGTTATCTTTGTGAAAATTTGAGGATGCAACTTCCATTCGTGTGGATCTGTCATATTTCTGCTTAGGGTGTCTGCCAGTGTGTTTTCCTTCCCTGGCAGGAATTGTGCCTGTAGTTGAATTTTCAATTCCAGTGCTGTGTTCCATAGGGTCATGGCTTGCCTGCACAGGGGGTATGAATGAGTTCCCCCCTGTTTGTTTATGTACCACATCACTGTGGTGTTGTCTGTCCTTATCAATAGCTGGCCTGGATGCAGTAGGTCTTTGAAGGTCACAATAGCCTTTTGCACTGCTAGCATTTCCTTTTGGTTGATGTGAAGGAGCTTCTCTTTTCGTGCCCATTTTCCCTGAATGCAGTGATTTGTCATGTGTGCTCCCCAGGCGTAGACTGAGGCGTCTGTTGTGATGATTTGAGATGCTTGAGGTACACAGAAAGGAAGACCTGTGTTTCTTTGGCAAGCTTGAGCCCACCACATAAATTCCTTTTGAAGACATGGAATGAGTGGTATAACTGCTTCCAAGCTGTGGCTGTGTTGAGACCATAAGTTTTTTAGGTACCATTGAAGTTTCCTCATATGCAGCTTTGCACATGGGATAAGTAGGATGCAAGATGCCATGACTCCCAGACTTTCCTTGCAGTTAGCCTGGTGTAAGTTGCCATTTTTCTGAAGTATTGAGACAGTTGCCCTTGCTTGTCTGGCGTGAGGTAGGCCATCTGGGTGGTTGTATCCAAGTTGGCACCCAGGAAAATTATTTGTTGAGAGGGTATTAGTTTTGATTTCTTTTTGTTGACTGTGTATCCCAGGAAGTTTAACAGTTTTATTACAAACGCCAGGTGCTGCAGTAGTATGTCCTTGTTGTCCGCTTGGATCAGGCAGTCGTCCAGATATGGGTAAATTTGTATCCCTTGTAGTCTGCAGAAGGCGATTACTGATGCCAGGCATTTCGTAAACAATCTGGGCACAGTAGATAAGCCAAAGGGCAATGCAGAGAATTGGTAATGGGTTGAACCTGCAAGAAATCTGAGGTATCTTCTGCAATCTTGTCTGATAGGGACATGCAGGTATGCCTCCTTGAGGTCCAATGTTACCAGCCAAGACTCCTTGCCCAGTATGGGAAGAAGCTGCTGTAATGTGAGCATCTTGAATTTTGGCACCTGTAGACATGTGTTTAGGATGGATAGGTCTAAGATAGGTCTCCAATCTTTGTCTTTCCTTGGAACCAGGAATAGTCTGGAATAAAACCCTTGACCTTGTTCTTTTGCAGGTACCTCTTGAATTGCTTTCATGTCCATGAGAGCTGAAATTTGTTTTTGTGCTCCTGCCCTTTGATTTTGTGGCAGGTTTGGCATGCCTCTCATTTTTGGAAGGGTGTGAAAGTGGAACGTGTAGCCTCTGTCTATAATGTCCTGAATCCATTTGTCTTTTGTAACAATATGCCAATTTTTTGAGAATAATGTCAGTTTTCCGCCCAAAGGTGCTGCCATTAAAGCTTTGCTTGGCAGGTGTAGGAGGAAGTCATTGTGTCTGTTTTCTAAAAGACTGTGATCTATCTTCTCCACCTCTTGGGGTTGGTGCTTGCCACTGTCTAGCTCTGAAAGATCCTTGAGGTTGCCCTCTACCCCTTGGAAGCCTGTATCTGCCCCTTTGAGGTCTGTCCGTGGCTGGAAAGGACCAATTTTTTGAAGGCCAGTTTCTGCTGAAACGTGGAGGCTGTACCTGCAGGAAATCTTTCACTGTTTGCATTGATTTCGCTTTTTCCTCCATTTTCTTTAGCACCTCATCTGCTTTAACACTAAACAATACATCTTTTTGAAGAGGTGCATCTAATAATTTAGCTTTGACATGATCTGGTAAGGTTTGCTCTTTGAGCCAAGCATGCCTACGTACAACAGGATCCCATAACAGCAGCTCTACATGAGGCCTCTAAAGCATCAAAACCACACTGCAAGGTATGTTTACCCACTTGCTCTGCACCATGCAACAAATCCTGCAACTCTTTTAAATCTGGTTGTTCTGGTTGTGTCATTTTGCTTTTCAGCTGAGATATCAAAAACTGTTGATACTTTAACATATGGAACTGACAGTTTAATGCCCTCATGGTTAAAGTGGCCGAGGTGTACACTTTTTTCCCACACCTTTCTAAAGATCTGGAATCTCTCTCTGAAGGTAATGGGTTTTTAGCAGTAGAGGCCTTAATTCCCTTGGGACCCTGTGAAATAGTTTCTGGATCAGCAGTATGGCTTTTATATAGGAACTGGTGAGAATTAGGAACCCGGTAATACCTGTCTGGTTTAACAGGAGCTGGAGGCAAAGAATCAGGATTAAGGCTGGCTTCTGTGTACACATCATCCAATATATCTAAAACAGGAGGGATAGCCAGAGGCCTATGCTGGGGAAGCAGAAGAAATTCCCTGAGCCTTTTCTTGGAATCCGAGTAATCTTGGCCATCCCAGTGAAAGTGTTCCCTCAATGTATGCAGGGTTTCCCGAAAAGAGAAGTCCATGGGGGGAGGACGGGGACCGAGGGAATAGACTCCTCTGCATCAGAGTCTTCGAATAAAGAATAGGCACAATCCTGGTCCTCAGATAGTTCTGAGGTAATAGAAGCTTGACCTGAGGAACGGTAGTCTTCCTCTAATCTGGGCCTTTTGTCGGAGGGGGGTTGAGAACCCGTGATAAGAGTAATCAAATCCTCAGCCATTTTAAGCAACCGTTTTTTTTTTTAGGGATGGTGCCTTGACAGGGTGTCTGAGAAACCTGTTTTTTGGTTTTCATGGCTGTTTTAGATTTAGTGAAGGCTTTAATAGAGAAGGAGGAAGGCCTGAAGACCCCTTGAGAAATGGCAGGCCTGTCTAAATTCTGAGTTTCCCCGCCAGGAGTGGCGTTGGTATCTGTAGTAGGAATGGGGGCCGAGAAGCCTGCGACCTCGGGTACTGAAGACACCGGTAATGTATTGTCATCGGTACTCAGGGGCTGCGTAGGTGCCTCGCTGAGTACCGGAGAACCGGAAGTCGGCCTTAGCGTGGTATCAGTAGGTGGTGCGGACCTCGTATGCCAGTCCTTATCTTTGCGTTTTTTGCTCAAAACTGGAGTTGGAGTATCCGACGACATAATATAATTAAATTTTTTGCCAAAAAAGTGAAGAGCAAACTCCGCCTAACGCTTAATAGTGCGTTTGTTGAATCTAGCACAAAAACGGCAGGCCGAGACGTTGTGGTCTGGGCCTAAGCAAGGTATACAGTAAGAGTGGAAATCCTTATGCGGTATTTGCTTCCCACATGAAATGCAATTATTAACTTTGTCTGACATCGGTCTGAGGCAAGAAAAGTTTCCCCAACGGGGTACTTAGCTTTCAAGAAGACTTCGGCTGAAATACTTTCGTAGATCTCAGGAGCTGGCCGACTGGCACTTGCGAACTGCTTCTGCTTCGGGCACCGCGCTGCAAAAAAGTGTGAAGAAAATGGCGTTGGCTGCCTCTTTTATACCTCTGCCGCACTGACGTCAGGGAGGAAGCGACGACAACCGACGCCGGACCTAGACTTTGGAATTCGGCCGACCGAGGACCCGCCTGATGGCAGGATAAACAGTCTGTTATGACTGCAGCTGTATGCACGATGAACATCTTCTGGAAGAACCACATGTTGATCAAGAACGAACACAGGAATGGTCAAGGAGAGGCGAATTCAAACCAAGAAATGAAAGGTTAATATTGGCAGCCCAAGATAGTGGGGTACGTACATGCTGGTTTACAAAGTCCATTGAACACGTGGGAGAAACACAAATGCAGATTTTGTAAAACTGAACTGGAAACAGTCACACACTTTGTTGCTGGTTGTGACACACTAATGGCAGGACTGTATACTGAAAGGCATAATAATGTGGTGAGACTGTTGCACTACTGGAGACTGTGCAAACATTATGGTATCGAAATGGCTGAAAAACACTGGAAACATAAGCCACAAAGCATCATAGAAAATTATGAAGTTTATATCACATGGGATCACCCATTGTCAACAGTTCAAAAAGTACAGTTTTGTACCTACCATAAATGTAGATGTTCGAGTGTTCACCCTGCTGCAGTCATCACACTTGGGTTATCTTGCCGTCAGGTGGTCCCGCAGTCGGCCTGAGTTCCAAAGTCTTGGCCCGGCGTCGGTTGCTGTCGCTTCTTCCCTGACGTCAGAGCGCCAGGTGTTATAAGAGGCATCCAATGCTATTTTCTTCAGGTTTTCTTGCCCCAGACGTCAGGTGCCCCCAATAGGTGGGCAATATATATATATATATATATATATATATATATATATATATCTAGATACAAATAAAACAATACCTTTAGGCACAAGCAAATACACCACAGAGGTTGAATAGGATAGAGTGGTACAGATAAGTTCAGCTAGTTCAGAGGGGATGGAGGGAGAGTAACCTGGACTGCAAAACACTCGAATATCTACATTTATGGTAGGTACAAAACGGTACTATGTTCATCGTGTTACCCTGCTGCAGTCATCACACTTGGGTTGAATCCCAAAGCTAAGGATGGGAGGTGGAGTTAAACAGGGTTAGAAGGAGCTAGTAGGCCCTGCAAAACCGCAGTGGCAAAACCAGCTCTAGTCTTAGAATATAGAGGTAAGTGATGGTGTTTGGTGAAGGTGTGCACTGAACTCCAAATTGCAGCTTCCAGAATATCCTTGGTTGGCACTCCCCTGAGAAAGGCTGCTGATGTAGCTGTAGCCCTGGTGGAATGGGACCTAATGTTAGCAGGTACCGGTTTCCCATGATGCGTGTAGCAGAAACGTATGCAATGCCCTATCCATTTAGAAATGGTTTGTTTCGAGATAGCTTTTCCTTGTGATCCTGTAGCATAGGCTACAAAGAGCTGGTCAGAATTTCTGAAAGCCTTAGTTTTTATCCAAGTAGTAACGTAATTGCCTGTGAATGTCCAAAGAGTGCAGGAGTCTATCTCCTTTGTTCTAGGGATTTGGGAAAAAAGGTGGGCAAATGAATGGTTTGGTTTAGGGCCACACTGGATACCACCTTTGGCATAAAGGAAGGGTTAGTTCGTAGAGACTCTGTCTTGATGAAAAATGAGGAAAGGCTCCACTGCCATTAGTGCCTGTAGCTCTGAGACTCTTCTAGCTGAGGTTACTGCAAGTAGCAGGGCAGTTTTCCATGAAAGAAATTTTAAATCGGCTGAAAAAGCTGGTTCACAGGGCGGCAGTGTAAGCTTTTCCAGAACAAAGTTGAGATCCCAAGTAGGTGTTGGTGCTCTCCTTGGCGGTCTTATGTTCTTAGCCCCTCTGAGGTACTGTCTTAGGAGTGGATGTGAGAATAAAGGAGGATCCATGTTGTAATGAGCTGAAATTGCTGAGGTGTGGATCTTAATAGATGAAGAGGAAAGACCTTTGTGCAATATCTCAGTTAAATATTGCAGAATCTGAGGAATGTTTGGATTAAGGGGATTTTGGCCTTTAGCCTGGTTCCAGGCGCAAAATCTTCTCCATTTGTCTGAATAGGTTTTCCTGGTGCTGGGCCTCCTGGCCTCCAGAATGACATCCATAACTGCTTTGAATAGAGGTGTTGGCTGGTTGTTTAGGTTATTTGCCATGCAGCCAGGTTTAAAGTCTTGAGCTGGCGGTGTAGAATCTGACTGTCTCGCTGGGTGAGCAGGTGAGGAATTTGTGGTAAAATCCATGGTGGGCCGTGGGCCATGTTCCTTACAATTGGATACCAATGCTGGCGTGGCCAGTCTGGTCCAATGAGCATCATTTGTGGCCTCTCTAATCTGACTTTCAGCAGTACCTTTGCTAGAAGAGGCACTGGAGGAAAGGCATACACTGCTCATGTTTTCCAACTGAATGAGAGGACGTCCACTTTCCAAGCTTGTGGATGGAATGTCCTTGTGCAAAATTTTTGAAGTTGGTAGTTTTGGGGGCTTGCAAACAGATCTATGTCTGGGCGTCCCCATTTTTGAGCTATCATTGCAAATACTTGTGGATCTAGTTTCCACTCGTGTGGATCCATGATGTTTCTGCTTAGGTCTGCCAATGTGTTTTTCTTTCCTGGCAGGAATTGTGCTTGTAATTGTACCTGGTAAGACAGTGCAGTGTTCCACAAGGTCATTGCTTGCCTGGATAGAAGGTAGGAATGTGTGGCCCCTTGCTTGTTTATGTACCACATTACTGTGGTATTGTCCATCTTTGTTATTAGTTATCCTGGGTGTACGAGGCTTTTGAAAGCTGTTAGGGCATTCTGTACTGCTAGCATTTCTTTTTTGATTGATATGTAGATGCCTCTGATCTGTAGTCCATTTGCCCTGAATGCACTGTCCTGCCATGTGTGCTCCCCAGGCATAGTCTGATGCATCTATTGTCATAGTTTGCCTGGCTGTGGATAAGGTGAAAGGCTGACCCTTGTTGAGGTGACATGCCAGTGCTCACCACAGAAACTCCTGTTGAAGGCAGGGAATGAGTGGTATCATTGTTTCCAAGCTGTGGCTGTGCTGAGTCCATACGCTTTTCAGGTACCATTGTAATTTCCTCATATGCAGTTTTGCAAATGGTAGTAGTAGTATGCAAGATGCCATGAATCCCAAAGGCCTGCAGACTTTTTCTTGCAGGGAGTTGGGTCTTTGTTGCCACTATTTTGAAATATTGAGTCAGCTGTTGTTTCTTGTCTGTCGTGAGAAGCCATATGGGCCGTTGTATTCAAGCTGGCACCCAGGAATTATGTTTTGTGAGGGCACTAGTTTTGATTTCTTTTCGCTTACTGTGTACCCTAGGCAACTTAGAAAGTGTTTGACAAATGCCAGATGCTTTAAAAGAATGTCCTTGCTTTCTGCTTGAATAAGGCAGTCGTCCAGGTATGGGTATATTTGAATTCCTCTGTCTGCAGTATGCAATTACTGGTGCCAGGCATTTTGTGAAGACCCTGGGCGCAGTAGATAAGCCAAAGGGCAGTGCAGAGAATTGATAATGCGTTGAACCTGCAATGAAGCGGAGGCATCTTCAGCAATTTTGTCTGATAGGGACATGCAGGTATGCCTCTCCTTGAGGTCCAACGTTACTAGCCAAGCATTCTTGCCCAGCATGGGAAGAAGCTGCTGTAGTATTAGCATCTTGAATTTTGGTACTTGCAGAAAGGTGTTTAGAATTGAAAGATCCAGAATGGGTTTCCATGCTTTGTCCTTTCTTGGGACTAGAAAGAGTCTCGAGTAAAATACTTGTCCTTGCTCCTGTGTAGGTACCTGTTGAATGGCTCTCATGTCCATGAGAGCTGTAATTTGTTTTTGTGCCTCTGCCCACTGATTTGGTGGCAGGTTTGGCATTCCTTTTATCCTTGGTAAGGTATGAAAGTGGAATCTGTATCCTTGAGAGACAATGTCTAGAACCCATTTGTCTTTTGTGATGATGTGCCAGATGTCTGCAAAAAATGCTAATTTTCCTCCCAAGGGAGCTGCCAGGAGAGATTTGCTTGGTAGTTTGAGGATTGAGTCATTGTGTTTGTCTTCTGCTCACCTGGGGCCTGTCTTCTCCACCTTTCTGGGTAGTAGTACCCCATTGGCGAGGTTTGTAAGGGCCTTGTGACTGACCTCTGCCCCTTGGGCGTCTGTATTTGCCTCTCTGTGATCTGTCAGAAGCTGGAAAGGACCAGTTTTTCGTTGGCCAATTTCTGCTGAAACAAGGGGGTTGTACCTGCAAAAAATCCTTGACCGTCTGCATAGACTTTGCCTTATACTCCATTTTCTTTAAAACCTCTTCTGCTTTGACACCAAATAATACATTCTGCTGTAAAGGTGCATCCAATAATTTTGCTTTAACATGATCAGGAAGGGTTTGTTCTTTTAACCAAGCATGTCTACGTATGACAGAGCCAGTAACAGCTGCTCTACAGGAAGCTTCCAATGAATCAAATCCACATTGTAAAGTATGTTTGCCCACTTGTTCAGCTGCATGCAACAGATACTGCATTTCCTTGAATTCAGACTGTTCAGTATGTGTGCTCATTTTTTGTTTAAATTAAGACATTAGGAATTGTTGATATTTCAGCATATGAAACTGACAATTTAATGCTTTCATAGCCAGAGTTGCGGAGGTGTATATTTTCTTTCCCCATCTATCTAGAGCTCTGGAATCTCTTTCAGAGGGCACAGGATTTTTAGCCATAGAAGCTTTAGCTCCCTTAGGACCCTGGGAAATTGTTTCTGGGTCAGCCACAGGGCTTTTATAAAGGAATTTGTGAAAGTCTGGTACTCTGTAGTATCTGTCTGGTTTGGCTGGAGCAGGAGGTAGAGAGTCTGGATTTAGACTAGACTCCAAGTAAAGTACAGTTTTGTACCTACCATAAATGTAGATGTTCGAAGATCCACATTGCTGCAGTCCTTACTTATGGGGTAGTCCGCTGTCCTCGGTCGGCCCGAATACCGAAGTATTAGGCTGACGTCGGTCATGGGCGCCTAGATCTGACATCAGAGCGTCAGGGTATAAAGGCGCATGACCGACGTCATATCCTCAGTCTTTTCTTGCCCCAGATGTCAGAAGGCCAAACCAGAAAGGCCACAGCCAAAAACAGAATACCTCCCAAAAACATGCCCAACAACAACCATCACCTAAAGCATAACACCAAGTCTAACTACAGTGGGGAAGGAGGGAGTAATTGGACTGCAGCAATGTGGATCTTGAACATCTACATTTATGGTAGGTACAAAACTGTACTATGTTCTTCATCTCACATTGCTGCAGTCCTTACTTATGGGTAGAATCCCAAAGCAACGGGAAAGGGAGGATGGTAAAAATCATAAAGCATTAGGGGCGCTAAAACGCCCTGTAAAATTGCAGTGGCAAATCCAGCCCTAGACTTAGAATAAAGAGGAAGGTGGTAATGTTTAGAAAAGGTATGCACTGAACTCCAAGTAGCTGCCTCCAAAATGTCTTTGTAGCTAACCCCTTAGAAAGGCCGTAGAAGTAGCAGTAGCCCTAGTGGAATGAGGCCTGATTCCAGCAGGAATCTCCTTACCATGATGGGAATAACAGAAAGAAATACAAAACCCAATCCATTTAGAAATAGTTTGTTTTGAAACAGGTTTACCCTGTGAACCCAAAGCAAAAGAAACAAACAATTGCTGAGACTGTCTGAACTCTTTGGTTCTGCTCAAATAATAACGCAACTGCCTGTGAATATCCAAAGTATGCAAAATTTTCTCCCTTTATTTTGGGGTTTGCATAAAAAGTAGGCAAATGAATAGTTTGATTTAAGGCCACACTAGAAACCACCTTAGGCATAAAGGAAGGATTAGTACGCAAAGATACCCTATCCTTATGAAAAATCAGGAAAGGCTCCACTGCCATGAGGGCCTGTAATTCAGAAACCCTTCTTGCAGAGGTAATGGCCAACAAAAAAGCAGTTTTCCATGACAAATACTTAAACTCGGCAGTAGCTGCAGGCTCAAAAGGTTGTAGAGTAAGTTTTTCCAACACAAAATTGAGATCCCAAGCAGGAGTAGGAGCTCACGTGGGGGTCTTATATTCTTTGCCCTCTAAGAAATTGCTTAAACCAAGGATGAGAGAATAAAGGAGGGTCACAATCATAGTGAGCAGAAATGGCTGCAGCATGGACCTTTATTGAGGAGAAAGACAAACCCTTGTCCAATAACTCAGTAAGATATTGAAGAGCAACACTTAAATCAGGTTTGGAGACATCAAAGTCCTTTCCTTTGCTCCAAATCAAAAATCTCCTCCATTTATCAGCGTAAACTTTCCTGGTACTAGGCCTCCTGGCCTCCAAAATAACATTCAAAACTTGTTGTGGAAGCTGAGACCCTCCAGAGTCTAAAACAGAATATGCCAGGCTGTTAGATGTAGAGACTGAATCTTGACATTGAGGAAGTGACTGTCCTCTTGTGACAAAAGGTGCGGAATCAAAGGCAGAGGCCATGGAGGTTCTCGTACTAAGCTCCTCAGTGGTGGGTACCAGTGTTGTCGAGGCCAATCCGGTGCTATCAAAATCATGGTTGGCTTGTCTTGTCTGGCCTTCAAGAGTACCTTGGGAAGAAGAGGCAGAGGTGGAAAGGCATATACATGCAGATTGTTCCAACTGAATGATAGAGCGTCCACCTTCCAAGCTGTGTGATGAAACATTTTGTGCAAAACTTTGGCAACTGGTAATTTAGTGGAGAAGCGAACAGATCTATGTCTGGAGTTCCCCATAACACTGCCAACTGTTGAAATACATGAGGATCCAATTTCCACTCGTGAGGATCCACTATTTGTCTGCTCAATACATCTGCTAAGGAGTTCTGTGCTCCTGGTAGAAACCTTGCCTGAAGATTGAGGTGTAGATTGAGAGCAGTTTCCCACAGAATCATCGCTTGCCTGCAAAGAGGGTAAGAATGGGTTCCCCGCTGCTTGTTGATGTACCACATGACAGTAGTGTTGTCTGTTTGAATCAACACCTGCCCTGGGTGAAGTAAATCTTTGAAAGCCATCAATGCAAACTGGACTGCTAACATTTCCTTCAAGTTGATATGCAAATGTTGGAGTTTGACAGGCCACGTGTTTTGCACCCATTTTCCATTGAGGTGTGCTCCCCAAGCCTTGTCCGAGGCATCTGTCGTTAGAATCTGACTCGCCTCTGGCCGGGTCACAGAGAGTCCCTTGTTTAGGTGACATTCCTGAGCCCACCACAAAAACTCCTTCCAAATGCAAGGTATTATCTGAATGACAGTGTCTAGATCTTGGCAGTGCTGTGTCCATACATTTTTGAGATACCATTGAAGCTTCCTCATATGCAATTTGGCATTGGGAAGCACCAGAATACAAGATGCCATGAACCCCAAGGCTTGAAGGACTGTCCTTGCAGTCAGCCTGGACCGTAGAGACATTTGATGGAAATAAAGAGAAAGGCTTCTTTGTTTGTCCGGGTTCAAAAAGGCCATCTGGGAAGCTGTATTCAGTCTCACACCCAGAAAGCACATGTCCTGAGAGGGTACTAGACTGGACTTTGTTTCGTTCACAGAATACCCTAGGCATCTTAACACTGCCATCACATACTGTAGATGATGAAGAAGTTCGTCCTTTTCTTGTGCAATAATCAGGCAATCGCCCAAATAAGGATAAATCTGTATTCCTCTTAGTCTGAAAAATGCTATCACTGGAGCCAGAACCTTTGTGAACACTCTGGGCGCAGTAGATAAGCCAAAGGGCAATGCAGAGAACTGATAATGTAAATTTCCAGCCCGAAAACGCAGGTACCTCCTGCAACTGGGCCTGATAGGAACATGAAGGTAAGCCTCTTTGAGGTCCACAGTAACCATCCAGTGATCTTTTCCCAACAGAGGTAAAAGTTCTTGTAAAGTCAGCATCTTGAACTTTGGAATGTCTAGGTAAGTGTTGAGGATAGATAAATCCAAAATTGGTCCCCACGTGTTCCCTTTCTTTGGAACTAGAAACAGGCGAGAATAAAATCCTAGGCCCACTTCTGACAGAGGAACTGGCTGTATAGCTCCTATTTGAAGAAGTAAAGAAATTTGTCTGCGAGCCTCTATCCTTTGCCGAGGAGGGACGTCTGGCATGCCTTTGAAAGGAGGCATGGTATGGAAATAGAACTTGTAACCTCGGTTTATAATGTCCAATACCCATTTGTCCTGGGTGACTAAATGCCAATTTTGCTTGAAAAGAGCCAACTTTCCTCCCAAAGAAGCTGCCAGGCAAGAAGAATCTGGCAGCTGAAAATGTAGGTCATTGGGCCTGTTTACGAAAGGACTGGCCCCTGCCCTCACCAGCAGATTGAGCAGGCGAACTCCATTGTCTCAGCCTGAAAGTACTCTGAGCTCTGCCCCTACCACGCCTAGATCTACCCCTAGACTGAGAATCAGAAGAAGGGTACGTCCACCCCTTAGTAGGCCAATTTCTACTAAACTTTGGAGGTTGTACCTGCAAAAAATCTTTAACAGTCAGCATAGACTTAGCCTTGTCTTCCATTTTCTTTAAGACTGACTCCACAGGAGGACCAAACAAAACTTCAGACTGTAAAGGGGCATCCAGAATTCTAGACTTAACATGCTCAGACAAATTCTGATCCTTAAGCCAGGCGTGCCTACGAATAACTGAACCAGTGGCAGCCACCCTAGAAGAAGCCTGTAAAGCATCAAAACCACATTGCAAAGAGTGCTTACCCACCTGTTCAGAAACATGCACTAAATCCTGCAATTCTTTACACTCTATGCCCTCTGCCAAGGCATCCACTTTAGACCTTAGCTGAGAAAGGAGGAAATTCTGATACTTCAACATATGAAACTGGCAGTTCAAAGCTCTCATTGCTAAAGTAGAAGAGGTATACACCTTCTTACCCCATCTATCCAAAGCTCTAGCTTCCTTATCCAGAGGAACCGGATTCTTAACAACAGAGGCTCTAACACCCTTAGGCCCCTGACTAATAGTTTCTGGGTCCGCCCTAGGACTCTTATACAGATATTTATGAGCCTCAGGCACCCTGTAATACCTGTCTGGTTTAACTGGGGCAGGAGGCACAGAATCTGGATTAAGGGAAGCTTCCGAAAACATCTGAAACAACATCCAAAACCGGAGGTATAGCTAAGGGTCTATGCTGTGGTAAAACCAGAACTCCCTAAGTCTCTTCCGTGAATCAGAGTAATCCTGTCCCTCCCACTGAAAATGCTCCCTCATGGAATGCAGAGTTTCTGAAAATGAAAAATTCTCTGGAGGAGAAGCAGAAGGAGTGGAATCCTCTGCATCAGAATCAGAATAAGGAGGGAAATCTTGAATGTCTTCAGCAGAAGACTCTGAATCATCTGAGGCCTGCCCCAAACTTTCCAACTCTGGCTCCATCCTGGGCCTTTTATCAGGAGGGGGAATAGAACCTCTAATTAAAGTAATCAAATCCTCTGCCATTTTAAGCATGTGCTTTTTAGGCACAGACCCTGAAGAACCAGAACTGACACCAAGGAAGGCAAGACAGACCTGCCCTTAGGAGCAGCCTTAGAAACAGTAGCAGAAGGCCTAACCACCTTAGGCATAGAAGGGAGAATAGTAACCTGAGAGGCCCCTTCAGCCTGACCTGCCTCCTGAGAGGCCACATCCTGTAAAATCAAAGTTTCCCCCTGGGACTCAACAGAAACTTCAGCCGGATCCACCTGTTCAGCTGTAGCTTCTAAAGGTCCGGCGTCCGAAACGGACGAATCATCCTGCCTAGGCTTTAAAGATTTGTCTTTGCGCTTCTTAGTAGAAGCAGGCGTCGGAACATCCGACGACATATTATAATTACACCTCTTGCCAAAGACTAACCTAGCGCAATCTAACCTCCGTTTTATAGTGCGCTTATTAAACCTAGCACAAAACCGACACCCGACTACGTCGTGCTCCGGTCCCAAACAAGGAATACAAAGCGAGTGGTAATCCCTATGCGGTATCCGTTTCCCACAAGAAATACAATTATTCACTTTTTCTGACATCCGGTAAATAACTGAGGCAAGAAAAAACAAAAATATTCTAACGGGTACTTAGCCAACTTGGTATCGGTCTGAAACTCCAACGAAAATTTCAGAACGCCGAACGGCACTTGCAACGCTGCTTCTGCATCGGACCATGCGGCAAAAAAGACTGAGGATATGACGTCGGTCATGCGCCTTTATACCCTGACGCTCTGATGTCAGATCTAGGCGCCCATGACCGACGTCAGCCTAATACTTTGGTATTCGGGCCGACCGAAGACAGCGGACTACCCCATAAGTAAGGACTGCAGCAATGTGAGATGAAGAACATCCATCATCCACAATATCCAAAACTGGAGGGATAGCAAGAGGTCTGTGCTGGGGTAGTAAAAGGAACTCTCAGAGCCTTTTCTTAGAATCAGAGTAGTCCTGGCCTTCCCAGTGGAAATGTTCCCTCATGGTATGTAAAGTTTCCCCAAAGGAGTAGTCTTCAGGGGGAGATGCTGAGGGAATAGAGTCTTCAGCATCAGAGTCTTCATAAGGTGGAAAAGTGTAATCCTGTTCCTCAGAAGAATCTGAGGAAATTGAAACCTGGTCAGAGGAAGCATAATCCTCCTCTTGTCTTGATCTTTTATCAGGAGGGGGATGGGAACCTCTGATTAGGGTAATCAAATCTTCAGCCATCTTAAGCATCTGTTTCCTAGGCATGGGGCCTTGAACTGTAGACTGATGTACAGTGTTCTTTGGTTTTAAAGGAGTTTTAAGCTTAGCAGAAGATTTAATGGCGAGTGTAGTCTGTCTGAAGACACCTTCTGCAACCAAAGGTGTTTCCATTGCACCAGGGTCTACTTCTGCTCCGGTGTCGGAAGGGCCTAATGAAGATGGCTGCATCGGCCTAGTAGACTCCGCTTAAGAATCCGCAGCTGTCTGGGGTTCCAGTTCTGCAGTCGTCAGGGGCTGCGTAGGCGCCTCACTGAAAACCGGAGAACCGGCGACAGGCCCAGCAGAGGCCTCGGAATCTGGCTTGTTCCTAGGCTGCCTGTCCTTATCCTTGCGTTTTTTATGCATACTGGTCGTCGGCTGCTCCAAAGGCATGATATAATTACATTTCCTACCAAAGTAATGTGCGAATTCAAAACAGAGTTTGATAGTTCGTTTATTAAACCTAGCACAAAACCGACAACCGGTGACATCATGGTCTGGGCCTAGGCAAGAAATACAATAGGAATGGAAGTCCTTATGAGGTATTCGCTTCCCACAAGAAATGCAATTAACTTTTTCTGACATTGGACTGAGGCAAGAAAAGGTTCCCCAATGGGGTACTTAGCTTTATTGGAGACTTCGGACTGAAATTCGAATCGAAAATCTCAGGTGTCTGCCGACCGGCACTTGCGAACTGCTTCTGCTTCGGGCACTGCGCGGCAAGAAAGACTGGGGAAAATGGCGTCTGATGCCTCATATACCCCTGGCGCTCTGACGTCAGGGAAGAAGCGACAGCAACCGACGCCGGACCAATACTTTGGAACTCAGGCCGACTGTGGGACCGCCTGATGGCAGGATAAAGTACAGTTTTGTACCTACCATAAATGTAGATGTCCGAACAGGATAGCATCTGCAGTCATAACAAATGGGTTGTCCTGTCGTCAGGCAGCCCTTCGGTCGGCCGGATTCCAAAGTCTGGGTCCGGCTTCGGCTGATGTCGCACTTCACCCGACGTCATCTCTGCTGGTCTTCTGGTATAAAGGCATCAGCCGACGCCATTTTCCTCAGTGTTTCTTGCCCCAGATGCCAGTTGCCCTCTAGGAAAGCTAAATTTTGGATAAATGCCAATGTTTCCAAAATAGTAGAAGGCAAACACAAAAATAAGCATGTATGTACATATATACAAACAAATACACCATAAGAGACTCCCCAGCTAGCTATTAGGAGGGTAAATACCCTAGGAGTACCACAGAGGGGAAGGAGGGTGGGTAATCCTGACTGCAGATGCTATCCTGTTCGGACATCTACATTTATGGTAGGTACAAAACTGTACTATGTCCTTCAAGGATGCATCTGCAGTCATAACAAATGGGTAGAATACCATAGCCAAACTAGGGAGGAGGAAGAAGAATTATGGTGTAGTTAGGATCCCTTGCAATACAGCAGTGGCAAACCCTGCTCGGGATCTAGAGTATAGAGGTAAATTATAATGCTTGGCAAATGTATGCACGGAGGTCCAAGTAGCCGCCTCAATAATGTCCTTGGTTGCCACTCCTCGTAAGAAAGCTGTGGTAGTGGCTGTAGCCCTTGTAGAATGAGGTCTTATGTTCTGTGGAACTGGTTTTCCATGGTAGGAGTAACAGAATCTTATGCAATTTCCTATCCATTTGGAGATTGTCTGTTTGGAAATTGCTTTTCCTTCCCTTCCTGTTGCATAGGCTACTAAAAGCTGGTCAGTTTTTCTGTTACTTTTGGTTCTGTCCAGGTAGTAGCGTAACTGTCTATGTACATCCAAGGTATGCAGCAGCCTTTCCCCTCTGTTCTGTGGATTGGGAAAGAAGGTAGGTAGGTGGATTGCCTGGTTTAAAGACACTCTGGATACCACCTTAGGCATAAATGTAGGATTAGTTCTCATGGACACTATCTTGATGGAAGATTAGGAAGGGTTGTACTGCCATTAAGGCCTGTAGTTCCGAAACCCTCCTTGCTGAAGTAATTGCCAGTAGGAAAGCAGTTTTCCATGATAGGTGTTGAAGATCTGCTGTTGCTGCTGGTTCAAATGGAGGGAGTGTCAATTTTTCTAGCACAAAGTTCAAGTCCCATGCTGGTAATGGTGGTTTCCTAGGAGGTTTTACATTCTTGATCCCTCTGAGGAATTGCCTGAGTAGAGGATGCGAAAAGACAGGTGGATCAAGCTGTATTCTGCGGAAATAGCTGATGCATGTATCTTGATGGAGGAATAGGACAGGCCCGTATGTAGAAGCTCTGCCAAGTACTCCAGGATGTTAGCAATATCTATGTTCCAGACATCTTTTCCTCTTTCAGTACTCCAAATGACAAACCTTTTCCATTTTCCTGCATAGTTCCTTCTTGTTGAAGGTCTGCGGGCTTCAAGGATAATGTCTTTAACCCTTTGGGATAAGTCTGGGTTAGTTGCTGTTATGTGATGTTCCAGGCAGTCAGTTGCAAGGTTTTTAGGTTTGGGTGCATGATGTTGTAGTTGTTCTGAGATAACATCAAAGGCATCAGGGGTATTGGCCACATTCTCCCCTGAGACATGCTCCTCAGCAAAGGATACCAGTGTTGTCTTGGCCAATTCGGAGCTATCAGAATTATCCTTGGACGTTCCTCTTTGATTTTCAGTAGTACCTTGTGCATCAAAGGAAGAGGTGGAAATGCATATGCTGTCAGGCCTTTCCAACTGAAGGATAGAGAGTCCACCTTCCATGCTAGTGGGTGGCATGTCCTTGTGCAGAATTTTTGAGCTGGTGATTGAGTGGGGATGCGAATAGGTCTATTTGTGGCATTCCCCATTTCTTTGTGATGGCCTTGAAGATGTCCGGGTGTAGCATCCATTCGTGAGCATCCGAGGTGGTTCTGCTTAACATGTCTGCTAGGGTGTTTTCTTTTCCCGGCACAAATATTGCCTGTAACTGGATGTTGTAGCTCAGAGCCATATTCCAAAGGTCCAGAGTCATTCTGCATAGGGGTATGAATGAGTGCCTCCCTGTTTGTTGATGTACCACATGACTGTGGTGTTGTCTGTCCTTATCATTAAATGGCCTTCTTTGAGGAATGGTTTGAATTTCTGGATTGCTAGTTTTACTGCCAGCATTTCTTTTTGGTTTATGTGCAGGTGCAGCTGGTCTGGAGTCCACAATCCTTGTATGCACTTGTCCAACATGTGCCCCAGCCTAGGTCTGAGGCGTCCGTTGTGATGGTTTGGTTTGCTTGAAAGTTGTGGAAGGGCAAGCCTGGGTTTGACTGGCATGCTTGAGCCCACCATAGGAACTCTTGTTTCAGGCATGGGATTAGTGGGATTTCGGTTTCTAAGCTGTGCCTGTGTTGAGACCATAAATTCTTTAGGTACCACTGTAGTTTTCTCATATGCAGTCTGACATGGGGACCAGGATTATGCATGATGCCATGAAGCCCAAGGCCTGCAGTACTTTTCTTGCTGTTAGTTTGTGCTGCTTTGTTAATGCCAAGAAGTAAAGAGGGAGTTGTGCTTGTTTTTCTGCAGTTAGGAATGCCATTTGTTTTACTGTGTCCAATTCCGCACCCAAGAATGTTCTTGTCTGGGATGGTATCAGTCTTGACTTTTTGAAATTGACTGTGTATCCCAGGGCTTGTAGTAAGCAAATGACTCCTTGTAAATCTGTTGTCAGCTTGCTTTTGTTGTCCGCTTGTAACAGGCAGTCGTCCAGGTATGGATAAATTTGGATTCCCTGTAGCCTGCAATGAGCGATTACTGATGCCAGGCATTTTGTGAATACTCTGGGCGCAGTAGATAAGCCAAAGGGCAATGCTGAGAATTGATAATGCTCTGATCCTGCAAGAAATCTGAGGTATCTTCTGCAATTTGGTCGTATGGGGACGTGCAGGTATGCCTCCTTGAGATCTAGAGTTACCAGCCAACACTCCTTGCCCAGCATGGGAAGAAGTTGCTGTAGGGTCAGCATTTTGAATTTTGGTACAATGATGTATGTGTTTAAGACGGACAGGTCGAGAATAGGTCTCCAACTTTTCTCTTTTCTTGGTACTAGGAAGAGTCTGGAGTAGAATCCTTTGCCCTGTTGTGTTATTGGTACTCTTTCCACAGCTCTCATCTTTGTTAATTGAGCTATCTGCTTTAGAGCTTCTGTTTTTGATTTGGAGGTAGGTTTGGCATTCCTCTTTTACTGGTAAGGTGTGGAAGTGGAACCTGTAGCCTTGGTCTATGGTTTGCAAAATCCACTTGTCTTTTGTGATATAGTGCCAATTTTTCAAAATAAGGCTAACTTTCCGCCTAAAGGTGCTGCTATTTGCTCCCTGGTAGGCGGTGTCAGAGTCAAGTCACTGTGATTGTCCTGTTGCAGTGGCAGTGGTTGTGTCTGTGCCTCTCTGGTTATTGCCTTGCCACTGGCGTCCTCTACAGGCACCTCCTCTGGATTGATTTCTGCCTCTAGAGCGTCTATTCCTGCCTCTTTGAGATTTTGAGGAGTCTGGAAAGGACCAATTTTGGCAGGCCAGTTCCTGCTAAACCTTGGGGCTGAACCTGTAAGAAATCCTTAACTGTTTGTACAGATTTTGCCTTCTCTTCCATTTTCTTCATTACTTGCTGAGCAGGTGTACCAAATAGACTGGCCTTATCCATAGGAGCATCTAACCGCTTTGCTTTAACATGATCCGGCAAAACCTGTTCCTTCAACCATGCATGCCTTCTTATCACTGTGCCAGTCATGGCTGATCTAAATGAAGCCTCCAGTGCATCATAGCCACATTTTAAAGAATGGTTACTAACCTGCTGAATGTTATTCACCATTTCTAAAACATATTTCTTATCTAAGGAGTCATCAGAGGACAGCTTCTTAGTTAACTGATCAAGCATAAACTCTTGGTATTGGATCATGTGAAACTGACAGTTTAAAGCTCTAGCTGAGAGAGTAGCAGAGGTGTAAACTTTTTCCTCCATCTCTAAGGACCTGGATTCCCTTTCAGAAGGGAGAGGGTTTTTTGCTGAGGTCGAAGCTACTGCCTTAGGGCCCTGGGATATAGTCTCAGGATCTGCAAGTGGGGCCTTGTATAGGTGGTGATGAGTGTCTGGCACCCTGTAAAATCTATCTGGTTTGGCAGGGGCTGGAGGTAAAGTATCAGGAGCAGTGCAACCATCATTAAATGCATCATCCACAACAGGCAGAACTGGAGGTATAGCTAAGGGCCTATGTTGTGGTAAGTGCAGAAAGGTCCTAAGCCTTTTTCTTGAATCTGAGAAATCTTGTCCCTGCCATTGGAATTGTTCTCTCATGGCATGTAAGGTTGGCCCAAAGGAAAATTCCTCTGGTGGAGAGGCAGATGGAATGGATTCTTCAGCATCGGAATCTTCATAAGTAGAAAAAGGAGCCTCTGGCTGATCTGTAATGTCTGAGTCATCCGAAGAATCATCAGAGGACACTGGCTCGGGGGCTCTGCTCTAGGTCTCTTTTCTGGAGGCTGAGAGGCCCGTCTGGGTGAGATTGGGATCCCCTAATTAAGGAGATTAAATCCTCTGCCAGAGTAAGCATTTGTGAACTAGAAGTGGGCCTATGTGAGGGGGTCTTAACAGGCACTGATTTAACAGTTTTGGCTGCTTTAGCCCTGGCAAAGGCCTTTATAGACATGGCTGCAGGAGGCCTAGCAGCACCACGTGCTGGGGTAGAGACATCCAAAGGGATGGTGTCTGATAATTCACTAGGAACCACAGTAGTAGGCAAAACTTCAGAGGCCGATTCAACTAAGGTAGCAGGAGCCTCAGTAGTAGTCATGGATTCGCTGAAGATTGACCCGTTTCTCGGTTTCGCCGAAACCGAGACACTCGCTGCTTGCTTAACCGTGGTTTCGCCGAAACCGCGGACCGCGAGTGTCGGTCTTTTCTTTGCGTTTTTAACAATTTGGGTAGTCGGAGGATCCGACGGCATAATGTACGCAAAATCTGAGCCGAAAAACTGTTCAGCAAACTCCGACCGACGCCTAAGCGTGCCGGTTGAAGGAAGCACAGGCTAAACAGGCTGCTACGCCGTGGTCTGGGCCTAAACAAGGTAGGCAGTAAGAGTGGAAATCTTTATGAGGTATTTGTTTCCCACAAGTTAAACAGTTATTTACTTTTTCTGACATCGGCTGAGGCAAGAGAGAGTCCCCAACGGGTACTTAGCTTTTAGAAGTCTTCAAGTAGTATTCGGTAGTAGTAATCTCTGGATCTGACCGACCGGCACTTGCGAACAGCTTCTGCTTGGCCACGGCAAGAAAGACTGAGGAAAATGGCGTCGGCTGATGCCTTTATACCCGAAGACCAGCAGAGATGACGTCGGGTGAAGTGCGACATCAGCCGAAGCCGGACCCAGACTTTGGAATCCGGCCGACCGAAGGGCTGCCTGACGACAGGACAACCCATTTGTTATGACTGCAGATGCATCCTTGAAGGACATCCCAAGTGTGATGACTGCAGCAGGGTAACACAATGAACATCATAGACATTAGAAAACCAAATATAGTGGTTCAAGAAAAGACAACAAAGGTAGCACTGATAACTGAAATTGCCACACCCAGTGAGTGTAGTCTCTTGCGTAGAGAGGGATATAAAGTCATAAAATACCAAGATCTGCAAGCAGAAATGAGAGCAATGTGGAAGAAAGATATCCAGACAGTTCCAATAGTAGTAGGAGCAACGGTTCTTATAAAAAAGAATTTACAATGATATTTAGATACGTTACCAATCCATGTAACCCTGTACGACTTGCAAAAGGAGTCATTACTGGGCACATTGCGGGTGCTGCGAAGAGCACTTTTGGCTGACATCAAAGAGTGAAATAAAACTAATTTCATGACCTTTAATTGTACTTTGACTTAGGAATGGGGTCCACTCCCCTCATGGTATTAGAAACCCAAAAGGTTTTAAGAAATTAAAAAGAAACAGTCTATGAAGAAAAAATTGGAAAAGGAGAAAAGATCTGGTCTTTTTTTTTTTTTTTTGAAATACCAACAATGGTAATTGAAAACTTACTGAGCAGTAAGAGGGAAGGGTAAGGAATACTAGAGATGGTATTAGAGAGTTACCTTACGACATTTAGGGAGAAGAAAAAGTGAGAGAGAAAAATACATCAAGTGAAAAAAAAAACTGCCTCAAAAACAATGGGTATAAGCTTATAAGATGTGCTAGAGATAGGGAAATGTTTTTTGAAAAGATAATGATTTAAAGTAAAATATCACAACTGTAGGCTCAAGAGTGATATGGAGATACCATGTTCGAAGCTGAAAGCGGAAAATGAGATCTGAGGTAATCTACCCTAAGCATTATAGGCGAGGGATGTGCTTAACGTGCTCAAGAGTTTTTGAAATCTATGAGCTATAGAAACAGCCAAGTTTGTTCCGATCGAACCAAACCCATAGGTGATAACAGGATGAAGATTAACAACTTCAGATTATTTATTTTCACCTATGTTTTCCAGATGAAGCTTTGAAGTCAGCTGACTAATTTGCTCTCAACACGACAGTGGAACCTACTGGCAGTGTACAGCAGAGTACAAAGTACATGAGTTGTTGGTGACCATTTTCGTCTTGCAGTCTTAGATTAGATTCCATTTGCCTACTGCTTGACTTTTGAGCATATAAGCTAACCAAACAGTGCTCCTGGTTCACAACTGAAAAAAGAAAGGCATTTAAGTGTAGTGGATTTATCCACTGAACATACACTTAAAAAGGTAAGGGAAAGTGACAGGAAATTCATGCTACGAAGATGGTCCTAGCATTCAAACATTGTTATATTCACCATAAGGATCATTTAGTTCATTCATTAAAAGGTACCAAGCAGTAGCTGAAGTACGTATACTGGCCCGGGGTAGAGGGGTAGAACATGACAGTACAGACAATGTTAGCCTCACCTCTATTGTGTACTGCTTGGAAAGTTGTGAGAAGCCATCCAAATGGAATCCTCAGAGAAGATCTGTGCTGAGACATTCCTGAACAATTCAGACTCTGTGAAGTATGCTCTTAATTATTCAGCAAGAGTCCTCCCCATGGTGGGGAAAACAGGAGTATGTCTAGCAGTTGGCACAGAGGAGGAAGGTTGTGCACTAACTAAATGCTCCCTGTAGTCCATTTGAATCCTTTAGTAACTGTTATCCCTCTTACAATGGTGGACCATCAACATACCACAGAAACTATAGCCCCCATTAGTCTGATTAGTCTAAAATACAAAACCATGGAATAAACGATCATGGAAATGATCAACAAGGACACTGGCCCCACCCCAGTTTGTTTTTTTCAAATGAAGGTTATGCCTATTTAACCTGTGGGACTTCTTTGAGAGGGTCAACCAAGGCAATGGATGAGGGGAAAATAGTGCATACCATTTACCCAGACCTGGATAAGGCTATTGATACAACCTACTTAGGTATTGGTGGCAAACTCACAGATCTAGGTATCAATCCCTACATAACTTGCTAGACTACCAACAAGCTTACAGATAGGACCCAAGAATTCAAAGCTAATGTCAAGGGCCTCTGGCTCACGAAGTTCACACGACTGCAAATTGAGAGCCATTACAGATTCCCCTCATGACACTAACATCCCGCAGGACAGTCGAACAGACAAATGACTGGTGCAAAGCCATGAATTAAAACTCAATGTCAATAAGTGCATTATAGCACCTTTTGTGAGAAATAAAGTCCACCCAGGTTAATTAGCCCATCAATAAGACACCCGTAAGAGTTGACCTGGTAGTTAGGGATCTGAGAACATATGTAGACAGTAACCTGGTCTTTGACCATCATGTAGCCAAGACAGTAAGAAAATCATTCTATGTCACCTGACTTAATGGCATGTCATCCAGTTCCAAGGAAGTCATACTGCCACTTTACTCAGCCCTTAAATAGACATGTCTAGTGCAATGCCCCCTTTGGCATGTACCTGACCAGGGCATATGCAACAGCTGGAATGCCCACAGATGTTCTTCACCAAGATAATTCAGTGTTAAAACAGTGTCTTATACAGATCACCTTAAAGCCCTATCTCTAAACTCAGTCTTCTACAGGTTGCTGAGAGGCAATCTATGCCTGGAATATAAGGAATCTTCAGATCCAGCCCTGATGAACCTTTTGTACATTAACAAAATTAAATAGGACCAGAAACACTAGATCCAAGGATTTAATCTTTGCCTACAACACAAACACAACTTGCTGGACAAACAGATATGTCAAAGAATCCCCACACTATGGTATAGGCTCCTCATCAATTTGAAGCAGTTTAACCCTATTCAAATGCAACTTTAGCCAATGGATGGGAAATTGAAAATTCACCCTTTTTGACCACAATGTCTCAGATAGACAGCAGAAATTAAATATTTCCTAACATACTCCCCCACTAAACATTTAGCAAACTCATGACATCCCTCAAAACAGATGCCCGTATTACATGGGGACACAACTGGGATGGACTGTGCTGTGCAGCTAGGCTTATAAAGGCCCTGGTGGTCATTAGCCCAGTATATACCTATGAACTTTTCATTTGCCTACTGTGTGACACTGAACAAGTCACTTAACCTGTGTCCAGGATGCCCCTGAAAAGGGATACTTTTTATCAAATGGATTAATAGGTTAATAAAAAGTGATGCAACTAGCTAGGCATTTGGAGACAGTTTGTTAGACACAAGTCGACTCTGCTTTCCAGGCATGGAAGAAGCCAAAAAACATGATTTAAAAAATTTCCAACTCTGTTAATATATTTAAGCTGTTTGTGCATGCTCATCGGTGTACAGAATCTTTTCATTTTTATTCTGTGGATTAAGGCAAAAACATGCCAAATTGACTGAACCAAAGAGAGAATAGCTGTGTAAAATCTTACCATAACGACAGACATCCTTCTCTTCATTGTTTAACTATTATATGAGGGAGTTCCCCGCTGTAGGCGGCCCGATGTCGGCCAGTATACAAAAGACTTTTACTACTGCAGAGTGCGTGGTATCACACGTAGGCTGCGATCAGACGATGGCCATAAAAGTGACGTATGCATGCACCGTCCTCAGAGCTGACCACCCAAGGAAGAATGCTAGCCTAAGGAAGTAAGGTAAGAATCATCCAAGAAGAAAGACCAGGGGGAAGGAGGGAGGGAGAGGAATACTGCAACAGTGAAGACAAGGGCATCTATCATTATGGTAAGATTTTACACAACTATTCTTTGTCTTTCTATTCATCTGCTGCAGTATTCATTACATGAGGGAGAATACCCAAAAAAGCTCATTAAGTGAGGGTGGAAGGTGTAGCGGAGGACCTTTCCAGGAAGCCACGCAGTATGGCTCTGGCAAACCCTGCTCTAGATTTAGAGATTCCAACTAATTTGTAGTGTTTGGTGAAGGTATGGACAGAGGTCCATGTAGCTGCTTCAGGAATTGAAATAGTATCCAGTCAACTGAAAAAGGCACCAGATGAGGCAACAGTCCTGGTGGAGTGAGCCCTAACACAGGAAGGAAGAATCTTATTATGGTGAGTGTAGCAAATAGTCTTGGAAATTCAGGAGGAGAGAGTCTGTTTAGACACAGACCACCACAAGGCCCTGGGGTGGTAAGAAACAAAAGCTGATCTGACTTTCTAACAGCTTTGGTTGTGTCTAAATAAAAGCGGAGTTGACTGTGGGCATCCAATGTGTAGAGAGCACCCTCTCACTATGGTTTGGAGGGGGGGGGGGCAAAAGTTAAGTAAATGGATGGAGTAATTTGAAGACAGGTCACTGGCTACCTTAGGCATAAAAGAGGGATTCGTCCGCAGAGAAACCCCGTCCCTGTGGAATACCAGAAAAGGTGGAAAAACCAAGAGGGCCTGAAGCTCAGACACTTGTCTGGCTGACGTTAAGGCTAGTAGTAACAGTTTTTAAGGAGCAGTACTGTACAGAAGCTGAGGAGGGTAGCTTGAAGGGTTGGAGAGTCAGCTTTCCAAAAGAAATTTAAGGTCCCTGAGAGGTGGAATAGTTTCCTGGGAGGTCTAATGTGTAGGACACCTTTAAAAATTATTTAGCCTCAAATTTGCTAGCTAAGGGGATAGATAGAGGCAGGCAAGCAGATATGGCTGACACACAGGTTTTCACTGAAGAGTAAGCCAGGCCAGTGTTGAGCAATTTACACAAATAAGATAAAACCAGGTGAACTTCCACTATCACTGGGGCCTGGTTTTGTTTCACACACCAGATTGAAAATCTTTTACATTTGGCTAAATAAGAATTTCTAGGTTTTGGTCTCCTGGCATTCTGCGGGACTGTAAACAAGTACATCCTCACAGAACAGGTGTCTGAAAAGAATTAGTACCCTATCACCCACAGTGTCAACTGAAGAGCCAACAGGTAGGGATGGATGAGGGTCCCTTTGTCTTGTGAGAGAAGGTCCACTCTGTAAGGTAACTTGTGATGACGTCCTTTGGCTAAATGGAGGAGGATAGGGAACCAGTGCTGTCTTTGCCAGAAGGGAATCAGTAAGATTTTTGCTTTGTACTGCTGAATTCTGAACAGGACTTCTGGAATGAGGGAAGGGGAGGAAATACATTAACATCCCCTTCCAAGAGAAAGAAAGGGAGTCCCCTTTCAAGACAAGAGGATGAGGCTCTCTGGCACAAAACTGTGGAAGCTATCTGTTCATGGGGGAGGCAGAGAGGTCTGTTTGAGGAATACCCTACAGGTGGACAATGTCCAGAAACACATCCCTTTGAAGCATCCAATTGTGGGATCGTGTTTGGGACCTGTTCAGATAATCTGCCACACAATTCTGTGAAGATGAGATGCACATTGCCTGAAGGGTCACCTGGAATTTTACTACCTGTTCCCATGCCTGAAGAGCTAGCCTGCATAGTAGATAGAATTTGCCCCCCCCCCCCCAATTTATTCACATATCAGAGTACGGTCACATTGTCTGTGAACAGCTTTAGATATCCTAGTTGGAATAGGGGATGGAATGTCTGCATGGCCAATAGCAGCACTCTTATCTCCCTTACATTAATGTGTTCCTTCAGCTGAGAGGGAGACCAGGCCCCTTGTATTTTCAGGTGGCTGAAGGTTGCTCCCCAGCCTATGTCTAAGGCATCTGTAAAGATCTCTTGGCAAGGAGCAGGAGGGTGTAAGGAGAGTCCTGGGTTGAGTGACACGATGTATCCACCACTGAAGTTCTTTTCAGACAGGGGATGAGTGGTATGGCTAATTCTAGGGGGTGTTAGTGTTGCATCCAAACTGAGTTTAGATACCACTGCCATTTTCTCATGTGGAGATTGGTTAAGGGGAGTATGGGAATGGTCGATACCATGACACCCAAGACATAAGCTCCAAAGCAAATTTTGTCATGTGTGTTTGGTAATCTATGGCCCTAAATGCTAGAGTGGCTGAGGTGTACACTTTTTTGTCTAGTCTACCCAGGATTCTATTTATTATCCTTATCTAACAGCATGAGAGTAGTGGTGGGCAGTAATTTAGATGGCTTGTCTAAAGCCGTAGAAATAACGGAAGGCTCTGCAGAAAGGCATCTAAAGAGAAACTTTCAGTCCTCTGGGACCTTATAGAAGTGGTCTGGTTTCTTGGGGGTGGGTGGCTGGGAATCTGGTGCTTGTGAAGCTGCAGCAAAGGCATCGAGGAAGGCAGGGAAGACAGGAGGAATAGAAGACTGGCTAGGTGAGTCTGCCTGTAGTAACTAATAGCACTTTTTTTGTACTTGGATGCTGTCCCATTTAAAATGGTCTCTCATTTTAGCAAGAGTCTTCCCCAAAGGAAAGGTCTTCCATAGGAGAATCTGTCCCATTGGATTCCTCTTGTGGGGAGGCATAATCCTCCCCAGGATGGAGGGGGGGGGGGATTTGTGAAGAGTAGGCCAGTGATTCCAATCCAAGAATGCCTCTTCCTCTGAAGAATCCTCTACCCTAGTCCTTTTACATGGACAGGCAGTACTGGGAAAGGGAGGTGTAAAGCCTGGTGGAGGCCTAAGGCAAATAAGGGCATTGAAAAGGCCCAGAGTGAATTGCTGTCATCCATTAACAGGTTCTTTTGCAGGGGACAAATGTTTTTTTTTTTGTTTCTTTTTGCCATGGAAGTCTACCTTAGGTAGGGTAGGAGGTCCCGGCGTAAGCCTACATTCTATCGGAATCTACCTATTTCCTTACAAGGATCTGACGAATCCCCCTATGGGATTCTAAAATCACGAGCAATGGTTCCCCTTGGACATCAAACAGAAATCTGCTTGACCTCTGCGGACTTGTTTGTGCTCAGATCCACTGAGGCCTGAATGCCAGGCTCAGCCTGTGGATCTGAGCCGTGAACTGGTCGGGTCTCCAGGCTCTCCTCCACCTCAAGACAAATGTCGGTTTCCAGAGGTGCAGCAGAAGGTTCAGGCCTTTGCTTTTGAACTTCTGCTTCAAACTCGACTTGCTGTTGAGCCCTGAGGATTCCTTCATAATGATTTTTGCTAGCAGCTTTAAGAGCTGATTCTCCAGTTAGAGAGCTAAAGAGGATAATTTACTTAAGGTCTTCGGTACAAATGCCTGACAAATAGAGCATTTTTATGATAGTGATTTGGGCCTAGGCAGAAAAGGCACTGGAGGTGGCTATCACTGTGTGGAATTTGTTGACCACGCTGGCACTTGCCCCTCTTGGATGACATGAACCCTAACCAAAGACAGTAGCAATTAGTCAAAAAATTCCTCAATGCGGCACTTATCTGAAATATGAAGAATCGCAAACAACTCTGAGTCAAACTGTACGCTGGAATCTGGCATTCCGATCTGGTTGCAGAGACGTTCTGAGGATGGTACATGAATATGTCACTTATGGCCGGTGTCCAATCTTAGCCTGTGTGACGTACTGCGCACCCTACAGTAGTAAAAGTCTTTTGCATACTGTCCAACGTCGGGTCATCTACTATGCTCATGTAATAAATACTGCAACGGACAAATAGGACATCTCCTATTACATCTCAGACATTAAAAAGGGACTGATCCCAGTGCCAGATTGTCAGCCTGGCCTTGTGCAAGACTACGCAGGGTTTTGTACATGAACATCTGCAGTTCTGATATTCTTCTGGCTAAAGTGATGGAAATTAAGAGATCAGACTTTCCCTACAGAAACATGGTAGCAAAATAACACACAGACACAAAAGGAAGAGTTCTTTATGAAAAAGTTTAAATTACAGGGAGAAGAGATGAGCCTCCTTGAGGCTTTAAGTGTACTTGAAAGAGAATGCAGGATCCAAAAGCAGACAGAAAATGTTGACAGTAGTACTTTAACAAAGCAGCAGTCTGGGCCAAGTTCAAAATTCTGAGAAGTGCAACAGTGCCACATGCATCAAAGCGGCAAATGGTTCTAAGAAGCTTCTTCCAAAACTACAGTGGTGATCTTGTCCACTTTGTTGGACATCATTTCCTGGTGTTTGGCTTTAGAGATACTTGTAAAAATACTGTACAAATTGGAGAGCCAACAAATGACTGTGCTATTTAAAAGAAATGCAACTGATTTTTTTTCCAGCTGATCTACTAGAGATATCTTCTTGACAAGTCCTATGACTGGCTATCACTATCAATCAGAATACACTAGTACGGAGGGATAAAGCCCTGACTATGACCCAGGCAACTCAAGATGTATTAGCTGCTCAGCCCCCTGCTGGAGATGACAGGGATGGAGAGCAGTGATGGGGCTAAGCCTGCTTGCCCGTCAGGGATTGTGGTGGACCACAAGCCCAGTGCACACAAAGTGTACCAGTTTCTCTTATAGGGACCAGAGAAATATGCACAAAGTGACTGGACCAGGAGCCGGGGTTGTTTCAGAGCTCATCTCACTCATGGATATGAACAACAGTCCCATGCTGTGCCCACTAATGTACTCCTAGAACAATGCACACTACCTTATTTCTGGGAGGTTCCATCATGCAAAAAAAAAAGAGCAGGGAGTCAAGAAAATCTCTTGCACAATACACATTGACAAGAGGTTGTGGGGTTTCTGGGCCATCTCCCTCTTTCCTTCATCACTGCAAAAGACCTTTCAAACCTTGAAGTATTTGGGAGGATGGTGAGGCATCAACAATCATCTTTATCAATATCGGGGGCAGGGGGCCCCATGAGGGGTGACGACATCCTGCTTCATGTACCTCTGATTCTTGCCAGACTTCACAGATAACATGTTTAACAGAGACAAGTTCTGCTCAAAGCCAGATACTTTGGAATGGTCTGGCAATGCCCTTCCAATTCCTCTGCCCTGTTGCAGAAATACTGAGCAAAAAATATTTCTCAGGGTGAAACTACAGTCAACATAGGCTCTCAGGGTGGAAAAATACAGAAGACATTTCATCACAGGAGTCAAGGCTGACATTAACACTCTGCCCCATATCAGCCTGGCCAAATGGCAGCTGCTTGAGACTGGAACACACTGAAGCCAACATGGAGACCCGAACCAAAAGGATCAACTTCCAGACAATGAGGCCTAGATGGTCAATCCTGGACTTGATGTCGGCAGTTTTTTTTCTCTTTTTTAAAACAGCTTTTACTGCTGTCATAAAACATACTTCCTTCTAATTCCATATTAAATTTTACATTTACATCAACCATATTTCATAACAGCATCTCCCTCATCAGTGGTGCAGTACATTTTCAGAGCAAGTTAACATTACCCATTCAGGGATATTCTATAGCCGGTTTCCATCCATTTTTTAATACATTCATCATTTGTGTAAACAGTGTCTTTTATTTTATCGTCTTTAGAGAGTATGTGCTGCATTCCCTGCTCAAGTCTTCCAAGGATGTTCCCCATTGTAATCATTCTTCTTTCCACCAACTCACTGTTTTTTGTATTTGGTGATCCATACACTAGTGTCATTTTAACTTACACTTTCAAAGTTTACTTGGTCTTGCACACATTTCCTCATACCCTCTCTACTTACATTTCAAACTGTTTTATGCCCACGCTTGACCACAATCGTTTCATTTGTCTCCTATCAACACCCAATAACAGTGAAGGAAATACTAACACCCTCTGGTTCATCAATTACTACAGACATATTTAGTTGGATCTCCAAGGCCAGAAAACATAAGCTCCACTGAAAACCAATCACATTTTTCATCTTTTATCTATCAAATCCATCTTTCTGTTTCCACACATTTACATGCTATCAGGAAAGAAAACAGCCCAACCACACTTTTTCACCACCATTTGCATGTAATTGTATTTGATTGCTCTATCCTTTCATCTTGCCCTTAGTTTACTAATCTTCTATTTTTCAGACACCATTCAGTATCCTACATCACTAGGTAGTTTTATCCAGATTTTAACATTTTTATTAAATGTGACATTTTAAAATGTGACACAGATATACATACAACAGAAGACAAACTAGAGTAATATTTCAATTATTTTCAAACAGTATATACACTAACAATTTTCATTCGCTCCAAAATTTTATAATTTGCTCAATTCCTGTCTTCCCTTAAATTTCATTACTTCTCGAACGTCTGCCCGGTATTGTTTCCACAAATTCCATTTATTTCCAAGGAATGTGCTCCTTCTCTTCTGTAAGGATCCCACACTTCTAGTTCTATTACCTCCTTTACAATATTCTAGTTACAGTTGGTTAAGATTTTAAATTTCCATTTCCTAGTGACTGTTTTTTGGAAGAAACTAAACTCAGCTTCTTACTAAGAACAGGCAATTCATATTTTATTACCCAGCACAGAAGAATCTTTTCTTTAGTTACAACCATTTGTTCCGCCAACATTTCTGAAAAAGTACTCTGCAGGGAATTTTTTTAAATATGCCAACTCATTACATTTCCCCCAAAAATGCCCCCAATCGCCACCCCTCTGTTCCCATCACACCTCCAGCATTTGCTATCTACCCAAGGAACACTTCCCTAACGTCTACTTGGGGTATAAAAATACCTATTGCAAACATTTCCACAAGTCAGATCTGAAACCCATCAGTTGAGGAATGGATAGAAAAGACATCATCAGATACATTTTCACTGCTTGTATTTTACTCTCCATAATCAATAGCTTCCAGTTTCTTAATTTTTGTATTATCTTTTGTTTAGTCTCTTCCTACATATACTTAGCTGACATAACAGAATTATTTTATTTCATACAAATAAATACTTCATTTTCTTATGCCCCCATAAACATGGACATTGCTGAACAATTTGTGTGTGGGTACATAGTTGATTCATAGGTAGGTACTAGGCTATCGGCCCTAGGGCCCATACAAGCCTAACCAAAATATGTACCCTGGCCTTCGCCACCCAAGAAAATTAATTTTCCTGTGCCCCTGTCGAGCAGAGCCACAGAAGTGATCCCCGGGGTGAATTTCCCATTTCCCATCCAATCAAGATTTTTCTTGGAGTGCTAATGAGGAGCTCTGTTTGACATAGATAGGTAGTCTGTTCCAGAGCATGGGAAGTCTGTGGGACAAGAATCTATCCCTCCAGCATGTTCTGTTTATTGTGGTGACAAGGTTAAGGATGTATGTAGCTCGGAGGGCTTGGGATTTCTTTAAGTGAAGCATGTCCAACAACTCTGGGTTTGACATAGCTTTGTATGTTAGGCAGAGATTGCTCCTGAGTAGGCGATATGCGATGGAGTAAAGCTGTAGTTTTTTGAGACGGTCTGCATACGGCATCTGTTTGAGGCCAGTAATCCTCTTTGTGAGGTATTTCTGTGGTCTTTCCAGTTGTTGTAGATGTCTTGTGAGGTGCATACCAAAAGGGGTGTTGGACTCTATAATGGGTCTAATGAGTGATGAGTAGAGGGGAACAATGACCTCTTTTTTTCTGGATGAGAATCCTTTTGTGATGAGATGAGCCACGTAGAAGGATTTCCTGACCACTGTGGCGATGTGATTATCAAAGGAGAGACTACTGTCCACCTGTGTCCAAAGGTCTCATCACATTTTCGGCATTAAGTAGACTACCAGCTATGTGGTAGTTCATGGGTACAGAGTTTTTACCAAAGGGGATGACAATACACTTTTTGGCATTGAGCTACAGGCCATGGCTTTGACACCAGGTATCTGTCTCAATGAGGCCCTTTTGTAGTTTGTCCACATCGTTAGGAGTTTCGATTATGGCTCCTAGTTTGCAGTCATCTGCAAACTTTGTTAGCCAAAGACCTTCTGTGTTGGCCTGCACTTCAGAGAAGTTGATACCAAACAGGAGAGGACCCATGACTGAACCCTGTGGTACTTCACTTGTCACTGGTCTGATGTCGGATTTGAAATCCACTACTTTCACAGTGTGGGTTCTGTCCGTGAGCCAGTTGGCAACCCATCTTGTGACATAGGGATTTATACCTAGTTTAGTGAGCTTATCTATAATTCCAGAGTGGGGGATGGTGTTGAAAGCCTTGGCGAGATCTAGATAAGCTGTGTGAACCATTTTACCCTCATCTATGACTTTGGTGACTGCTTCAAAGAAGTCAATCAGGTTTAGGAGACATGATCTGCCTTTTACAAATCCAAACTGTGTAGGGTCCAGAGTTTGGAGATTACCAATGTCTTTGTTTATGGAGTTCCACAATGATATGTTCCATGGCCTTGCAGACCAGGCTCGTCAGGCTAATGGGGCGGTAGTTCCCGGGGTCCATCGTGGCTCCCCCTTTGTGGAGTGGGATAACTGTCGTGGTGCGCCATTCAGTGGGTACAAAGCCTGAGGTGAGGCTATGATTGAACATGGTACTTGGGTAGTGTGCCAGTTCATTCTGTAGTTCATGTAGAATGCAGCCTGGGATACTGTCAGGTCCCATGGATGCTGTGTTCTTGGCTTTGGAGAGTGTTTTTTTTTTTACCTGTGCAGCCATGATTATAGGAACTTTGCATTCTTCCGGTAAAGAGATGGGCCCTCTAGGGGGTGAGAGGGGGGTAAAGTTAGCAATGAACCTATCTGCTAGGATGTTGGCAATATCAGTTGGTTCTGTATATTTAGTGCCATTATGCTGCAACTCAGAGCAGATATGAGTGTTCCCATTTAGATTCTTGACATAGCTATAGAATGCTTTGTGGCTGTCTTTAGAGTCAGTGGCAATTTTGTTTTCGTAACTAGCTTTGGAGGATTTTATGAGGGATCTCAGCTTCTTACGAAGGTTGACCAGGGAGTTCCTCCAGTCATGGGATTTTACTCTTTTTTGCGACAGTTTCTTTCTTCTGTTGTAGAGTTTGTTTATGGCAGAGGACCACCAGATTGGCTTCCTTTTTTTGGAGGGTTTAGTTTCATTTTCATCAGTTTTGCATCCTGAAAAGAAGTGAAACCATCTCAAAATGTTCTATAACAGAAATATCCTATTCTCGATTTATTACAAAGCTGAAGGCACCCTTATCAATGCCAACACTGCTTTTATTAACACCAATGGCAATAACACTGAGAATAGTGATGCCAATGCAACAATAATGTTCACTGCACACATTAAGTTCTACAAAAGAGAGGAGAGTATCAATGACAAACCCTCTCTCAGCAAGGAGTATCTTTTTTTTTCATTTTTTTCCAGCAGGGAGTAGGGACTATTACTTGCCCAAATGGAAACCTGTCTGTGCTGATGAACCAGCGTCACTGGAAGTCCTAGTCCAATAACCTCACTTGATGTAAGCATGACATTCATGTGTGAAGTTACACATCTTGTTTACAACTGTGAACTCCACAATGTCTGTCAACCAAACTGTGACAGGAGAATGTGTCCGACTGTTTGGTAAAATTTTGCAGGTTCAATGTTGAACATGCACATGCCTCCCTTATTGACCAGAATGGTGCTTCATGTGATGACCTTCCATGCTGCATCCTCCTCTTGGAAAGATCAGAGAACTTCCAATTATTCTTCAACTTCTGCTTTTTGTATCGGTTTCCTCATCATCTCTGCATACCAATTAAAGACTGCAAATATTAAACATCTGACAGGAAAGACAATTCTTAGGATGGCAAATATAAATGGGCTAAGCTGCTCATCTTCTGGGACCATATTATGACATGAGTACAATTAATGAAAAGGCGTGCACACAACTGCCACGAGTAAAAACGAAGAGGAAGACATCAAAGTTTAGCAGCAATACTAAAAAAACAGCAAGGAAATAAAACCATACAAATGCAACCAAACTGCAGTGGAGTTCGGTCTCTTCAGGTAAAGGAAGATAAATAAGGGAGGCAGGCCTACTACTTGTAAGCTTCCATTAATATTATAGAGCCAGACTAAAAGATACAGTGGGACCAGTAAAGAAACACTTAAAATTACGGACAGTGTCTTTTCCTGATAGGATATTGTAAATGTAAAACCCTTCCAATTACAGTTTAAGTACACTCTGGGGCTGCAGTTGGCTCAGCAGCACCTACTATGGCTATCCTGACACTAAACAGTCAATAATGGGGAAGTGGTCACTCTCACTATAAATGTTTATTGTGAAGGGTATTTGTAAAGACAGTGAGCAGAGAGGATGGTTAGGTTGTGTCTGTGTTACGCAAACAATATAATTTTATACCTGCATTATAAGAAAAGCTGTTAATCTTATTTTTTATAAGCATTATACAGATGACGTCTTGATGGAAAAGGGGATGATTTTTTTTTTTACTAGAAATCAAAATACACTGAAATGTCATTTACTTTTAATAAGCATCCAGGATCCATTAATTTGTTAAATGTGCAAGTACTTGTGAAGGATGGTGGTATATTTACACCATTATATAGGAAACACCGAGTTCATAAGTCATAAAATCATTACTGTATAGTTATTTTTTTAGGCCTGGCCAACTGTGCTCAGAGGAGGTAATGAGAAAAGGCTTGGGAGGGTAGCATACGATGCATTGGACAGCGAGTAGAAAAGGAGGTGTTTGTGTTTAGGTTCATAGGTGCTTACTAGGCTAATGGCCACAAGGGGCTTTTCAAGTCTAGCTATGCATCTTAAATCTCTGCCAAGTTCTGGTATCCTTAATAAGTGTAAGCAGGGATTTGGGAGATGAAACATTTATAAGCAGGGGCCTGGAAGATGAAGGATTTATAAGCAGGGGCCTGGGAGATTACGCATTTGCAGGTTGCCTCAGTGTCCATACGTGCCAAGCCAGGGATGAATTTCCTGATCCCTATCCAATTGCCCAAGTTGCACTTTAATTAGGTTAGGAAGGAACTATATTTCACATGGATGGGGAGCCAGTTCCAGAGACGAGGTAGTCTCTGGGATACATACCTGTCTCTCCAGCAGGTCCTATTTATATCCAAGGCAGGGTTTAAGTCTTTAGAATGGGTAATTCTGGTGCTGTTTTGTGGATATGCAGGAGGCCCATCACAGTGGGGTCTGACAATGCCCTATATATGCCAGGAATACATCCCCCCTCAACAGCCTGTAAGAGACAGAATACAAGGATAGGGACTTGCAGTCTGCATATGCCATTTTACTTATACTCTGTATTCTTTTATTGAGTAACCTCTGTGGACGTTCCAATTGTTGGGACATGCCTGGATAGGTACACACCAAAAGGAACACTGTACTTTGATAGGTCTGACAAATGCCATGTTATACCTTTGTTTATAAGTTGCTCAACAAAGACTGATTTCCTCACTACAGTAGACATGTGATGCTCAAAGGCTGTGTGTGTCCCTAAGTCCCTGACTAGTGGGTCAACTCTAAAGGGTGTTTTGTCAAAATGATAGTTACCAAGAGTGAATGACGACCCAAAGCATACTATTATGCATTTCTTGGCAATTAGTTTTAGTCCATGGTTCCGACACAAATTGTTTGCTGCGTCAGCCCTTCCCGGAGAACATCTGTGTTGGTGTGAGATTCAATGACAGCTCCTAATTTGCAATCATCTGAAAATTTAGTCAGCCAGAAACCACTGACAGTGGCCTTGACTTCAGAGAAGTAAAAGCCAAAAAGGAGCAGGGTCCACGGGCTGATCCCTGAGAGACGTAACTTGTGACTAGCCTCTTTGTAGAGGTGGACTCCCCAATTCTAACTTTCTGTGTCCTGTCCGAGTCAGATGGCTATCCACCAGGTGACAAAACTGGTTTGTACGCAACCAATTGAGTTTGTCAACAATACCCAAGTGGATTATTGTGTCAAATGCCTTGGCCATGTCAAGGTAGGCAGTGTGAATCATTTTGTCCTTGCCCATTGCTTTGGTGACCTTCTCAAAGAAGTCCACCAGGTTGTGTCTGCAGAGCAGATGAGTCAGTGGTAATTATGAGTGCTAATAAAACTGTTGTGTTGACACAGATGCAACTCGACATCAAAACTATTAGTACATGTCATAGTTAAGATGCACACATGCCATGCAGTTGTATGATGAATTACAACTTCAACAATGAATTGGAGTTGGTGAGATGAACACTGGATATATGCTCCACATTACTCAACAGAACTAGCAAGAAATTAAATCTAACTGAAGAATAAGAAGTTATGTACTCACCATAACGTTCCATGTGAGTTGTTCATCTCGCCTTTATTCTTGACTGATGGGTTCGGAGCTGATCCCACTGCTCCGATATGGCCACATGCAAAGCTTGAGGTCTTCCAGTAGCTCGAGGCCAAGTCCCCTATCCCATGATGCACTGTGAATTACCTCAGATCTTGTTTGCTGCATATACTATAAGAGGTGAGACCAAAGGGCAGAGCTCTGAACTGGTAATGACTGGCCCCTACCCGGAAGCGAAGGAATCTCCTGGAGCATCTGTCCATCTTGATATGGTAGTACGCGTCCTGAAGATCTATCGAGCACATCCAATTGTCCTGACCCAGAAAAGGGAGAATGGACTGCAGGGTCACCATCCGGAACTTTTCTTTTTGCACAGATTTGTTCAATCTGCTGAGATCCAGTATTGGTCTCCAGTCCCCTATCTTTTTTGGTACTAAAAAGAATCTTGAGTAAGTTCCGGATCCTAGTTGGTCTGCAGGGACTTCTTGAATGGCTCTTTTTTCTAGCAGTCTTGAAACTTCTGTGACTGCTTGATCCCTTAGATTGGGTGGGACATCTGGGATGGGCTTTTTCAATTCTATGAAGGATTGATGGGAGGGAATTGTGTAACCTCCGGATATGACGGATTGTACCCATCTGTCTCGTTATATTTTGCCAGGCTTTTGAGTACAACGAAAGTCTTCCCCAGACTGCCTCCAGAGGTGAGCAGTCGGAGCAACCCTTCAGGGATGCTGGAAGGTTTTGGCAGAGAAAGTTTCTCTGTCACCCTGGTTTTGCAGTCCCCCCTCTGCCACGAGGGCGGCGTCTGTTATTGCTGTTTCCCCCTCTGCCCTTGGGGGAAAAATCATCACGTGTCAGGCAAGGGGTTCCTGGGATTTTTGGAACCACATCCTTCCGCTCTTCTGACCCTTGGAATAAGGTCTGGTAGGAGTGGAAAAACGGACTCCCACGGCAGAGTCTTGCCTTCCTGCTCACACCTGGTCAACGTGTCTTTCACCTGAGGCCCAAAGAGAAAGGAGCCATCAAAGGGAGTATTGGTGAAGGACACTCGAAAGGGTTCCGCAAACTGACAGCCGCATCCAAGCATGTCTCCCGAGAGCCACACCTGTCCCTGCGGCTCTGCTCGCTCCATCAGCTGCATAGGAAATCAGCCTCATGGAGGAGTTAATTATGGAATTAAGAGTCGCAAGCTGAGAAGCTACTTTGGCTGGTGCTCCCTCAGCTGTAGGATCTTGAAGGGCATCTCCAAGCTCTTTCAGGAGATCCCTTTGAAGACGTGTAAAATGGCATAGATAATTCAGGAACCTCACTGAAAAGGTCGCTGAAACAAACATTCACTTTCCATACCTGTCCATCGTCCGAGACACTCCGGAGGATGAACAGAAGAAGAGGTCTTTGCTAACTCTTTCTTGGTGGCTGCTGCTACCACAATGGCATCAACGGGCACACCTTTGGAGAGGAATTGCTTGTCCTGCGGGGCTGTAATAAATTTATTTGGTCTCCTCGGAGAAGGTTCCACAGAATCTGGAGCTGACCAAACCTTTCGAGCCACTACAGACATGAGTGGATCGAAAGGAGGAGATACCCAGGAGATGGAAGGTCGGGAACCGAATGCGTCCAGGTATACAGACCAGTCCTCGGTAGGGGCTAGGGAAGTCCAGTCCCTCCTCTGTCTAAGCATTTCAAGGATGTCCGAAAAGGAAACATCTTCAGAGGGAGACCTTGGGGACCCTTCCGATTCATCCATGTCTGTATCTGAAGTGACGGACTCAGGGGAGTCTATGTGCTTCCTCTTGCACTTCTTCCGGGGAGGCTCCTCCGAGTGATCAGGGGAGGCTTTGGAAGAAGAGGGATCACCCAATGGGGTGTCCTGGGGCATAGGTTCCCTACGCTTGGGGTCTGGAGGAGGAGTACAGGTTGGCACAGACACCACGGGGGGAGGGGCCGAAGGAGCTGGCAGTAGAGCTGTCTCGGAGGACAGCACACTCCGCATGACCTCGAAGGCGTCCTGAGCCCTAGGCAGAGAAAGCTCCGGCTCCGAAGAAACAGGAGTCTTTCTCCACGTCGAGGGTGACGGCTCCGAGGCCGATGTTGGAGCCGAGCTCACCTGCCCTGAAGCTCCAAGGGGGAGAATGGGGTTGGACAAGGGTCCGAAGCCACCCTCCACCTCGGAGCCAATGAGAGAGCCTCGTCGCCCAGATCCCTCGATAGAAGGTACAATCAAGGTAATCGGAGATGAAGTCAGAACCGAAGGAGAGATGACAATCGGCGCAGACAGTTCTACAACCTGCGGATCCCATGGTCTCCAGCTCACAGCTAAATGTAGTCAGAGGAAGAATAGAAATAGAGGCGGTTGGAGCAGATACCTGTTGAGGTGGGCTGGACAGAATTTTTGCCAGTGCCTGTGACTTAAGCAACCTACTTACTACTCTCTCCACATCATGATCCGATAATCTAGAGGATCGAGAGGAGTGGGAAGAATGATGGCTACATTCACTCTAATAAAGGTGACTGAGGTGCCGAGTGGATGGACTCCAAGGATGGAGACCTCAGTTCTCTTATGGCTCCAAAATAGAAGATGGAGACGACGGAGGAGTTGTCTGGTCGGTGCCAGCCGGTACCGACATACTTGGTTGGTCAAGTAAAGGAGTCTGCTCCGAAGGTGGAGCAGACGGCTTGACAAACTTAGGGGATTTGCTGGCTGAGAAATTTTAGCAGGAGAATCCTGAGGCTTCAATAATCCCCGAAGGATTTATTTGTTTTTGCGCTCCTGCAGGACCCCTGGACAAAAAGCATGACATATAGAACAGGAGTCCTGCAGGTGAACAGCACCCAAACAATATACAAAACTAGTGTCCCCAATCTGTCAGACATTTTCTGACAGCATGAGTCACACTTTTTGAAGCCAGATACCTTGGTATCTTTAGACATTATAGTAACAACAACCACAACAACAATAATGAAAAGCTATACTACAAAAAAAAAAAAGTCTATTTGTTATCAGTTAAGGAATAAAAGGAAAGCCTCTAATTTAAATGGCTATCCGGGTGGGGGTGGGGGGGCCTCTAATTTAAATGAGTTCAAGGGAACAGAAGGCCTGAGAGATATGGAGCGACGGCCAACAAAGCTAAAATACACAAAAAATGCAATAAGGGATAAAGGAATATTATCTAGACAAAAAATAAACAAATACTTGACAAACTTTCAAGAATAAACAACAATATAAAAAACAAAAAAGATTATACTAAGCCTGAGCCAGTAAGGAAGCAACCTCGCAGCTGAAGTGGCAAACGAGATCTGGATAGCTGACGCTGGGCATTCTGGGATAAGGGGTAGCCTCGAGCCAGTAAACAGCTCTCGAGCTATAGAAGATGGCCGAGTTGGAGCAGAGGATCGGCTCCAAACCCAAACAGCAAGAACGAAGGCGAGATGGACAACTTAATTAGAAGTTATGTACTCACCATAACGTTCCATCTGAGTAGGTGTATTCATTTGTCTGCAACCTGTGGGTTATGGATCCGATATCGGATCCGAACCGGCATGGTTTACCAGCTATGGATCCAAGCTCTCAGCTCCTCCCCTCACCCATAATGCCCTGCTCTACCCTCATGACCTCAGATCGAGTTTGCCAATAGCAAAAAAACACCCTGAAAAGGGTAACACACCATATGCAGGAAACTGAAAGGCCAGGGGGATAGGAGGGCGGGATGGTTGCAGACAAATGAATACACCTACTCAGATGGAACGTTATGGTGAGTACATAACTTCTAAATCTGAAGTAGGAGATTCATTTGTCTGCAACCTGTGGGACAGAGTCCCCAGCTACCTGAATCTTGGGCGGCCATCATGGAAGGATATTCCGGAGCACCGCGGAGCCAAATGATGCTCTACCCCTAGATGCAAGATCCAACTTATAGTGGGAAATAAAAGTATGAGATGAAGCCCATGTGGCTGCTGCACAAATATCATCTAGAGGAATCCTAGCCTTAAAGGCTGCCGAGGTAGAAACTGACCGGGTTGAATGAGCGTGTACACTCTCCGGTGCGGGCCTTCCTGAAGCGTGATAAGCCAACAAGATACATTGTGAAATCCAACGAGACAGAGAGACTTTAGAGATTGGCTTGCCCAAATTAAATTTAGCAAAGGAAATGAACAACTGGTCGGATTGCCTATGACCAGCCGTCCTGTTTAGATAAAATCTAAGTTGCCTGTGAACATCTAAGGAGTGAAGCTTATATTCACCTTTGTTTTCATATTTAGGGAAGAAAACAGGGAGGTTAATAGACTGATTAATGTTTGCTTCAGAAGCTATTTTAGGAAGAAAGGACGGGTTGGTCCTGAGGTAAACACGGTCCGGATGAAAGACCAAGTAAGGAGGTTTAGCTGACAATGCTTGGAGCTCTGAAACTCTCTTGGCCGAAGTAATGGCTACTAAAAAGGCAGTCTTGAACGACAAGAATTTGAGATCTACCGTAGCCGCCGGTTCGAAGGGGGGAGCGGTCAAAGCCTGGAGAACTAAAGAAAGGTCCCAGGGAGGAACCGCTTGTTTTACAGGGGGCCTGAGAAGGAAAGTACCTTTAAGGAAAATTTTACACAACTTGGCTGACATGAGTGGATTAGAAACATGACCAATGTGATAATGTGAAATTGCTGCCAGTTGTACTTTGACCGTGGAACTGCTAGCACCATCGTTAAAAAGAGTGGTTAAGAAATCAAGCACCAATGGGAGAGGAACAGTGAATGGATTCAGGCCTTGCCGCTCCGCCCACAAAGAGAACCATTTCCACTTGCTACGGTAGATCTTCCTAGTGGAAGGTTTATGAGCTGCCACCAGGATAGCCTTAACAGGGGACGAAATACCGGAAGTCCTGATCAAGAGTGGAACTGGAGCAGCCAAGCGGTCAGCTTCAGGTTGTCCAGGTTCGGAGGAGACAGGCAGGATGGATGAGTTATCAGATCCGGGATTGGATCTAGAATCCAAGGAGGATTCACAGAGTGAGACCTTAGGAAGGGGAACCAGATCTGTTGAGGCCAAAACGGAGCAATGAGAATCATTCTGCAACCCACCCGAGATGCTTTCTGAAGAACCTGGAGCATCAGAGGCAAGGGGGAATAAGCATACAGAAGACCGGGTGGCCAAGCATGCACCTGAGCGTCTCTTGGAGAGCCTCCAGGAGGAGGTATCAGAGCAAAAAAACTGTCGCACTTGGTGTTTGAGGGAGAGGCAAAAAGATCGCAAGAAGGAGTTCCCCACCGTGCGAATATGCGTTCCGCTACTTGAGAATTGAGAGACCACTCGTAAGGGGTTAGAATGGTGTGACTGAGTTTGTCCGCCAGGATGTTGGACCGACCCGGAATGTGCGTTGCTATGAGAAAGCGGTTGATGGAGACTGCCCATTCCCAAACCCTCATGGCTTCTCGACAGAGGGTAAGACCTGGTTCCTCCCTGCTTGTTGATATACCAGACAACCGACATGTTGTCCGACTGAATCGCAATTGTTCCCAAGGGAAGAAAGGCCTGAAGTGCTAGCAACGCTAAGAGCACCGCTCTCATCTCTAAGACGTTGATATGCAGTGAGGTCTCTGAATCGTTCCACGTGCCTTGGACGGTCCGGCCTGCAAAATGCCCCCCCCCACCCGAGGCGGGAGGCGTCCGTGGTCACTGTGGCGAGAGGGGGAGAAGCACAAAATGGGCGGCCTCTGTGGAGATCTGGGGAGTGAAGCCACCACAGGAGGGACCGCTTGCAAGCCTTGCTGATCGCAATGGGATGATGCATAGGGAGAGCAAGGTAAGACCACTGTACTAAAAGAGTCCACTGGAGGATGCGCATATGCAGTCTGGCGAGAGGAAGAAGTGCTATAGCAGACGCCATGGACCCTAGAGCCCTCAGGACCAACTCCGCCGGAACTTGATTTGAGTGGAGAATGGCCCGCACCTGGAGCTGCAGATTTTGAACTCTGTCCGCAGTGAGGAAGGCTTTTAAACTCCTTGTGTCTAACCTGGCCCCTATAAAATCTATCAACTGTGAGGGTGCTAGGTTGGATTTTTTTGTATTTATAGTTATGCCCAGACTGGGAGCAAGATGGAGAAAGGAGTCTCGCGCCAATAGTAGTAGATGCCTTGTTGGGGCGGTAAGGAGCCAGTCGTCTAGGTAGGGAAAGACCTGCACCCCCTGAAGCCTCAGGTGGGCCGCTACCACCGCTAGTACTTTGGTGAACACCCTGGGGGCTGTGGTGAGACCAAAGGGAAGGACCCGGAATTGGTAGTGACTGGCTCCTAGCCGGAAGCGGAGAAACCTCCTGGAGCGTCTGTCCATCAGAATGTGGTAGTACGCATCCTTGAGGTCTATGGAGCACATCCAGTGATTTTCTCCCAGAAGGGGGAGAATAGATTGTAGAGTGACCATTCGGAACTTCTCCTTAGGAACTGCCAGGTTCAAGAGAGAAAGGTCTAAAATTGGTCTTAGATCCCCCGTCTTTTTTGGCACTAAAAAGAACCTGGAGTAGAACCCTGATCCGATCTGGTCTGGGGGGATGGGCTGGATGGCTCTTTTCTTTAGCAGATGGCCAATTTCTGCCAAAGCGGCCTCCCTTTGACCGGGTGGGACGTCCAGAAGGGACTTCAATTTTGGCGTGTGACAAAATGGGATGTGGTATCCTCTGGATATTATCTGGAGAACCCAGCGGTCTGATGTTATGGACTCCCATGCCGCTAGGTGCTCCGAAAAACGTCCCCCGACTGCCTCCAGAGTGGAGCAGCCGGGCAACCCCTCAGGGCTGCTGCGCGGGCCGTTCAGAGAAAGGTTCTCTGGACCCGAAGTTCCTGGGAGCCCCTCTGCCTCTAGGGCGGCGTCCTCCCTGTCCTCCTCTGCCACGGAAGGACTGGTTGTCCAGAGCAGGCTGAGATTGCTGCGACTTCCGGAACCACATCTTCTTCTGACCCTTTTGGTTCCTAGAATAGGGCCTCTGGGGTGCAGAGAAGCAGATTCCGACGGCAGACAGCGTCTTCCCGTCCTTCTCGCTCTGGGTCAAAGTGTCGCGAACGGTCTTGCCAAAGAGGGCAGAACCATCGAAGGGGGCGTTCGCAAAAGACGCTTTGAAGGGCTCTGAGAAATCGCAATGACGGAGCCAGGCCTGGCGTCTAGTGACTAGACCTGCCCCTGCAGCTCTAGCGGCGCCTTCCGTAGCATGGGAGAGTAGCCGCATAGAGGTATTGGTAACTGATCTAAGAGTGGCCATGCGGGTGGAGTGCAGCACTTTGTCCTCCTCCGACATGGACTCTGGGGGAGATGCAGCGTATTCTTTAATAAGATCGCGCTGCATCCTAATAACGTGTGCCAGGTAGTTCAGCGACCTCACCGAGAAGGTCGCTGAACTAAACATCCGCTTTCCCAAGCTGTCCATCATCCGAGACTCCTTGCTCGGGGGATGGACAGAGGGACTCTCCTGAGCCAGTTCCCTCTTGGTGGCCGCCGTCAACATGGCATCTACCGGAGGCCCCTTACTCCAATGGGCACGGTCAGACGGTGGGCTGAGGATTCTGTCTGGCCTCTTAGGGATTGGCTCCACGGTGTCCGGTTCCTTCCACGCCCTGGTGGTAAGGAGGTCCACCAGGGGGTCAGCAGGAGGGGACACCCAAGAGGTAGACGGGCCCGCTTCAAATGCCTCCAAGAACACGGACTCGTCCGAGGAAGACTTGGGGGCAGACCCCCCCCCTTATACGGAGCATTTCCATGATGTCTCCAAATGAGACATCCTCGGGGGGTGACCGTGGGGAGCCTTCCCCTTCCTCCAAATCCGTGTCTTCTGTGAGATACTCTGGGGAGTCAATGTGCCTCCTTTTGCACGTATGCTTGCGGGGAACATCCTCCGGGGGACTGTCAGAGGACTCCTCGCAAGCAGCAACCTGTTCCAATGGAACAGCTTGGGGCACAGAAGCGGGCTGTCCCAAGGGCCGGATGGTGGAAGCCTGACCCAGTGCAGAGGGAGCGCGGGACGGAGCCGAAACAAGTGCCGGGGGTCCGGAGACACTCAACAGGGCCCTCTCCACTACATCAAATGCCAAAGGGGAGCCGACCTCGACCAAAGGATCCGACAATCGGCTCCCCCTCGGATCCGAAGAGTGGATCGGAGCCGGCGCTGAAGGAGCACTGATCCCCCCGGATCCGAGGCTCGGATCCAGGCTCCGAGAGGTCGGATCCGATGCACTCGAGGGCAGGGTCGGATCCGAAGTAACAAGTGTACTATCGGATCTGACCCACCCCCGGCTCCGAAGCTGCTCGGCTCCAACTGCTCCGAACCCAGGTAGCGGGTCGGAGAAGGAGCAATTGGCTTGAAAAAGGGTGTCGAGCTCCCCCCCAGAGGGGGGGGGGGAGGCAAGAGCACTCCCATCTGCATCTGGGCCTGGATGAACCTTCTCATCATCCGGTCCAGATCAGCATCCGATAGGCTGTACGTTGATCTCGAGGCCACCGAGGTAGGCCTTGAATGCCTCCTCGATAGCCTCGACGGAGATCGGGTCTCCTCCTCCTCAGGTCCCGGTGAAAAGCACACTGGAGACCGGAGCAGAGAAGGAGGAGATCCAGCCGATAATGGAGCCGGGGGAGAAGCCCGCTTGGCTGGCGGGGCCGAAACAGAGGTCTCGGCCCGCCGCTTATGGTGCTTCTCCCTCCGGTCCCTTTTCCTAGCATCCCTCTCCTCCGAACCTGAAGCGGGAGGTTGAGTCCCAGGAGGAGGAGGGGGAGCCGGGGAGGGAATAACCGTGGGTACGGTTACTCCCAAAGGAGCGGAGGTCGGAGCCGAGTCCGGCGGCAAAAGGCCCGCCAAAACAAGCTTGGACCTCCGCTCCTTCAATGCCCTGGGGTTGAACCCTGCACAAATGGAACATCCAGATGTGAGGTGTTCAACCCCAGGCATTAACACCGAGTGTGGCCATCAGCTGGGGAAAGCTTATGGCCACACTCGGAGCATTTTGAGAAAATAGCCTTGGGCTGCTCAGACATCCCAAGCTTAAAAATTAAAGTTACTAAACTAAGGAAAAGTAACTTAAACAGAAAACAAAAACACTCACAGGCCCAACACACACACTACGCTACCAGCGAGGGGAGGGATATAAAAAATTTTAGATTAACCTCTAAAAAGTAAATATATATAAGGGAAAACCTACACTTTCACACAAAAATATCAAAAAAGACTTAAATTTTACAATTTAAATACAGAAAACTGTCACTTAGCTGGAGAGCTGGAAAAACAATCTGGTCACCATGCGCGGCAAACTAGATCTGAGGTCATGAGGGTAGAGCAGGGCATTATGGGTGAGGGGAGGAGCTGAGAGCTTGGATCCATAGCTGGTAAACCATGCAGATTTGGATCCGATATCGGATCCATAACCCACAGGTTGCAGACAAATGAATCTCCTACTTCAGATCATTAGTTATTCCCCAACAGAAGGTAAGAAGACATTGAGCAACCAGGATGAAGCAACATCTAGGTCAACTATCAGCCAGGAGGGGGTAGGAGGGATGGTCGTAAGAATGAAGGCGCGATGAACAACTTGCATGGAACGTTACGGTGAATACATAACTTCTTAATGTGAAGTTGTCCAATCTCGACGTTCATTCTTGAATGATAGATAGCGTCCCACGCACCGTCAATCTCGGGTGGCTCACGGGAGTACATTTCTCAGGACCGTGGACCCAAAGGATGCTCTATCCCTGGAGGCCTTATCCACTTTGTAATGAGTGACAAAGGTATGAGGTTTTGACCAAGTGGTTGCTGCACAAATGTTATCAAGGGGAAGTTTTGCTGAAAACGCAGAGGATGTAGAGACTGTTCTGGCTGAGTGAGCTTTAATCTTGTGTTGCAAGGGCATATTTAGCAGCGGAATAGGCAAAAGTGATACAATTAGATAACCATTTAGACAGAGTTGTTTTAGCCACTGGTTTACCTTTTCTGGATTCAGAGGATGAAACAAAAAGTTGGTCTGATTTCCTGAAATCTTTTGTTCTATCCAAATAAAATTTGAGCTGTCTGTGAACATCAAGTTGGTGCAGCATATACTCTGTGTTGGAATGATTAGGGAAGAAAACTGGTAATTCAATAACTTGGTTAATATTGGTTTCTGAACAAACTTTGGGCAAAAAGGAAGGATTTGTCCTAAGTGATACTCTTGTCAGCATGAAAAATCAAATGAGGAGGGTTGACAGATAAAGGCTGAAGTTCTGTCACACTGCAGTCAGAAGTAATAGCTACCAGAAAAATGGTTTTCCATGACAAATATTTGAGGTCACAAGATGATGCTGGTTCAAACGGAGGGAGAAGCATACGTAAAAGCATAACATTTAGATTCCATGGAGAATAGGGAGTTTTCACAGGTGGTCTCGTACGAAATGTCCCCTTGAGGAAAGCTTTGGATAACTTGTGGGACAGGATATTTAAACCGTCAACTCCAAGAAGAAATTTAGAAATAGCAGCCAACTGAACCTGAACTGTTGCTGCTGCCACTCCTTTGTTAAAGATCATAGTCAAAAACTCTAATATGGATATCATGGGGGCTTGGTAAGGATCAATATTATTTTTAGACGCCCATATGGAAAATCACTTCCACTTACTAAGATACAATTTTGTAGTGGAGGGCTTGTGAGAAGACAAAAGGATCCATTTTGTCTCACTGGAAAGGTTATGAAGCCTGGCTATGAGGGAAACTGGAGCAGCTAAGCTGTCAGCTTCAATGACTGCAGAGAGGGATGAAGGTCCCCCGATGGGTGTGTCAGTAGGTCTGGAACTGGGTCCAGAATCCAGGGATCCTCCAAGAGATGAGGTTGAAGGAATGGGAACCAAATCTGCCTCCCAGGGATTTTGCGTTCTGTAGAACCTTGGGTATCAATAGTATTGGTGGAAATGCATAGAGGAGACCCGGGGGGGGGGGGGATCGTGTACGAGTGCATCCCTCGGGGCTTCTCCTGGAGGGGGAATCAGGGCAAAGTAGCTTCTGCATTTTGAGTTGATGTGACTGGCAAAAAGGTCGCAGGAAGGCTGGCTCCATTTGCGGAAAATCCTGTCAGCAATCTCTTTCTTGTGGCAATAGGATTTCCCTGCTTAGCTTTGTCTGCTATCACACTGGATCTCCCCGGGATGTGCGTTGCCAATAGAAAGCGCTGGGAGGAAACAGCCCACTGCCAAACTCTGAGGGCTTCTCGGCAAAGGGGGTAAAGATCTGGTTCTCCCTTGTTTGTTCAAATACCAGACTACTGGCATATTGTCTGTCTGAACTGCAATCGTTCCCAGAGGAAGAGAGTCCTGGAAGTACTGCAACGCCAAAAGCACTGCTCTCATCTCCAGGATATTGATATGCAAATGACACTCCGGATCGGTCCATGTGCCTTGGGCAGTCTTTCCCTGAAAATGCCCGCCCCCCCATCAGGGAAGCGTCTGTGGTCACAATGGCTACTGGAGGGCGTAGACAAAAGGGGTGTCCTATGGTGACATGAAGAGACATCAACCACCACTGGAGGTCTTTCTTGCAAAAGCTTGTAATCAATATTTTGCGCTCCATGGGGGTAAGATCACTGAGTGAACAACAGCCATTGAAGGATCCGCATATGCATTCTTGCTAATGGTATGGCTAGGATTGCTGCAACCATCATACCCAACACTTTCAGAACTTCTGAAGCTGGAGCTCTGTCTTTTGATACCAATGTGCTGACAAAGAAGAAAGACTCTTTCGAATGGTAGCTTTAGAGTGGTGGTTGAGGTGTCTAGCTCTGCCCAGATAAAAAAAACGATATGCTGCGAAGACAACAAGGCAGACTTTTCTGAGTTGACTGTAATGCCTAGATGACAGCAGAGTGTACTCCCTTGCCTGAATAAGTTGATGCCTGGTGGTGGCAGTAAGGAGTCAATCGCCTAGGCATGGCAACACCTGGAATCCTAGACGCCTCAAGTGAGCCGTGACCACTGCCATGCATTTGGTGAACACTCTGGGGTCTGCAGTGAGACCAAAGGGCAGGGCTTGAAACTGAAAATAATTGGCTCCCAGCCAGAAACGCAGGTGATCTCTAGATCGCCTAGCCATCTTTATGTGGTAGTAAGCATCCTTGAGATCTATCGAGCACATCCAATTCTCTTTCCCTAAGAAGGGAAGTATGGACTGAAGCGTGACTATCTGGAAATTCTCTTTCTTTACTTATAGGTTCAATCTGCTGAGGTCCAAAACAGGTCTCCAGTCCCCTGTTTTCTTTGGAACCAAAAATAATCTTGAGTAAGTTCTGGATCCTATTTGTTCTGCTAGGACTGGCTGGATGACTCTTTTTTTTCTAGCAACGTTTGGACCTCTACAGTTGCCTGTTCCCTATAATTGGGTGGAACGTCCAGGATTGTCCTTATAGACGGAGAGGGTGTGGCGAATGCTATGAAGTACCCTCTGGAAATGATACTTTGTACCCAGCTGTCTTTTGTTATTTTTTGCCAGGTATCTTGGTACAAAGATAAGCGACCCCCAACTGCCTCCAGAGCAGGACAGTCGGGCCTCCTTTCAGAAGCGCTGGTAGGGTTGCCCAGAGAAGTGACCTCTGTCACCCTGATGTTGCGGACCCCCTCTGCCGCAAGGGTGGCGTCTTCAACTATTACCCCCACCTCTGCCCTGGAAGTGGGTTCACCACGTATGTCCTGAAAGGCTACTTGGGCTTTCTGGAACCACATTTTCCCATCCCTTTCACCTCTGGGAAAAGGTCGGGTAGGGGTGGAAAAACGGACACAGACGGCAGGCAGAGTCTTTCCCTCCTGTTCACACCTGGTCAAGGTTTCCTTCACTTTAGGCCCAAAAAGGGATGAGCCATCAAAGGGGTTGTTTACGAAGGATGACTTGAAGGGCTCCTCGAAGGAACACAACCGCATCCAGGAATGTCTTCTAAGAGTGATTTCTGTACCCGCTGACCTACTTGTTCCATCAGCTACATAGGATACGAGACGCACGGATGAGTTGACAATAGAATTTAGGGTAGAAAGCTGGGCAGCAGCTTTATCAGAGGCACCTGTAGCCACTGTACCCTGAACAGCATCTCCCAACTCCTTAAGGAGATCTCTTTGTAGTCTAGTAAAATGGGTTAAGTAGTTCAGTGAATGGAGAGCAAAGGTCGCTGAACTGAACATGCATTTCCCATATCTATCCATGATCCTATACTCTCTATTAGGAGGATGGATAGACGAGGAGTCTGACATTTCCTTTTTGGTGGCCGCCGCCGCCACCACCATGGAATCAACAGGAACTCCTTTGGTTAAGAATGATTTGTCTGGTGGGGCTGATATAAACTTGTTAGGCCTCCTAGGGACAGGCTCTATGGACTCCGGAGACTCCCATGCCCTTCGAGAAACCAACTGCATGGGCTCATCAAAGGGCAGAGCCACCCAACAGATGGAGGGTTGAGACCCGAAAGCCTTCAGGGGAACTGACTCATCCTCAGTAGGGTTTTTGGCCTGCCGATCACCCCTCTTGCCTATGGATCTCAAGTATCTCAGCAAAGGAGAAATCCTCAGTGGGGGACCGTGGGGACTCTTTTTGACTCATCCAAGTCAGTATCAGATGTTAAAGACTACTGTGGGGAGTCCAAGTGTCTCCTCTTGCACAATCTCTTCCTGGGAACTTCCTTAGTGGGGGCTTCTGGAGAGGTCTCGGAAGAGCAGGGGGCACACTGTGGGGCTACCTGAGGCTCTGGGTCTCTACGCTTAGCCAGGATGATGGAAGCAGAAGCAGACACAGGTGCTTTAGGGGATGAGGAAGTAAGGCCTGAAGTCGAGGATGTCTTGGGTCGAGGATGTCTTGGGTGACAAAGCTCTCCTCATGGCATTGAAGGTACCATGGCTCCAATGGGAAGGAATCGACACATCCGAGGAAATATTCAGACCTTCCTGCACTGAGGCAGTGGGCTCCGAGCCGGAGGTAGGAGCCAAGCTCATCCAAGCCGAAGCCACGAGAGGAAGAGTTGGCAACGACAAGTCGGTACGACTATCGTCTCTGGATCTGACTGGAGTGTGTCAGCTCCTAGAATCCCTGGTCTGTGTCGAGGATGTCAGAGTGGATAGCGCCGAGGACACTGGAACTGGCCTCGACCCCAATGGCTCCACAATCAGTAGGTCTGATTCTTCTGGCTCAGAAGGGCCGACATGGCTCGGAGGAGTAGTCGTCAAAACAGGAGTAGTGGTTTTCGGCTCCGAAGCCGCCTGGGTCGGAGCCGACAGCAATTTAGCAAGGCCTGGTGCCTGTAGAAGCTTCTGCACCAATCTATCCATATCCAAAACTGAAAGGCTGACAGATGACCTAGATGAATGCACCGATGGTGCTGACTGAAGTAAAGGTAACTAAGGCACTTTGGATACTGGCTCCAAGGCTGTGGGCTAGCTCCGAAAAGAAGACCGTCGGCTCCGAAACCTGTGGAGCCGATGTCTCATCAGACTTTATTTTGATTTTTTTTTGAGTCTTTAGAATCAGCAGATGACTTGGAGGACTTAGAGGACTTGCTAGCAACATACTGGCCACTCAATGTCCTTGAACGGGGTGTTTTAGCAAACCCCAATCCATTAATTTTCTTTTCCTCTCTAGGAAGAAAAGGAATGGCAGATAGCACAAGATTCTTGCAAGTGGACAGCCCCTAAACAATATACACACATAACATGCCCATCAGTGACTGACATTTTTTGATTACAGTCCGGACATTTTTTAAAACCTGACTTGAGATGCCTGTCCTTATCTGCCATGATACCACACTAAACCCACACGGATCCAAAATAACTGAGAAATTAGCACAATAGGCTCTAAATACACACACACGCCTAAGATAAAGGTATTCAAAAAGTACAGTTTTGTACCTACCATAAATGTAGATGTTCGAGGATCCACATTGCTGCAGTCATAACCTGTGGGTAGTCCACTGTCCTCGGTCGGCCCGAATACCAAAGAGCTAGGCTGGCGTCGGTCATTGTCGCCTAGAGCTGACGTCAGTACGTAGTAGTACTTAAGCGCATGACCGACGCCATATCCTCAGTCTTTCTTGCCCCAGATGTCAGAAGGCCTAAAAATGAAGGCCAGAACTAAAGTAGTAAAAGCCCAACAACCATCAGTGTGGAAATAAAGAGTATCCCAAAAAGAAACCCAGCAACCACAACTATAGAGGGGAAGGAGGGAGGGATATTGGACTGCAGCAATGTGGATCCTCGAACATCTACATTTATGGTAGGTACAAAACTGTACTATGTTCTTCGTCTCACATTGCTGCAGTCATAACCTGTGGGTAGAATCCCAAAGCAAAGGAAAAGGGAGGCTGGCAAACTACAAAGCATTAGGAGCTGCTAACATGCCCTGTAAAACTGCAGTGGCAAACCCAGCCCTGGACTTGGAATAAAGAGGGAGATGGTAATGCTTAGTAAAAGTGTGTACTGAACTCCAAGTAACTGCCTCCAAAATATCCTTAGTAGCTACACCCCTTAGAAAAGCAGTAGAAGTGGCAGTAGCCCTAGTAGAATGAGGTCTGATCCCAGCAGGAACATCCTTCCCATGATGAGAATAAGAAAAAGCAATACAATGACCAATCCACTTTGAAAGAGTCTGCTTAGAAACAGCTTTCCCTTGTGAACTCAAAGCAAAGGAAACAAATAACTGTTGAGTCTGTCTGAACTCCTTAGTTCTGGCTCAAATAGTAACGTAACTGCCTGTGGATATCCGAAGAATGCAAGACTTTTTCCCCTTTATTTTGGGGATCAGCATAAAAAGTAGGCAAATGAATAGACTGGTTCAAGGCCACATTAGAAACCACTTTAGGCATAAAAGTAGGGTTAGTTCACAAAGAAACTCTATCCTTATGAAATATCAAAAAGGGTTCAACTGCCATGAGTGCCTGCAATTCCGATACCCTCCTAGCAGAAGTAATGGCCAACAAAAAAGCAGTCTTCCAAGACAAAAACTTCAGTTCAGACGTAGCTGCGGGTTCAAAAGGAGGTAAAGTAAGTTTCTCCAAAACAAAATTGAGATCCCAGGAAGGAGTAGGAGCTCTACGTGGGGGTCTTATATTCTTTGCCCCTCTAAGAAATTGTTTGAACAAAGGATGAGAAAATAAAGGAGGGTCACAATCATAGTGAGCAGAAATGGCTGCAGCATGAACCTTCACAGAAGAGAATGACAAACCCTTGTCCAGTAATTCAGTAAGATACTGTAGTGCAAAACTCAAATTAGGCACCGAAACATCAAAACCCTTTGCAGTGCTCCAAAGAAAAAATCTCTTCCATTTATCAGCATAAACTTTTCTAGTGCTAGGCCACCTGGGCTTCCAAAATGACATTCAAAACCTGTTGAGGAAGCTGAGACCCCACCGGCTCCATCACAGAATACGCCAGGCTGTCAGATGGAGGGACTGCACCTGAACATTGAGAAAATGATTGTTTGACTGGGACAACAAATGAGGAACCTGTGGCAGAAGCCAAGGAGGCTCCTGGATTAAACTCCTCAGCAGAGGATACCAATGCTGATGTGGCCAATCTGGTGCTATTAGAATCATGCAAGGCTTGCCCTGCCTGACTTTCAAGAGTACCTTGGGGAGAAGAGGCAGAGGAGGAAAAGCGTAAACGTGAAGGTTGTTGCAACTGAAAGATAGAGCATCCACTTTCCAAGCATCTGGGTGGAACATCTTTGTGCAAAATTTTGGAAGTTGAAAATTCAGTGGAGAAGCGAACAGATCTATGTCTGGAGTTCCCCAAGCCACAGTCAATTGTTTGAAAACCTGAGGATCCAGTTTCCACTCGTGGGGATCCACAATTTGCCTGCTCAATATATCTGCTAGGGAGTTCTGAGCTCCTGGCAGATACCGTGCTTGAAGATTGATTCGAAAACTCAGAGCAGTTTCCCACAAAATCATTGCTTGCCAGCAAAGAGGGTAGGAATGGGTTCCCCCCTGCTTGTTGATGTACCACATGACTGTTGTGTTGTCTGTTTGAATCAACACCTGTCCCGGCTGAAGCAGGTCCTTGAAGGCCATCAAAGCAAATTGAACTGCTAACATCTCCTTCATGTTGATATGCAAATGTAGTAGTTTGGGAGGCCACATGTCTTGTATCCATTTCCCATTGAAGTGTGCTCCCCAAGCCAAGTCCGAGGCATCCGTCGTTAGGATCTGACTCTCCTCTGGTCGGGTTACAGAGTCTCTCTTGTTTAGGTGACATTCCTGAGCCCACCACAAGAATTCCTTCTGGATGCAAGGTATAATCCGAATGACAGTGTCCAAACCGTGGCAGTGTTGAGTCCACACACTTTTGAGATACCATTGTAGCTTCCTCATATGCAGTTTGGCATTGGGAAGTACTAGAATGCAAGATGCCATGAACCCCAAGGCTTGAAGGACTGTCCTTGCAGTCAGCCTGGACAGTACTGATAACTGCTGGAAGTAAAGATGAAGAGTTCTTTGTTTGTCCGGGGTCAGAAATGCCATCTGAGAAGCTGTATTCAGTCTCACACCCAGAAAGCACATGTCCTGAGAGGGTACTAGACTGGACTTTATTTCGTTCACAGAATACCCTAGGCACCTTAAAACTGCCATTACATACTTGAGATGTTGTAGTAATATGTCTTTGTTTTGAGCAAGAATCAGGCAATCGTCCAGATAAGGGTAAATTTGTATTCCTCTCTGAAGAAAGCAATCACAGGAGCCAGAACTTTTGTGAATACCCTGGGCGCAGTAGATAAACCAAAGGGCAATGCAGAGAACTGATAATGCGAAGTACCAGCCCGAAATCTCAGGAATCTCCTGCAACTGGGCCTGATAGGGATGTGAAGATAGGCCTCTTTGAGATCCAGGGTTACCATCCAGTGATCTTTGCCTAGCATAGGCAGAAGTTGTTGTAATGTTAACATCTTGAACTTTGGAATGTCTAGGTAGGTATTAAGAATGGACAAATCCAGAATTGGCCTCCAAGTGTTTCCTTTCTTTGGCACTAGGAATAGACGGGAATAAAATCCTAGGGCTACTTCTGACGGAGGGACCACCTGAATTGCCTCCATCTGCAAAAGCAGAGAAAATTGCTCCTGAGCCTCCAGCCTTTGCTGAGGAGGCACATCCGGCATGCCTTTGAAAGGAGGAAAAGTGTGAAAATAAAACGTGTAATTAGAAGTTATGTACTCACCATAACGTTCCATCTGAGTAGGTGTATTCATTTGTCTGCAACCTGTGGGTTATGGATCCGATATCGGATCCGAACCGGCATGGTTTACCAGCTATGGATCCAAGCTCTCAGCTCCTCCCCTCACCCATAATGCCCTGCTCTACCCTCATGACCTCAGATCGAGTTTGCCAATAGCAAAAAAACACCCTGAAAAGGGTAACACACCATATGCAGGAAACTGAAAGGCCAGGGGGATAGGAGGGCGGGATGGTTGCAGACAAATGAATACACCTACTCAGATGGAACGTTATGGTGAGTACATAACTTCTAAATCTGAAGTAGGAGATTCATTTGTCTGCAACCTGTGGGACAGAGTCCCCAGCTACCTGAATCTTGGGCGCCATCATGGAAGGATATTCCGGAGCACCGGAGCCAAATGATGCTCTACCCCTAGATGCAAGATCCAACTTATAGTGGGAAATAAAAGTATGAGATGAAGCCCATGTGGCTGCTGCACAAATATCATCTAGAGGAATCCTAGCCTTAAAGGCTGCCGAGGTAGAAACTGACCGGGTTGAATGAGCGTGTACACTCTCCAAAAGCGGGCCTTCCTGAAGCGTGATAAGCCAACAAGATACATTGCGAAATCCAACGACAGAGAGACTTTAGAGATTGGCTTGCCCAAATTAAATTTAGCAAAGGAAATGAACAACTGGTCGGATTGCCTATGACCAGCCGTCCTGTTTAGATAAAATCTAAGTTGCCTGTGAACATCTAAGGAGTGAAGCTTATATTCACCTTTGTTTTCATATTTAGGGAAGAAAACAGGGAGGTTAATAGACTGATTAATGTTTGCTTCAGAAGCTATTTTAGGAAGAAAGGACGGGTTGGTCCTGAGGTAAACACGGTCCGGATGAAAGACCAAGTAAGGAGGTTTAGCTGACAATGCTTGGAGCTCTGAAACTCTCTTGGCCGAAGTAATGGCTACTAAAAAGGCAGTCTTGAACGACAAGAATTTGAGATCTACCGTAGCCGCCGGTTCGAAGGGGGGAGCGGTCAAAGCCTGGAGAACTAAAGAAAGGTCCCAGGGAGGAACCGCTTGTTTTACAGGGGGCCTGAGAAGGAAAGTACCTTTAAGGAAAATTTTACACAACTTGGCTGACATGAGTGGATTAGAAACATGACCAATGTGATAATGTGAAATTGCTGCCAGTTGTACTTTGACCGTGGAACTGCTAGCACCATCGTTAAAAAGAGTGGTTAAGAAATCAAGCACCAATGGGAGAGGAACAGTGAATGGATTCAGGCCTTGCCGCGCCCACAAAGAGAACCATTTCCACTTGCTACGGTAGATCTTCCTAGTGGAAGGTTTATGAGCTGCCACCAGGATAGCCTTAACAGGGGACGAAATACCAGGAGTCCTGATCAAGAGTGGAACTGGAGCAGCCAAGCGGTCAGCTTCAGGTTGTCCAGGTTCGGAGGAGACAGGCAGGATGGATGAGTTATCAGATCCGGGATTGGATCTAGAATCCAAGGAGGATTCACAGAGTGAGACCTTAGGAAGGGGAACCAGATCTGTTGAGGCCAAAACGGAGCAATGAGAATCATTCTGCAACCCACCCGAGATGCTTTCTGAAGAACCTGGAGCATCAGAGGCAAGGGGGGATAAGCATACAGAAGACCGGGTGGCCAAGCATGCACCAGAGCGTCTCTTGGAGAGCTCCAGGAGGAGGTATCAGAGCAAAAACTGTCGCACTTGGTGTTTGAGGGAGAGGCAAAAGATCGCAAGAAGGAGTTCCCCACCGTGCGAATATGCCCGCTACTTGAGAATTGAGAGACCACTCGTAAGGGGTTAGAATGGTGTGACTGAGTTTGTCCGCCAGGATGTTGGACCGACCGGAATGCGTTGCTATGAGAAAGCGGTTGATGGAGACTGCCCATTCCCAAACCCTCATGGCTTCTCGACAGAGGGTAAGACCTGGTTCCTCCCTGCTTGTTGATATACCAGACAACCGACATGTTGTCCGACTGAATCGCAATTGTTCCCAAGGGAAGAAAGGCCTGAAGTGCTAGCAACGCTAAGAGCACCGCTCTCATCTCTAAGACGTTGATATGCAGTGAGGTCTCTGAATCGTTCCACGTGCCTTGGACGGTCCGGCCTGCAAAATGCCCCCCCCCACCCGAGGCGGGAGGCGTCCGTGGTCACTGTGGCGAGAGGGGGAGAAGCACAAAATGGGCGGCCTCTGTGGAGATCTGGGAGTGAAGCCACCACAGGAGGGACCGCTTGCAAGCCTTGCTGATCGCAATGGGATGATGCATAGGGAGAGCAAGGTAAGACCACTGTACTAAAAGAGTCCACTGGAGGATGCGCATATGCAGTCTGGCGAGAGGAAGAAGTGCTATAGCAGACGCCATGGACCCTAGAGCCCTCAGGACCAACTCCGCCGGACCTTCATTTGAGTGGAGAATGGCCCGCACCTGGAGCTGCAGATTTTGAACTCTGTCCGCAGTGAGGAAGGCTTTTAAACTCCTTGTGTCTAACCTGGCCCCTATAAAATCTATCAACTGTGAGGGTGCTAGGTTGGATTTTTTTGTATTTATAGTTATGCCCAGACTGGGAGCAAGATGGAGAAAGGAGTCTCGGGCCAATAGTAGTAGATGCCTTGTTGGGGCGGTAAGGAGCCAGTCGTCTAGGTAGGGAAAGACCTGCACCCCCTGAAGCCTCAGGTGGGCCGCTACCACCGCTAGTACTTTGGTGAACACCCTGGGGGCTGTGGTGAGACCAAAGGGAAGGACCCGGAATTGGTAGTGACTGGCTCCTAGCCGAAGCGGAGAAACCTCCTGGAGCCGACTGTCCATCAGAATGTGGTAGTACGCATCCTTGAGGTCTATGGAGCACATCCAGTGATTTTCTCCCAGAAGGGGGAGAATAGATTGTAGAGTGACCATTCGGAACTTCTCCTTAGGAACTGCCAGGTTCAAGAGAGAAAGGTCTAAAATTGGTCTTAGATCCCCCGTCTTTTTTGGCACTAAAAGAACCTGGAGTAGAACCCTGATCCGATCTGGTCTGGGGATGGGCTGGATGGCTCTTTTCTTTAGCAGATGGCCAATTTCTGCCAAAGCGCCTCCTTTGACCGGGTGGGTCGTCCAGAAGGGACTTCAATTTTGGCGTGTGACAAAATGGGATGTGGTATCCTCTGGATATTATCTGGAGAACCCAGCGGTCTGATGTTATGGACTCCCATGCCGCTAGGTGCTCCGAAAAACGTCCCCTGACTGCCTCCAGAATGGAGCAGCCGGGCAACCCTCAGGGCTGCGCGGGCCGTTCAGAGAAAGGTTCTCTGGACCCGAAGTTCCTGGGAGCCCCTCTGCCTCTAGGGCGGCGTCCTCCCTGTCCTCCTCTGCCACGGAAGGACTGGTTGTCCAGAGCAGGCTGAGATTGCTGCGACTTCCGGAACCACATCTTCTTCTGACCCTTTTGGTTCCTAGAATAGGGCCTCTGGGGTGCAGAGAAGCAGATTCCGACGGCAGACAGCGTCTTCCCGTCCTTCTCGCTCTGGGTCAAAGTGTCGCGAACGGTCTTGCCAAAGAGGGCAGAACCATCGAAGGGGGCGTTCGCAAAAGAAGCTTTGAAGGGCTCTGAGAAATCGCAATGACGGAGCCAGGCCTGGCGTCTAGTGACTAGACCTGCCCCTGCAGCTCTAGCGGCGCCTTCCGTAGCATGGGAGAGTAGCCGCATAGAGGTATTGGTAACTGATCTAAGAGTGGCCATGCGGGTGGAGTGCAGCACTTTGTCCTCCTCCGACATGGACTCTGGGGGAGATGCAGCGTATTCTTTAATAAGATCGCGCTGCATCCTAATAACGTGTGCCAGGTAGTTCAGCGACCTCACCGAGAAGGTCGCTGAACTAAACATCCGCTTTCCCAAGCTGTCCATCATCCGAGACTCCTTGCTCGGGGGATGGACAGGGCCTCTCCTGCGCCAGTTCCCTCTTGGTGGCCGTCAACATGGCATCTACCGGAGGCCCCTTACTCCAATGGGCACGGTCAGACGGTGGGCTGAGGATTCTGTCTGGCCTCTTAGGGATTGGCTCCACGGTGTCCGGTTCCTTCCACGCCCTGGTGGTAATGAGGTCCACCAGGGGGTCGGCAGGAGGGGACACCCAAGAGGTAGACGGGCCCGCTTCAAATGCCTCCAAGAACACGGACTCGTCCGAGGAAGACTTGGGGGCAGACCACCCCCCCCTTATACGGAGCATTTCCATGATGTCTCCAAATGAGACATCCTCGGGGGGTGACCGTGGGGAGCCTTCCCTTCCTCCAAGTCCGTGTCTTCTGTGAGAGACTCGGGAGTCAATGTGCCTCCTTTTGCACGTATGCTTGCGAGGGACATCCTCTGGGGGGCTGTCAGAGGACTCCTCGCAAGCAGCAACTTGCTCCATTGGAGCAACTTGGGGCACAGAAGCGGGCTGTCCCAGGGGCCGGATGGTGGAAGCCTGGCCCAGTGCAGAGGGAGCGCGGGACGGAGCCAGAACAAGTGCCGGGGGTCCGGAGACCCTCAACAGGGCCCTCTCCACTACATCAAACGCCGAAGGGGAGCCGACCTCGACCAAAGGATCCGACAATCGGCTCCCCCTCGGATCCGAAGAGTGGATCGGAGCCGGCGCCGAAGCGCTCGGATCCGAAGGGACAGTGCTCTCCGACACAGACGCCGCCGAAGGAGCACTGATCCCCCCGGATCCGAGGCTTGGATCCAGGCTCCAAGAGGTCGGATCCGATGCACTCGAGGGCAGGGTCGGATCAGAAGTAAGTACTATCGGATCCGACCCACCTCCGGCTCCGAAGCTGCTCTGCTCCAACTGCTCCGAACCCGGGTAGCGGGTCGGAGAAGGAGCAATTGGCTTGAAAAAGGGTGTCGAGCTCCCCCCCAGAGGGGGGGGGGAGGCAAGAGCACTCCCATCTGCATCTGGGCCTGGATGAACCTTCTCATCATCCGGTCCAGATCAGCATCCGATAGGCTGTACGTTGATCTTGACGAGGCCACTGAGGTAGGCCTTGAATGCCTCCTCGATAGCCTCGACGGAGATCGGGTCTCCTCCTCCTCAGGTCCCGGTGAAAAGCACACTGGAGACCGGAGCCGAGAAGGAGGAGATCCAGCCGATAATGGAGCCGGGGGAGAAGCCCGCTTGGCTGGCGGGGCCGAAACAGAGGTCTCGGCCCGCCGCTTATGGTGCTTCTCCCTCCGGTCCCTTTTCCTAGCATCCCTCTCCTCCGAACCTGAAGCGGGAGGTTGAGTCCCAGGAGGAGGAGGGGGAGCCGGGGAGGGAATAACCGTGGGTACGGTTACTCCCGAAGGAGCGGAGGTCGGAGCAGAGTCCGGCGGCAAAAGGCCCGCCAAAACAAGCTTGGACCTCCGCTCCTTCAATGCCCTGGGGTTGAACCCTGCACAAATGGAACATCCAGATGTGAGGTGTTCAACCCCCAGGCATTTAACACACCGAGTGTGGCCATCAGCTGGGGAAAGCTTATGGCCACACTCGGAGCATTTTGAGAAAATAGCCTTGGGCTGCTCAGACATCCCAAGCTTAAAAATTAAAGTTACTAAACTAAGGAAAAGTAACTTAAACAGAAAACAAAAACACTCACAGGCCCAACACACACACTACGCTACCAGCGAGGGGAAGGATATAAAAAATTTTAGATTAACCTCTAAAAAGTAAATATATATAAGGGAAAACCTACACTTTCACACAAAAATATCAAAAAAGACTTAAATTTTACAATTTAAATACAGAAAACTGTCACTTAGCTGGAAAAACAATCTGGTCACCATGCGCGGCAAACTAGATCTGAGGTCATGAGGGTAGAGCAGGGCATTATGGGTGAGGGGAGGAGCTGAGAGCTTGGATCCATAGCTGGTAAACCATGCCGGTTCGGATCCGATATCGGATCCATAACCCACAGGTTGCAGACAAATGAATCTCCTACTTCAGATCCTTGATTTATTACATCCAACACCCATTGGTCCTGGGTGACCAAATTCCAGTTTTGTTTGACAAGTCCCAACTTTCCTCCTAGAGGAGCAAAGGGTCTGGCAGCGGAAGATACAGGTCATTGGGTCTGCTTACGAAAGGGCTGACCCCTACCCTCACCAGAAGACTGTGCAGGAGAGCTCCAAGTCCTAGGCCTGAAAGAACCCTGAGTGTGAGCCCTGCCTCTACCACGTCTAGACCTGCCCTTAGACTGATAATCCGAAGAAGGATAAGACCATCCTCTAGCAGGCCAATTCCTACTAAACTTAGGGGGCTGCACCTGCATAAAATCCTTGACCATCTGCATGGACTTAGCCATATCTTCCATCTTTTTCAAAAATGATTCCACAGGAGGGCCAAAAAGTACTTCAGATTGAAGAGGAGCATCCAAAATCCGAGCCTTAACATGCTCTGACAAATTTTGATCCTTAAGCCAGGCATGTCTACGAATAACTGAACCTGTAGCAGCCACCCTGGATGAAGCCTGAAGAGCATCAAAACCACACTGCAAAGAATGTTTGCCAACTTGATCTGATGCATGAACCAACTCCTGGAGCTCCTTACACTCTATACCCTCAGATAAAGCATCCACCTTAGATTTCAATTGGCCTAACAAAAATTCTGATACTTCAGCATATGAAATTGGCAATTCAAAGCCCTCATAGCTAACGAGAGGAGGTGTACACTTTTTTCCCCCACCTATCTAACGCTCTAGAATCCTTATCCAAAGGAACTGGATTCTTAGCCACAGAAGCCCTAACACCCTTCGGACCTTGAATAATAGTTTCCGGATCAGCTCTAGGACTCTTGTACAAATACTTATGTGCTTCTGGAACTCTGTAATACCCGTCTGGCTTAACAGGGGCCGGAGGCAAAGAATCAGGATTAAGGGAAGATTCAGAAAAAACATCCTGGACAACATCTAAGACAGGAGAAATAGCCAAGGGCCTATGTTGTGGCAGAAACAAAAATTCCCTAAGCCTTTTCCGAGAATCTGAAAAATCTTGACCTTCCCACTTGAAATGTTCCCTCATGGAATGTAAAGTCTCAGAAAAAGAAAAATCCTCTGGAGGAGAAGCAGACCGACAGGAGTCCTCTGCACCCGAATCTGAATAGGAAGGGAAATCCTGAATTTCTTCAGCTGAGGATTCAGAGTAGTCAGAGGAATGATCCATTCCCTCTAAATCTGCCTCCACCCTAGGCCTCTTCTCTGGGGGGGGGCATAGAACCCCTGATCAAAGTAATCAAGTCCTCTGCCATTTTCAACATATGCTTTTTAGGAACAGGGGCTGGAGAGCTAGAACTATGACCAGGGCCAACAAGACAAGGTTTGGCCTTTAGCCACTGAAGTAGAAGGCCTAATAACCTTTTGTAAAGCTGGAACTACAGACACCTGAGAAGCACCCTCAGCCTGGCCTAACTCCTGCGAGGTCAACTCCTGTAAAAGTAAAGGTTCCCCCTGGGATTCAGCCGAACCCTCGGCAGGATCCACAGATTCAACCGGAGGCTCCGTAGAACCGGCGTCCGCAACGGACGACTCATCCGGTTTAGACCTTAAAGATTTATCCTTGCGCTTTTTAGCGGTAGCGGGCGTCGGAGGATCCGACGGCATGTTATAGTTACACCGTTTACAAAAACAAGCCTGGCACAGTCTAATCTTCGTTTAATGGTGCGCTTATTAAATCTAGCACAAAAGCGAAACCCGACCACGTCGTGCTCAGGCCCCAAACAAGGAATACAGAAAGAATGATAATCCCTATGAGGTATCTGTTTCCCACAAGAAATACAATTATTGACTTTTTCTGACATCCAGATAACTGAGGCAAGAAAAGACAAAAATTTCCCCAATGGGGTACTTAGCCCAACTTGGTCTTAGGTCTGAAACTCGATAAATGAAAATTTCAGAACGCCGAACGGCACTTGCAAATGCTGCTTCTGCTTCGGACCACGCGGCAAGAAAGACTGAGGATATGGCGTCGGTCATGCGCTTAAGTACTACTACGTACTGACGTCAGCTCTAGGCGACAATGACCGACGCCAGCCTAGCTCTTTGGTATTCGGGCCGACCGAGGACAGCGGACTACCCACAGGTTATGACTGCAGCAATGTGAGACGAAGAACATCTCTATGCTATAACTACTATAGAATAAATGTAACACACAAGTTAACTAGGCTGAAAAACAAGGCCAAATATCTAAAGAGTAAATATAGTAAGCATATATCGCACCAAAAAACTCTTAATACTATAATTATAACTGTTATAGAATATCTAAGACACACTCAAGTTAACTAGGCCAAAAACGAGGGTTGGGAGGGTGGCTTAATGGCTGTTTGCCTTACAAACACAAGGTACAGGGTTGGAGTCTCACAAGGGATAACTGGCTAGGCTTAAAATGGCACGCAAGGGCAGTTTGCTTAGTATGAACCTATGAGGCCAAATATCTAAAGAGTAAATATTTATTTACTTACATTTGTTGACCGGGAGTGTCCGACTGGACGTAGGTCCATTTTCAGCGGAGGCCCGGGGAGAAAAGCTCCACAGTTAAAATAAACATACAGTAATTACATTGGATTACATAGCGATTAACAATTTAACATAGCAATTACTTACAACATATGTACACATGAAGAACATCGTACATCAGTAGACAACTAGAATCTTTATCTGTTAAGTACATAACAGACATTAACAAATATTACAATAAGAAGTTCCTGCTGTATAAGTACTAGGCTTATAAGCATCTGAGCTTGCTATAATCAAGGTAGTTAGTGGAGTGGAAAGAAAGGTAGTGGTTGGATGGGGTGGGTTATTAGAGTGGGAGTTGCAAGGACATAGCCAGCATGTTTTTAGGTGTGCTTTTAGTAAAGTTTTGAAGTGGGTGCATGATGGTACAGAGGTAATTGTGGGCGGAAGGGAGTTCCATAATTTGGCTATGGTGCAAGAGAATAGTGCTTCACCAGCAGAGTTATTGGCTTTAGTGATCTGAAAGTGATTTTTGTTGCTGATCTTTGGTCTGGTGGCGCGATAGGGTTGGAGTAGATTCTGGAGGGATGAGACATTTAGAGGATGGTTTACTAGTTTGTGGGCGAGTGAGAGTTGATATCACTGAAGGAGGTGAGGGAGTTCAAGCCAGCCCAGTTCAGCAAGTGAGAGACAGTGATGACTACGGTAGGATGCCCCTGTGGCGATTTTGTTGTAGCAGGTCTCTAGCTTGTTTAGATCACATTGCCTTAGGTTGGTATATATTGGAGAGGCATAAAGTAGGGTGGAGATAAGGTGGGAATTTGCTACTGAAATCTTTGCTGCTTTGGTGAGAAGTTGCTTATTTCTGTAGAACGCTCCTAGTTTTTTTGTGGACTTTTTTTATGGTCATGGATATGTGAATGTCAAATTTTAGTTTATTGTCTATTTCCACTCCTAGCAATTTGGTGTGTTCAGTTGGGGTATATAGTGGTGTTGTCTTTTGCTGTGATGTTAAAGTGAGAATTGTTTTGAGCATGTTTGATGGGTTGGATGATGAGTAGTTTAGTTTTGTTTGGGTTGAGTATTAATTGGGCATCGGATAACCAAGTTTCAACAGAGGAAAAGGCTTCCTGTGGGACTTTTTGCAGTTTTGGTAGGGACTGGGCTGAGTAGATGATGGTTGAGTCATCTGCGTATTGTACGAGTGTGTCATGTTTGGTGGCAGGGGCTAGATTATTGGTGTAAATAGAGAAGAGTAGGGGTCCAAGGATGGATCTTTGGGGAACCCCTATGGAGACAGGTAGTTGGGGAGATATGTCATTCTGCCATACAACGGATTGTTGGTGGTCAGACAGGTTAACTCTGAAAACAGCTGGTGACTGATTGAGAGAAGGATATGTTATTGAGGAGAGAGATAAGTTGTTTGTGTGGGACCATGTCAAATGCTTTAGATATGGTCTAGGAAAGTAGCAGAGGAGAGATAGCCATTGTTTTTATGCTGAAGGATAGTGTTAGTAAAGGAGATTAAGGCAGTGGTGGTGCTATGGTTTGGTCGGAAACCATGTTGAGTACTGGAAAGGAGGTTGTTAGTAAGGAGGTAGTCTGAGACCTGAGAATGTATGCATCTCTCTAGTATTGTGGAGAGAGAATAGCTATGGGGCGGTAATTGGTTAGTTCTGTGGAGGGTCCGCCTTTGTAGAGGGGAATTATATGTGATACTTTCCACAGTGTGGGAACATAATTTTCTGACAGAGACTGGTTAATCAAGATGGATACTGGGTAGGCCAGAGCATCAGCTGCGATTTGTAGGTATTCACTTGGGAGGTTGTCTGCTGCTAATTTGGTGGGTTTAAAGTTTAGTTAAGAGTTTTTTTTATGTTGGAGGTAGGTACAGGAGAAAAAGAGAAGGCAGTGGGGAGATTACTAGTTGAAGGTGTGGGCTGGAGGGGAGGGGGGTTGTGTTGTTTAACTACTGATAGTATGGTTTGGGTGAAGTGTGTGTTGAATGAGGTAGCAATATTTTCTGAGGAGTGCGGGATGTTAGGAGAAGGGGTACTGACTTTACCTGGGTGGAGGATGGAGTTTATGGAGGACCAGAATTGTTTGGGGCTGTGTTGTGAGGAGTCTAGGGCAGACTGGTAGTATTGGAATTTGTCCTGTTTTATTAGCTTTTTGACTCTATTGCGTAGTTGTAGGAATTTCTGTCTAGTTGAGGGGGTTTTAGTTTTGCGCCAGTGCTCCCACGCTTTATCCCTGTTTTTCATTTCTGACTTAGTGGATTTCTGTAGCCATGGGGAGGGGTGTGCTTTGGTTCTGGAAAGTCTTATGGGGGCATGCTAATTAAGGATGCTCAGGAAGGTAGCATTAAAAAATTCAACTGAGTCATCAAGACTGAGGTACTTTAGAGGATGCCAGTTACATTCTTTGAGGGATGAGATGAATGTGAGTGGGTTAAAGTTTAGTTTTTTATGTATTTGACGGTAGATGACAGGTTTAGCTTGGTATAGGCATTTTTTGAGTAGGAATGTTAGGGAGTGATCACTGAGGCTATCTGATAAGCAGCCTGTTATATATGACTGGGGGCTCTTACTGACTAGTATCCAATCCAGGGTAGTGTGCTTGCTGGAGTTTTTATTTATCCTGGTTATGATAACAACATGATGGGTTGGGATGGTTGCCAGAACAGGACTGCCAGTCAATACTGAAATCACCTAAAATGATAGTTTCTTGGGGGAGATGGTGGGTAGACCAGCTGAGGAGGTTTTCTAGTGGAGGGATGTTTTGGACAGGTGGGAAGTAGCATCCAATTATGTTGATGATAAAGAAAATATAGTAAGAATATAATATCACACAGGAAGGGGAAAGCTGTAAGAGCTATCTACTTGTGCAAAAAATTAGTAAAGCTATATATAAAAGCTATTAAATAGAATTTTTTTAAAGTTACTGGCCCGGGCATACACTGGAACCTCCAATCAGATGCCATGGCAAACTAGATCTGAGGTAATTCACAGTGCTTCATGGGATAGGGGGCTTGGCCTCGAGCTACTGGAAGACCTCGACCTTTGCATGTGGCCGTACTGGAGCCGAGGGATCGGCACTGAACCCATCAGTCAAGAATGAACAACGAGATTGAACTTCACATCTGCAGTTGAGGGCAAGGCTCATTAGAATCACTAATTATGAGAGATATCTGTGCATGAGCCCAAATTGCAAGCAAACCATAGTGATGCCTGTATATGCATGAAAGCCGATGAAAAGAGGAATTGATGATCAGTACAGTTTCTTAAATGAGGATGAAAATCTTGGGATAGCCAAGGGAAAAGCATGGAGGTGTGGAAGTCCACTCTTCAATTTATGTATGTGTTTCTACTAACAAAAAACCTTCTGTGTTGCAGGCTTCATCACAACACTTAATGAAAATGATTCTAGGTGAGAATCCAAGGGTGTAAGATTCTCAGGATGCCTCACCCTCTCTAAACTACCCTTATTGTCTACCATGATATCTACACAATGAGAAAAAAATGGACTAGGTGTTGGCTTGTGTAAATTCTGCTTAATGTAAATGTATCCGCTCAACAGTAAATTGGGCTTATTATTGCCGCACGGCTGACTATCACCCAAATCGCGGATTGCTAACAATACTTGATTTGGGGAGGCTGACAAAGGCCAACGTGTACACCTTACAGATAAGGTACATAGCTTGATTCTCACCTTGATCACCATCTAGTTATTGGCTAGGAGTGTAACAGTCTGCAGACTGATTGCCTAGTACTTACCTATGCACCTATTTTCGGGAGTGGCTATGTGGCCTAATAGGTAATGAATCTGACTTTAGATTAGAAGACTGTAGGTCTGAATCTTACTACAGTTTATTTTGTATTTATTATATTATCATTTGTTAACCAGGTCAGTCCAACTGAGCCAAGGGCTCACTTTCGGTGGAGACTTGAGGAGAAAAGCTCCAGATACAGTTAATCAAAAATAGCATTACAATAAGTACATTGACAAGAATGCATTTCTACACTAGTTTGAAGAAATCAATCACAATAAAAAGCATGGATAGTCCTATACAGAAGTATTTATAAGAGACAAAAATATAGATGTATTAAAGTAGTAGTGACAGGGTAAAAGAAAAAGAATAAAATGAAAGAAAGAGGAGGAAGAAAAAAGAGAAGGTAAAAAGAAGAAAAGAGAACAGAAAGGGGGAAGAAACAGAAAAATTAGAAGAAAGGAAAAGAAAATTAGGGTAATCAAAAGTAGAGTTAAGAAGAAAGCAGTTATAAATTAGGTTGGAGTTGTCTGAACACTCAGTATTTGTGTTGGGATGGCATAACAGTTAAGGTCTTCACTTCGTAAATACAAGTTTTTACACTGTGAAATGAGACAGATTCCCTGAGGATTTCTTTTCTTGCCAAAATAATGCTATTTCAGAGTTGGCATATATAACTAGCAGGAGGGGTAGGAGGGTGTTCCTTTTACCTCAACTGTGGTTTGCAGTCCAGGGAGAGAGACATTATTTGATCAACGTTTTTAGACACAATCATAAACCCTGACACATTCATTAGGCAGCCCTCTCAACCACAGGTACATGCCTTAACTCTTTCACCAAATGTACTGCTTAAAACAAATTAATTGAGCAGTTTTAATAAAAGTAACAAAAATAGGAATAACTATTATTCTAGCTTCTAAAAACAATGGCACCCCCTTTGCCCCACTTTCTTCATTTATGCATTTTGGTATAGAAAATACCATTTTTGGTGTTTTAGTTTAGGACTGGATTAGTATTCAATTATTTTGTTCATCTTAAATATAGCACAACATTTGCTTTGAATTATTTTAAGATAGGTGGCAATAAGGGGACAGACTAGGCTACCTCTTGAAACAGAAACACAGGAGAAAGAGGTTTCCATGACTAATGTATAACTGCTAAAGTGGCAGCTGCATGGGGGAATAGGGGAAGTAACGCATCCAGTTTTACCCTCATATAATTGCATACAGACATTTATGCATATGCTTGTGTGTGCGTGCACACCAACATGCAAGTGCGCAAGAATGTAAAGAAAAACTTACCTGGGTTCAGGCTGTTTTGACTCTTCTGGCATGCTGTAAACAAAGAATAAAACATTTACTATAAAAATTCTTACTGTTTAACTACAGATTTCATTGATGGGTAGAAAAATAATCTCTGAACTTTCTTAAAAATGAAGCAACACCACCAGTCTAATGGCTGCATGGCATCATCAAATTGGCAGTATATGACTGACAGGCATTTGTAACACAGCTGTGGAGTTACTCACCATAAAGTTTAGCTATACATAAATGTAGGTGTGGCTATGTTTTCAGTGATAATTTAACATGACAAAGAAAAGAAAATTCCAACTGTAAATCTGAAGAAGATCAAGTCCAATGTAAAATAAAACACTTTTGCCCAGAAAGCTTTACCTCAACTAAGGACACAACTACAACAGGCCATTAACCTAAAGAAGAGAGTTTTTCCATTATAAAACAAAACATTATTCTTGCTCTGGTAATATCGCCTCTAAGGGCACAACCGCAGTAAGCCATTTTGAGAAGTTTTGCTGTATACCTGTGTGCTGAAATGGAAGCAAAGAGAGTGTACAACTGTGTCACAAGCATCTCGAGTTTTAAAATGCATACAAAGGTCTAGAATGGGTAGGACAGAATGCTGTGGCTGAGTAACTGCTACCATATTTTTGGGGAAGGATGTGGAGACAGCCCCTGGTGGAAAACGCCAACAATTGTGCACATTAGTAAAGAAGGCAGAAGGAAGACAGACAAAACCAACATTCAAGCATGATGTACATATCATATCGTGTACACCAAAATTTACTGCATATTCGTTTTTCCACAGTAGGGACTATGATTAATCACCAGTGAATGATGACTTCAGTATCCAATCCACTTCTTCCCAAACAGTCTTCCTTGCCCAGTCCTAACACATTAGTAGCCACCCATTTCCACCTTCTGAGAAGCAAAGATCATTGACATGGTCACATCTGTGTTAGGAAGTGATCAAATCCTCCTCCTCTTCGAGGACCTTTGCCTTCACAGAGGGTCTCCAGTTTATGGAACTTTTTTTTTTTTTTTTTAATACACAACTTCAGATAGTCAAGTCAAACTACACTGAGAAAGGTTTTAGACCGCTATAAGGTCCAACCTCCCCCTCAATAACAGACTCCAAAGGTCAACAAAAGTGGAAGATTAAACCAATGAGGAAGTAGCACGGCTAACAGTGGAGAGCTGCAAGTGAGACATTCAAAGCAAAAGCACTAAATCCTCTTCAGAACTCCAATTTCAATATGTACACTTAAGCTTCAGTGGTTAAAATCCATCAGTTGAAAGCGTTTCTATGAAAAAAGAGCATGAACGCCTCTCTCTTACTCACAGGAAGAAAGGGAAGCCTAAGAATACTACAAAAAGCTCAGTGAAACAGTCACAGAAGACATGGCATTTCCCTGTGCTTTAAATATGTACTTTGGTGCTAGATTTCACCTGAGTACTGACAATGGCAATGTCAACTCAACCATACCTCTACAAGATTACAATAAACCAATTATGACTGGGATTATCAAAAATACACTAGGACTTTGGGAAAATGAGAACCTGTTTAGCACAAACTAATGAGCACTTGGGCTTCAGACCAGTTTCTTTACATTAAGAAGGTTTGTGGTCTGCACTGCAGTGGCAGAACAGGTAGCTTACATCCTTCTAAGTTGGGAACTGCTGATTGAGGGCTCAGTGTCTGTTATTCTAAAAGTGTATTAATTCTGGTTTAAGCACTTGGGCTTCAGGCCAGTTATTTTACATTAAGAGGGTTCGTGGTCTGCACTCTTGTGGGAGGAGAGGCTGGACTCTGCCCTTCTGAGCTGGGAATTTCTGGTTAAAGGCTTACAGTACCTGCATATTTGAACTGCTTCTTACTGAAATTGGTACACCTTGTTTGCTGTAGCATAGACTAGATCCAGATCTGCTGAATCTAGCTTTGTTTGTATAACTTGAGCACTAATCCAGGCATTCTTTAAAGTATTCAATTGTATTTATTACTGCTTGGTAGTAACTTGATTAAAGTGTAGCCATCATTCTAAGTCTTTTGGATTAAGCACTTGGGCTTCAGACCAGTTGTTTTACATTAGGAAGGTTTGTGGCCTGCACTGTGGTGGCAAGACAGGTAGCTTACATCCTTCTAAGTTGGGAACTGCTGATTGAGGGCTCAGTGTCTGTTATTCTAAAAGTGTATTAGTTCTGGTTTAAGCACTTGGGCTTCAGGACAGTTATTTTACATTAAGAAGGTTCGTGGTCTGCACTCTTGTGGGAGGAGAGGCTGGACTCTGCCCCTCTGAGCTGGGAATTTCTGGTTAAAGGCTTATAGTGCCTGCATATTTTAACTGTTTCTTACTGAAATTGGTACACCTTGTTTGCTGTAGCATAGACTAGATAGAGGCCTTCTGAATCTAGCTTTGTTTGTATGCTTGTTGTTTGCTTGCTTATTTCCCTGAAATGCTAATTCCACCTAAAATGTGGCTTTTCAGCACTTCTGTGGATCCCTAGTGATATCTGCATTGCTTACTGTACTTATTTCCTTATTTCACTTGAAAGAAAGTTACTGTTTGTCGTTTTTGCATTTAAGTTACCTGTAACACATTGCATTTAAGTTACCTGGCACTTGCTCACTTAAGCTATTATATAAGTCAGCACTAAAAAATTAAAAGCACTACACCGTCACAAACTCCCCTTGAGTACCTTGTTCCCCATTGGCCCTTTTTTTCAATTATAAAGGAATTCCCAATACTATTCTAGCATGTCCAAAAGTCAGTTGTCAATCTCTTCTCCGGTCGAGCTGGTGAATCTGGGAATCTTGAGGCAATGTTACAACTGCCTCATGTACACAGACAACCCTCTCCTCCTCCCAACAAATCCCAACACATGTGAGAGATGCAACCATATAGCCAAACTGGAGGCTAAGCTCTCTCAACTCAGTACTGGCGTAACCAGTCAGGAGGAGAAGGAAACCACACACACTACAATTCCAGTCTCACATAGACCTACCACGACAGCAAACCAAACACAAACACACAAAAACATACTCGGAGGCTCTAAATAAAAATCTGCCTAAGCAGCAGAGGCCTCCAAAGCAGACACCCAAGCAACAGTTACCCAAAACAAAACACGTGCAACACATAGCTCACAAAGCCAGTGTGCCGAACAGTCTCAGCCCTTAAGGCTAAACACACCTGATACACTTGTAATAGGCGACTCTACTGTCAGGCACACTGATGTCCCGCTGACCAGGCTGAACAAGGAGAAGGTCACGGTGAGCTGCCTGTCGGGCGCTAGGATCCGCCACATAACACAAGCACTCGGGTCACTCCAAGGCAAGTACAAATAAGACTCAGTCATTGCCCATGCTGGTGTGAATGACCTGAGACGTACCTCCCTGGACTACATGAAGAGAGACATAGAGGAGCTCTCTGAGCATGTAGCCCAGGCCGGTATGACCCTGACCTTGAGTAGCATCTTGCCCTCACTAAGAATGATGCCACAATATGAAGACAAGATGATCAATTTCAACAATTGGCTTAAGTATTGGTGTCATTCAAAGGGGATCCAATGCCTGTCGGCCTGGGATGACATGCTCGACAAGCCACGATGCTTCGCTAGGGACGGCTTGCACCTGTCACCTCTGGGCTTTCGGATATTGGCAAAGGCTCTTGCTACCCCCATAGTGCCTTTTTTAGGCAAGGCTCAAAAGACAAACCCACCTCCATAGGTATCACAAGGTATAAGAAACTAAGAGTAATGCTACTCAACGCCAGAAGTCTAAACCTCAAGATGCACGCACTCAAAACTCTCCTTAGCATGGAGAACATCGATATCTGTGCAGTAACAGAAACCTGGTTCAAGGCTACCGAGAGCACCCCAGCACTACCAGGTTATACCTCATACCATGCTTTTCGGCCCCAAACCTTGGACAAAACGACAAAAGGAGGGGGAGTATCAATATTTGTCAAAAATACCAAACACCTCCAGGTTGGTGGCACAGCACGAAGCATTAGAGACTATCCATGTGCAATTAACGGTGGGTAAAACTGCCTTCCAGTTTATAGCCTGCTACAGACCACCCTCCCAAACCCAGGAACCCCACTCGGCCTTCCTGAGAACACTGGAAAATATGAAGGTCTCTCCAAACACCATTATATTGGGCGACTTCAACTACCCAAACATAGACTGGGAGCATTAATCTAGCTCCAACACCCTAGCCCAAAGGTTCCTAGAATTTATAAACTCAAATGCTATGGAACAACTTGTTACCACTCCCACAAGAGGGGAAAACATACTGGACCTGATCATCGCCAACATGGGGACTCTATGCTCCAGACCAGAAGTGTATCCCTCACTGGTAAGATCAGACCATAAACTAATCTCACTGGATATTCACATCCCGACCCCACCCCCTGCCCAGAAAACCACAGTGAAAAACTTCTCTAAAGCAAATTTCACACTCCTCAAAACAGAGGTGGAATCCTTCAAAGCCCCCGGGCCTGTGGAAAATACGGCCCAGACCGCAGAATCCTTTATAAACGCATTCTATGAACACCTTCAGGAATGCATGGATCATGCAATCCCAAATAAAACCAAGACCCAATCCTCCAAAGGCAGGCGTCCTGTCTGGTGGACCCCAGCCATAAACAAACTATACAATAGAAGGAGGAAGCTACTACATGATAGAGCAAAATCACAAAAAGGGAAGGCATCTTTGATCAATATTAGCAAAAAACTACGGGCACTCATAAAATCGTCTAAGGCCAGCTTCGAGAGAAAAATTGCACAGGACACTAAGGATAATCACAAGGCTTTCTTTAGTTATGTTAGAAACCTGGGTGGGAATTCCCAGATATGCTCAGAATTAGTCCAAAATGACAAAAAATACACCAAACCCACAGACATTGCCAACATCCTAGCTGACAGGTTCAGCACAAACTTCTCCCCGGCCCCACCAAAAGGGCAAATATCTATTCCAGCAGAGTGCTGTCCCCCTGACATTTCAGATGCTCAGGTAAGAGCCTCCCTCTCCAAAGCAAAACACACAGCATCAATGGGACCAGACGGTGTCCTGGGCTGCGCCCCACATGAACTCCAAGAACAGCTAAACCCAAACATAAAACTACTGTTCAGTCTCAGCCTTACTACAGGATATGTACCCAAAGAGTGGCGTACAGCAACAGTGGTCCCTCTCCACAAAGGTGGTGCCTCAACGGATCCTGGAAACTATCGCCCCATAAGCCTGACTAGCGGATCATCATGGACCTCATAAATAAAGATATTGGGGACCTACAGACACTGGATCCTACCCAGTTCGGCTTTGTTAAGGGCAGATCCTGCCTCTTAAACCTGGTCGATTTCTTTGAAACAGTCACCAAGGCCATTGACGAGGGGAAGGTGGTCCACACAGCCTACCTGGACCTCACAAATGCCTTCGATACAATACCCCACTCGGGCATTATAGATAAGCTCACCAGCTTAAATATAAACCCCTATGTCACTAGATGGGTTGCAAACTGGCTCAAGGACAGAACCCACATGGTTAGAATTGCTGAAGCCATGTCAGACTCCAAACCAGTTACAAGTGGCGTCCCACAAGGCTCAGTCCTGGGACCTCTTTTGTTTGGTATATATTTCTCGGAGGTACAGGCCAACACAGAAGGACTGTGGCTGACCAAGTTCGCAGATGACTGCAAACTGGGTGCCATAATCGACTCTCCAGCTGACACAAGCATCCTCCAAAAGGGCCTCATAGAAACAGACAACTGGTGCCAGAGCCATGGCCTCAAGCTAAACGCCAAAAAGTGTATAGTCATCCCCTTTGACAAAAACAAAGTGCCCACAAATTACCACATAGGTGGTAATCCATTAAGTACAGAAGTAATTAGGGACCTGGGGACCCAAGTTGATAGCAATCTCTCATTTGACAACCACGTGGCCAAAGTGGTTAGAAAAACATTTTATATAGCCCACTTAATCATGAAGGGATTCACATCTAGATCAGGGGAGGTCATCGTGCCTCTTTACTCATCCCTCATCAGGCCCATAATTGAGTACAATGCCCCTTTTGGGATGTACCTTACCAGACACCTGCAGCAACTGGACAGACCCCAAAAGTACCTCACCAAGAGTATCAAAGGGCTCAAACAGATGCCATATGCTGCCCGGTTAAAGAAACTCCAGCTCTACTCAGTGGCATACTGCCTGCTCAGAGGCGATCTGTGCCTGACGTATAAAGCCATGTCCAACCCGGAATTAATGGACATGCTGCACCCTTAGAAAATCCAAATCCCATCGAGCTACGTGCTCGAGAGACTTGAACCTCAGCACTGAAATAAATAGGACATGCTGGAGGGACAGATTCATAACCCAGAGGCTCTCTTCACTCTGGAATAAAATCCCAGTCCAGGTTAGGCAGAGTCCCTCATTGACTCTCTTCAAGAGGAATCTTGATGAGTGGATGCGAGATCGTAGGTTTACCCCGGGTATCACTTCTGTGTCACTGTTAGACAGAGGCACAGTATACTAACCTCAAAAACGGCAATAGCACAATTAATTTAAAATGGGTGGCGAAAGCCAAACACACTCTGGCTAGGCTTATAAATGCCCTAGGGCAGATAGCCTAGTATGAACCTATGAATTAAAAAAAACAGTCTTGTCAGCAATCAACTAACATAGCTCTACTATACATGCATAAGTCAATGAAGCACTAGGCTGCAAACTGTAAACCCTTCATTGCCACTATGGCTACATGCTCAAGTATACATGTGTTAGTAACTTCATCGTCAGGGCACAATGTCCCTAAACTCACTAGGGCTGAACAAAGACAATGCGGTACCAGTACCAGCCTTTCTGGTGCCAGATCCATGACATTACAAGGGCCCTGCAGTCCCTAAGAGAGGACAAACATGACAACAACCTGTAAGTGGTTTACGTATAAGAAAATGAACTGTGGTATTCAACCCAGATAAGCATGCAGAAAGACATGCTTGAGTTCACCTTACAGATGTCAAAATGCAGTTAAACGTCTGGCCATCAATATAATCTGTCTCACTTAAAGAAGTGTTGTGTTAAGTTGCACTTACCTATAAAGTATAATTGTGTAAAATCTTACCATAATGGTAGATGTTCTTTGCCTCTGCCAAGGGCAGCCCGATGTCTGGCTAGTATACCAAAGCCTTTAGGTTGCTTTAAGATATGCCTTACATTACACGTATGCTCCCTGCGTAGTGTAGGACATAAATGTGACATCCAGATGTACCATCCTCAGAGCTGAGAACCCCAGTAGGAACACCAGTCCAAAGAAAAGAAAAGGTAATTAGTACATCTAGAGGAGAAATAGACCAGGGGGGTGGAGGGAGTGAATAAATACTGCAACAGTGTAGAGGGACATCTACCATTATGGTAAGATTTTACACAACTGTGCTATGTCCTTCCATTTTCACTGTTGCAGTATTCATTACATTAGGGAGAGAGCCAAAGCTCAGAAGAAACCTGGGAGAAGTAAGGACCAGCAGAGCCCTCTAGGAAGCCATGAAGGATGGCCCTAGCAAAATCAATTCTAGTTCTGTAGTGTCTGGTAAATATATGCACATAGCTGTCTCAAGAATAGAATTAGCATCTAAAGCCTTGGAAAAAAGCACCAGAAGAAGCTACATCCCTGAAAGAATGAGCATTAACAGAATAAAGAAGGAGCTTACCATGAACAGAAGTAACAAAAAGAAGTGGCTTTTGAGATCCAAGAAGAAACAGTCTGCTTGGATACAGATAATCCTAAGGACCTAGAATGAAAGGAAACAAGAGCTGATCAGATTTCCTAGCAGTTTTAGTCTTATCCAAATAAAATCTGATTGTTTATGCACATCCAAGGTGAGCAGCACCTTCTCACTGGCAGATTGTGGAGACGGGGAGAAAAAGTGAGCAAATGAATAGACTTGAGGGACAATTCATTCAGCAACTTGGGCATAAAAGGATTAGTATACAGACACCCTGTCCTTATGGAGAGGAAGGAAAAAAAAAAGAAGACCTACAATAATGGCTTGGAGCTCAGACACCCATCTGGCAGAAGTAAGGGCTAACAAAAGCATAGTCTTCCAAGAGCAGTGTTGCAAGGAAGCTGAAGCTGCAGCCTCAAAAGGAGCCCAAGTCAATTTTTCCAAAACAAAATGAAGATCCCAGGAAGGAGAAACAGGCTTTCTGGGAGAACACTCTGGGGAAAAAAAAAAGAGAATACAGTGCTCAAATACTGCAACAAAGCTGCAGCAACCACCAACAATCGTCACTACCTGGTCCCTGGCAGTTTCGGCTGTTCCTGTTCTTGGGAGAACAGGCTTCCCGGGACACCTTTATGGAATTGTTTATCTTCAAATACAGACGCTAAATGAGACGACAAAGGCAGACAAGCAGAGATAGCCAAGAAGTGGGCCTTAACAGAAAAATAAGCCAACCCCGCATTGAGCAATCACACAGATAAGAACCAAAGGAACATTCACAGAATGCGGATCCAAGTTATGACAAAGACACCGAAAAGAAAACCTCTTCCATTTGGATAAGTAGGAATTTTATTATTGGGTCCTCCTGCAGAACCCTAAGCATGTCTTCAGAAAAAAAAGGTATCTATGGGGAATCAAAATCCTATCACCCACAGTGTCAGTTGAAGAGTGGACAGTTGGGGATGGATGAGAGATCCCTTCTCTTGCCTGAATAGGTCCACCCTGTGAGGTAACCTGTGATGATTGCCCTTGGCTAAATGCAGAAGAGGGAATCAATGCTATCTCGTATAAAAGGGAGTCACCATCAAGATTTTGGGAGCATCCTGTTGAATTCTGAACAGGACTTTTGGAATGAGGGGAAGGAGAAGGAAAGGGTAAATAAACCATCCCCTTCCACAAAAAAGATAAGGTGTCCACTTTCAAAACTAGAGAACCCTGGCCTCTTGGCACAAAAGTGAGGAAGTTGTCTGTTCAAAGGGGATGGGAAAAGATCTATTTGAGGAGTATCCCACTGGTGGACAACATTCAGAAAAACATCCCTGTGAAGGATCCATTCATGGGATTGAGTTAAGGACCTGCTCAGAGGGTCTGCCACAGTGTTTTGACCTGAAAGAATGTAAACTGCCTGAAGAGTCACTTGATATTGAAAATCTCACACTAGGAGTGTCTACCCCCTTGTTAGTTTATATAACAAATCACTGTGGTATTGTCTGTAAATATCTTGGGAGATCTTGGGGAAGAAAAAGCCTGAAGCATCAGAAGAGCTCTCATGTCCGACACTGATGTGCTCTTTCTGTTGAAGAGGCGACCACACCCCCTGAACCTTTAGGGAGCCAAAAGCTGCTCCCCAGCCCATGTCTGAAGCATCTGTGAACAGCGCTGGAGTCAGAAGACAGGGATGAAAAGGGAGCCTGGATTTAGAGACAACTGCTGTATCCACCAGTGAAGTTCTTCTTGAGTCAAGGAAGAAGAGGAACTACAAATTCTAGCGGATGTGCATGTTGAAGCAAAACTAACTTCAGAAACTGAAAATTTCTCATGTGGAGTTTGGCAAGTGGGAGCATAGGTTCACAAGTGTGTACTAGGCCAACGTCCCTGGAGCCCCTTTACAAGCCTAGCCCATAGAAGTGCCTTGGCATCATGCCACCATTAGTTCCCGGTGCCTCTATCAAGTCGAGCCACTGGAGTGATCCCTGGGGTGAACTTTCTATTTACCATCCACTCATCAAGATTTCTCTTGAAAAGGGCTAGTGAGATGCTCTGCTTGATATGTATGGGAAGTTTATTCCAGAACATGGGCAGTCTCTGGGTTATGAACCTGTCTCTCCAGCATATTCTGTTGATTCCAGTAATGAGGTTGAGGTCCCTAGAGCGTGTGGTGCAGAGGGATTGGGATTTCTTTAGGTGTAACTTTTCTAACAGGGATGGGTCAGACATGGCTTTGTAAGTCAAGCAGAGATGGTCTCTTAATAGACGATATGAGAGAGAGAAAAGCTGAAGTTTTTTTGAGTCTGTCCACGTATGTGTTTAAGGCCTAGGATCCTCTTCATGAGGTACTTTTGTGGCCTTTCCAGCTGTTGCAGGTATTTAGTGAGGTACATGCCAAATGCGGCATTATACTCTATGATTGGTCTAACGAGGGAAGAGTAGGGAGAGATGCTGACCTCTTTCTTCCTGGATGCAAAACCCTTGATAATGAGATGTGCCACATAAAAGGACTTTCTGACCACAGTGGCAATGTGGTGGTCGAAGGAGAGGTTGCCGTCAACCTGTGTCCCTAGATCTCTTACAACACTTTCAGTGTTCAGTGGGCTACCATCAATGTGGTAATAAGTGGAAACTGAGTTTTTCCCAAAGGGAATGACATTTTTTGGCATTAACGCCATGGTTTTGACACCAGTCACTGGTCTCAGTGAGGCCTTTCTGTAGAATGTCTACATCACTTGGGGAGTTAATAATGGCTCCTAGCTTGCAATCGTCGGCTTACTTGGTCAGCCAGGATCCTTCCGTGTTGGCCTGGACTTCTGAGAAGTAGATGCCAAACAGAAAAGGCCCCAAGACCGATCCCTGTGGGACTCCACTCGTGACTGGTCAGCAGTATGACTTGGAATCTGCTACTTTCACACTGTGGGCTCCCATCTGTCAGCCACTTTGCAACCCACCTAGTGATATAGGGATTGATGCCTAGCCTAAATGGCATCAACGGCCTTGGTCAGATCGAGGTAGGCTGTATGAACTGCCTTGCCCTCATCCACAGCTCTGGTGACGGACTCAAAGAAGTCAACCAGGTTGAGCAGGAATGATCTACCCTTCACAAAACCAAATTGCGTGGTATCCAGAGTTTGGAGATTCCCTACATCCTTGTTAATTAGGTCCATGATGATGCACTCTATAGCCTTAAATATCAGACTCATCAGGTTAATGGGGCAATAATTCCCAGGGTCTGTAATCGCTCCCCCTTTATGGAGAGGGATGACTGTAACAGTGTGCCATTCTGTAGGGACAAAGCCCGAGGTGAAGCTATGACTGAACAGGGCACACAGGTGTGGTGCCAGTTCACTTTGTAGTTCATGTAGAACACAGCCAGGGATATTATCGGGTCCCCATAGAAGCTGTATTCTTGGCCTTGAGCAATGCAGCTTTAACCTGTGCTGCAGTAATGCTGGGTGCCTGGCATTTTTCCGGCATTCTGATTGGTCCTTTGGGGGGCATGGGTAAAGTTGGCACTGAATCTGTCAGCCAGTATATTGGCAATATCTGTTGGTTTAAGAGGTACCAATGTGCAGTAACTCAGAGCAAATCTGGGTATTGCCGTGGAGATTCCAGATATAACTGTAGAAGGCTTTGTGGTTGTTTTTAGTGTCTGCCGCAATTCTGCCTTCATAGCTAGCATTAAAGTTTTTGATAAGGGATCTCAATTTTTTGTTGAGGCGAATAAGGGAGTTTTTCCAGACTTGGGACTTCACCTTTTTTCTGCAACAGTTTCTTCCTTCTGTTGTAGAGTTTGTTAATGGCAGGGGACCACCAGATTGGCTTCCTTTTTTTTGGAGGAGAGCGTCTTGGTTCTGTTGGCTATAGCTAGTTCCATGCATTTATGTACATGTTCGTACAGTGCATTGGTGTATGATTAGGCGGTCATGAACTATTTTCCATTTGCATGGGTGCTGTGAAATTAGCCACCTCTGTTTTTAGGAGCCCAAAGTCAGCTTTGGAGAAGTTTTTCATGGTGGTTACCTTTTGCTGGTGGTGTGGGTAAGATGTGTATTTCCATGGTAATTAGTTTGTGGTCAGATCTAACCAGGGAGGAATTGACTATTGGTGTTGAGCAACGGTCGCCCATGTTAGTAATAACCAGGTCAAGGATGTTGCTTCCTCTAGTGGGGGTAAGAATGAGTTGGTCCAGCACATTGGAATTAATGAATTTCAGGAAGCGTTGGGCAAGTGTATTGTGCAGGAGTATTTTTCCCAGCTGATGGAGGGGTAGTTGAAGTCATCCAGGATGAGAATTGTTGGTTTGGAACCGAATAGTTTCCAGGGTGCTTAGGAACGTGGAATGAGTCTTGGGACGTGGTTGGCGACCTATAGCAGGCTACGACCCAAATTGCTCTCTTACCCAGCTTACCCTGTTAGTTGTACCTGAAGTACCTCTGATGCGTTATGCTGGGCTATTGGTATGGAGGTGTGCATATCTTTTATGAATATGGAGACGCCACAGCCTTTGGAGCTTCAGTCCATTTTCTGGTGCCGAAAGGTGTGGAAGGAGTTATAGTCTGGTAGTGCAGGGGTGCTTTCTGCTGCTTTAAACTAGGTCTCAGTTAAAGCACAAATGTCGATGTTTTCCATTTTGAGGAGTGCTTTGAGTGAGTGCATCTTCAGATTTAGACTTCTAGCATTGAGCAGCATGACCCTCAGATTGCACTTATTTATAGCTGTTACGGTGGTATTTTTGGTCTTTGGAACACTGCCTAAAAAAGCACTATAGGAGTGGCAAGAGCCTTAGCCAGTATCCGTAAACCTAGGGGTAACAGATGCAGGCCATCTCTGACAAAGCATCGAGGTCTGTCAATCATGTCATCCCAAGCAGACAGATATTGGATCCTCTTAGAATGACACCAGAAACTTAAGCCAATTGTTGAAGTCAATAATTTTCTGCTTGTACTGCAGTACCATTCTGGGCAATGGTAGGATGCTGCTCAGGGCTAGGGTCATTCCTGCCTGGGCCACAATACGAGCTCCTCCATGTCTCTTTTCATGTAGTCCAGGGAAGTACGTCTCAGGTCATTCTCACCCACAAGGACAATGACAGATTCATAATTGTACTTGTTGTGGAGTGACCTGAGTGCGTGTGTTGTGTCGGATCATGGGACCCGACAGACAGCTGACTGTTACCTTCTCCTTATTCAAACTAGTGAGTGGGATAGCAGTGTGCTTCACTATCGAGTCACCTATGATTAGTGTATTGGGCAAGCTGTTTTTCCTTAGGGGCTTAGTTTGAAGGGCACACTGTGTAGGTGAGCTGTCTCTTACTTGTGCTGTGTTGTGGTGGTAGAGTGCATTTCTGATTTGGAGGTCTCTGCTGTTTGGGTAGATTTCTATTGACAGCCTCCACAAAGGTGGGTGTGTGGTTTGTGTTTTTATGTGAGAGCTGTGATGGCGGGTGTTCTGAAGAACTGTGTGTTCCATGTGGTGTGGTGCAGGTGTTGACCTTCTCCTCTTAACCAGCTATTCCGGTCATGGCTGGAGAGTGCATGTCTAAAGTTTGGATATATAAGTGCATCTCTCACAAGTCTGAGTGTTGGGAGGTAAGAGGAGAGGGTTGTGTACATGAGACAGTTGCTACACTGCCTCAGAATGCCCAAGTTCAACAGGTTAAGAGGAGAAAGCACAGGGAACTTGACTTTAGACATGCCAGGAAGGATGGTTATTATTAATAAATACTGGAGCTATTCCCTTATGGGATGTTTAGTGCTGTTAGGACTTGCGTGTGCTACAATAATCGCTACAAGAAACCAAATGAAGTGCTAGGCGAATAAGCTAGTTAAATCCAAGAGAGAAGAAAACCAGCAAGATCTAAGGGAAAAAATTGAAGAGCAGACTTTCTGGCACCGGTAATAGTTTACCCTAGTTTAGTGGTGCTGCACAGCACGCAAACACGGGTTTTTAAAGCAGAAAGTTGATAGGGAACTAGAAACCACTCCTCTTATGGTAGATAGGCTACCTAGTGCTCATCCCTCCCACTGATAAGCTGAGAGGCTTCCCTCTAACACAGAAAGGTCTGGGGAGCTCAGAAACTACAATACAGTCCTGAATACAGCAAATCTGTATCTGGACTAGCCTAAAACAGGAAAGGCGAGAAAACAAGCTAGAACTTTTTTTTTTTTTTTTTTAAATATAACAGTAGCAAATGAGCAAAGTAGTTTATAAACAAATTAACCAATAAAAACACTCAAAACTGAGCCTTGTTCCAGCAGTCTTCAATCAGACAAGTGCTAGCTGCACACTCCTGCCACAGGGGTGCAGGGGAACCTTCTCCCCCCACAGGGATGGCAGATACCATGAACCCCAGAGCTCTCAAATTCTCTGGCTGTTACAGAAGCCAGAGGAAGAAGGGGCTGAAAGAAGAAAATGACTGCTAAGTCCTTGGGAGGAGGCAGGGATGCCAACATAGCCACAGTCTGTATCCTGCACCCCAGAAAAACATGGTACTGAGGAGGAGTTAGAAAAGACTTTTAAAGTTTATTGTGAACCCCAGGTTTTGCAGAAGAGAAATGTCAAAGTGAAGATTTTGCAATAGGATCTCTGGAGAGGATGCCTGAAACAGAAGGATGTCCAAATAAGGAAATACTTTGATTCCCTGAATCCAGCAAAAAGCAATTACATGAGCGATTCATTTGATGAATACCCTTAGGGCAGTAGAAAGGCCAAAGGGCAAAGCAGAGAACTGAAAATCTCAGGATGCAAGACAAACGTAAAAACTTCCTGAAAAGGGGATGGATCAGGATATGGACACAAGCATCCTTGAGATCCAGAGACACCATAAAACCCTAAGGAAGCAAGAGAAAGTCTGAAGAGACAACATTCGAAAAGAGGACACCTTCTGACAAGTGTTTAGATAAGAGAGGTCTAGAATTGGTCTCAAAGTACCCTCTTTTTCAGGGTACTAGAAACATCCAGGAGTAAGCCCCCCCTTTGGGATACAGGCACTTCCTGGACAGTACCCAGAGTCAAAAGGTCTCAAGGCACCTCTGGGAAGGAGGAGAGTTGTTCCTAAGGAGGCTGAGGAACACCCATAAAAGGGGGAATGGATTTCCAAACCATGAAATACCCCTGTTGAATAATGAACAGGACCCAGGAATCCAGAGTACTCTAACGAAACAAGGAGAGAGAGAGAGAGAGAGAGAGAGACAGAGATGGGGGGGGGGGGGACTAAGAGAAAGAGAAAAGTGGCAGGGAAGAATAAGATAGCACCTAGATTATCTGGAAAAGGAGCCTTCTGAGGCACTGAAGTCTGAGTAGCCTTAGCAGGAGGAGCCTGTTTGCCACCCTTAGGAGAAGGGAGACAGTGTCTGCAAACAAAGGCTGGCTTATTGAGTAGCTTCTCTGAAATTGAGACAAGAGAAACAAACGCATGTTTTAAGTTCCTATAAAGTCTTGCCCTTATTCTGAAGGGACTTAAACACAGCAGCATCTTCACCAAACGTGTGTTTATCAAAAGGGGCATCCATCAACTTAGCCTTAATATCATCAGGCAAAGGTTGAAGCCAAAGGCAAAGGTTGAAGCCGAAGCCTAGAATACCTTATCAGCGACCCAAAAGCAGCAGCCCAAAAAGAAACATCTGCTGCATCATAACTACACCTGATGGAATAACGAGGCACCTGGGAGGAAGTCCCTAACAGGGAAAAGGCAGAAGCTTTACCCTCAGAGTCTGGAGGATCAGAAATAACCTGAAAGGCTTGAGATAGGACAGCCAATAAATACTTGAATATACGAGTCTGATAATTAACAGCCCTAAAAGCCAAGGTAATACAGGTACACATCTTCCTTGCCTAGCCTTTCCATGGTCCTGCTACCTTTATCAGAGAGCAGTAATTTGGGTGAAGGAAGCAATTGAGAGGGCTTGTCAGAAGCTACAGACACCACAGAGGGGTCCAGCAGGAGGACACATACAAAATTTAAAGTCCCCAGGCAGCCTACAAAAGTTATCAGGTTTCTTGGGAACAGAGGGCTGAGAGTTTGCAGCCTTAGAAGCATTTGAAAAGGGATCCAACAATGCAGCCAAAACAGGAGGAACAGCAGAAGGATTTGGAGAATCCATCTACAGCAACTCATATCTTTTATGTACCTCAGAAATCTGAGCACAAACCCATTTAAAGAACTCCATCAACCTGGAGTGTGTGTGTCCCTAAAAGAAAACTCTTCAAAGGGAGTGTCAGGACTGGTAAATTCTTCTTTCTCTGACTCATAGTCCAAAGCAGAGGGAATCTAAGAATAAGCAAGGGATTTGTCATCTGAATCCAGCTCCTCCTCAGAAAAATCCTGTTCCTTAGGTCTTTTAGGGGGGGTAGAGGACCAAGGGGGTGCTGGAACAGAAACTCCCTGAGGAGGTTTCAATGCCATCAAAGCACTAAAACTCTAAGTGAAGGCCTGCCATTCACTTTATGGATCCTTAGGAGCAGGAGTAATATGTTTGGTCCTTTGCTTTTTCTTCAGTCGGAAGTCTGCCTTATAAATTCTGGAAGGCTCTGAGACAGGATGGCATTCAATAATGGTAGTACGGACTTCTTCTCTAACTAATATTTGAGTAACACCCCTAGGCCCCTTGGAGATAATCGGACATGGTTCCCTCTGAACGTCCAAAATGGACATCTGCAATACCTTCTCTGACTTGCTTAAAGTCAGATCCCCGCCAGCCTCCAAACTGGTCATGGCAGAGGAATCCAGCGATAAAGCCAGGCAAACCTCTGGGCATTCACATGCCTCGGGAAAGATGTCCAGCAGAGGCTGAACAGCAGAAAAATCCAGCCCAAGCTTCATGGCCTTCTTCACTGATGGCTGTCCCTCGGAGCGGGAAGTTCCCTCCATAGTGCCTTTTGCAAGAAGCTTAAGACCCTGGTTTTCATGATAAGAGTGCCAAAGAAGAGAGTCTACTACGAAGGGTTTTAGGTACAAAGGCATGACCAGGACATATGGTTGTGCAAGGAGCAAAGGCAAAACACACAATGTTCGTGGCAGTCTTTAGGGGGAATCTGCCTCCTACACTGGCAATTTCCTTTTTCTTGGATGACATGAAACCCTACAAGCAACAATAAAAAAGATAAGTAAAAAAAAAAAAAAAAACCCAGCAGGGCATTTATCTGCAACGGCTTGGTGAACCAGCATGAACAGGCATTCATATTGACGATCAAGTGATGATGTTGGGACTGACGGCAAAGAAGTTCTGAAGATGGTACATCCGGATATCACCTTTACTTCCTATGTTATGCAAGGAGCATACAAGTGGCATATGGCGCACCTTAAAGCAACCTCAAGGCTCTGGTATACTGGCTGGACGTCTGTCTGCCTTTGGTAGGGGATCCCTAATATAATGAATACTGCAACAGTAAATGGAAGGACATCAGTAGATATTCCATAACAGGAGATACTTTAATTCCTCACTGCTGCAGTAGCCTTTAGGCTACATGGGCTGCATCTTGCCCAAGAAATAAAATAGCTTCCCAAATGCCAAAAGCTCTGGCTTCCTGTCACACTTCCATTTTGACTGCTGAATGATCATCCCCTGAGGAGGGAAAATAGCAGTCAGAGTTGAAAATCTGCAGGACTTTCTTGCCCTAATGTTAAGTAGCAGTGTACTCACTGTGATATAAACAAACAAGAACTATCAAAGTATTGCCCAGCAATAACTATACACAAAAGCAGGTGGATGGAGGGTGGGTGCAGATATTGCAGCAGTGAGGAATTTGAACATCTACTGTTATGGGTAAGTACACCTTACAACTGTACTAAGTTCATCATTCCCACTGTTGCACTATTCTTTAGCTACATAGGTTGATTACCAAAACATATCAAACCTAGGAGAAGGATGAATATGGAGCCAGACCTATATCTAGAAAAAGAATCCAGTTTTAATGCCATACAAAAGTATGTACAGAGGGCCACTGTATCTGCCTCTAAAATGCTTTTCGAGTCCACCCCTTTCCAATATGCCACAAAAGACAACAAGGCCTTCATACTGTGTGCCTTGATACTGGCTGGGACTATACCATAGTGATTACAAATGGTGATGGCTACGGACAACCATCTAAAAACAGTCTGTTTTGTCTCAGGTTGTCTGTTCTTAGTCACAACTTAAGAAATAATTAATCAGTTTTCTAAAGGATTTTGTTATGTCAAGCCAGTACCTAAGCTGCCTACGCATGTCCACATTATGCACAATCTCTTCTCCTGGTTTGGAAGGTCAGGAAGGAACAATGGGAGATTGATGGCCTGATTCAAAGTAAACTCTGAAACAACCTTGGGCACGAATGAGGGATTTGTTCTTAATGACACCCTTTTCCTATAGGGGCCATATAAGGATCACCCACCATGACAGCTTGCAACTCAGAGACTCTCTTGGCAGGTATCAGTTTTCCATGTAAATAACTTAAAATCTGCCAGACGTGCAGTTCAAATGGAAATGTGGTTAACTTTTCCAGCACAAAGTTAAGATCCTAGGAAGAAAAAAAGAAGTTATGTGCTTACCATAACGTTCCATGTGAGTTGTTCATCTCGCCGTTTTGTTCTTACACGTGGGTTCAGAGCCGATCCCTCGGCTCTGAGTCGGCCGCTTTTCAAGCTCACTCTCTCAGAGAAGCTCGAGACTCAGTATATATCCCATGATGCTCTACTGTAAACCCCAGATCTAGTGCGCTGCACCTGAAGACAGCCTAAAAAAAAAATAAGCACTGCAGTACCTACCTATCTAGGCATCTCTAGATTTGCAGAAAGGAAAAAGTCTGTCTTAAGGAGACAAGCTAACAAGACCAACCAATCCACCAAGACAGCCATCTTTCTCACCAGGAGGGGGAAGGTGGGAGGGAATGTAAGAACAAAAAGGCGAGATGAACAACTCACATGGAACGTTATGGTAAGAACATAACTTCTTTATGTGAAGTTGTTCTATCTTGCCATTTTGTTCTTACACGTGGGTAGCATCCCAAGCACCCTAACCCTGGGCGGCTCAAGGGAGAACATTCCTGAGCACATTGGAACTAAAGGAAGCCCTGTCCCTGGAGGCCCTGTCCACTTTGTAATGAGTGATAAACGTGTGAGGTTTGGACCAAGTAGCAGCTGCACAGATGATGTCCAAGGGTAAACGAGCTGCATGAGCTAATGACGTAGAAACAGCCCAGGTAGAATGGGCTTTGACATTAGTTGGTAATGGCTGGTTAGTGGAGGAATAAATTAATTTAATGCAATCCGAAAGCCACTTAGATAATGTAACTTTTGATACCGCAGAACCTTTCTTGTTCTCTGCATAAGTGACAAAGAGCTGATCAGATTGCCTGAAATCTTTTGTTCTATCCAAGTAGAATCTCAACTGTCTGTGAACATCAAGCTTGTGCAACATGTACTCCAGTCTGTTGGTATGGTGTCTAAAAAAAAGTTGGGAGTTCAATGGACTGATTTAAGTTATTTTCTGAACAGACCTTAGGAAGAAAGGTAGGATTTGTCCTGAGGGACACCCTATTAGTGTGGAAGATCAAATATGGGGGCCTGGAAGATGGAGCTTGGAGTTCTGAGACCCTATGTGCAGTTATAATGGCAACCAGAAATATTGTTTTCCAGGACAGAAACTTCAAATCACAAGATGACGCGGGTTCGAAGGGGGGTAAGCATCAATTGGGATAAAACAAGATTCAAATTACAGGTAGAAACAGGGAGTCTGATAGGTGGTCTGAGATGGTGGGTCCCTTTCAAAAAGTCCTTACATAGTCTGTGGGACATGATGTTAGATCCGTGAAACCCTACATGAAAGTTGGAAATGGCAGCCAATTTAACCCTTATGGTGACAGCTGCTGCGCCATCATGGAACAAGGAGGACAAGAACTCTAATATGGTATGCATAGGCGCAACATATGGGTCAACGCTGTGGTGAGAAGCCCAGTGGACAAATCGTTTCCATTTGCTATTATATAGCTTCCTGGTTGACAGCTTATGAGAGAAAACTATAGTATGTTGGGCCGCGGGAGACAAATCTTGAGACCTGGCTAATATGGGAATTGGAGCAGCCAAGCTGTCAGTTTTAGGGAGAAGATGAAGGGGGGATGAACTCCCGACGAATGAGTCAGAAGGTCCGGCACTGGGTCCAGAACCCATGGTTCTTCCACTTGATACTTCTGTAGGAAGGGGAACCAAATCTGACGAGGCCAAGACGGGGCTATCAGAATAACAGTCCTTCCCAGACTTTTGGCTTTCTGTATGAACTTGGGGATTGGCGGGAAGGCATACAGGAGGCCCGGGGGCCAATCGTGTACAAGCGCGTCCTTCGGGTTGCTCCCCGGTGGGGGATAAAGGGCAAAGTAGCTTCTGCATCTGGCATTCATTGGAGATGCAAACAGATCGCAGCAAGGCTGGCCCCACCTGCAGAAAATCCTGTCCGCCACCTGTTGTTTGAGGGACCACTCGTGAGGCAACAGGATGGCCCTGCTCAGTTTGTTCGCTATCACGTTGGATGACCCCGGGATGTGCGTTGCTATCAGAAAGCGCCTGGTGGATACAGCCACTGCCAAATTCTTAGGGCCTCTCGGCATAAGGGATACGATCTGGTTCCCCCTTGCTTGTTGACGTACCAGACTACTGACATGTTGTCCGTCTGAATTGCAACTGTCCCTGGAGGAAGACAGTCGTGAAAGTGTTGCAATGCCAGGAACACCGCTCTCAGCTCCAGGACATTTATATGCAAATGTTATTCCATGCTCGACCAAGTACCTTGGACAGTCTTTCCCTGAAATAGCCCCCCCTATCAGGGAAGCATCCGTGGTCACTGTGGCTGTGGGTTGGGGAAGAACAAGGGGACGTCCGACTACTATCTGGTCGCTGCTCAGCCACCAATTGAGATCCCTCTTGCAAAGATTTGTTAACAGAATCTCGTGTGACATGGGCAGTTTTTGGTAAGATCATTGTGGGAAGAGTAACCACTGGAGTATCCGCATGTGCCCCAACGGGACTGCTATTAGCGTGGTTGCCATTGTGCCCAACAGCTTTAATATCTGGGATGCAGGAGCTTTGTTCTGGGTCAACAGACTGGACAATTGTCTTCATAGGGATAAGATTCTTGTTTGAGGCAACTTGATCCTTGAATCGACAGTGTCTAGCTCTGCTCCTATAAAGGTAATACTCTGCGAGGGCGATGACGCAGATTTTTCGAAGTTTAAAGTTATGCCCAACTGGGAACACAGGTTGATAGTGTAGTCTCTTGCCTGAATTAGTTGATGCCTGGAGGTGGCGGTGAGGAGCCAGTCGTTCAGATATGGAAACACCCAGAATCCTAAGCATCTCAAGTGAGCCGTGACCACTGCCATACATTTGGTGAACACTCTGGGGGCTGTGGTGAGACCAAGGTGCAAGGCTCTGAATTGGTAATGACTGGCCCCCAGCTGGAAACGCAAGTGATCTCTGGATGATCTGGCCATTTTGATGTGGTAGTAAGCATCCTTGAGATCTATAGAGCACATCCAATTGTCAGTTTCTAGAAACGGAAGTATCGATTGAAGCGTGACTATCCGGAACTTTTCCTTCTTGACGAAGGTGTTGAGTTTGCTGAGGTCTAATATGTGCCTCCAGTCCCCTGTTTTCTTTGGAACTAAAAAGAAGCTTGAGTAAGTTCCGGATCCTATCTGGTCCGCTAGGACTGGCTGGATGACTCTTTTGTCTAGCAGGTTTTGAATCTCTATGGTTGCTATTTTTCGCAGACTGGGTGGAACGTCTGGAATACTTGTACACATGGCAGAGGATTTTGTAAAAGGAATGTAGTAACCTCTGGAAATGATGCTTTTTACCCAAGAATCCGTTGTAATGTTTAGCCAGGCATTTGGGTATAAAGCTAAGCGACCCCCGACCGCCTCCAGAGCAGGACAGCCGGGCTTCCGTTCAGGAACGCTGATAGGGCTTACCAGAGAACTGCTCCCTGTCACCTTGATTTTGCAGACCCCCTCTGCCGTTTGGACAGCGTCTTTCATTTCTACCCCCTCCTCTGCCCCTAGAGGGGGTATCAGTAGGTGTGTTCTGGAAAGCTCCTTGGGGCTTTCGAAACCACATTTTTCCACTTCGTTGCCCTTTGGGGAATGGTCTAGTTGGAGTGGAAAAACGGACTCCTACAGCAGAGTCTTTCCTTCTTGTTCACACCCAGTAAGCGTCTCCTTAACTTTAGGCCCGAACAAGGCAGAGCCATCGAATGGGGTATTGACAAAGGAAGACTTAAAGGCTTCCGCAAAGGTGCATCCAGGATGGTCTCCGAAGAGCTATCGGTGAACCTGCCGCCCTACTCGATCCATCGGCAGCATAAAAAATGAGCCGCATGGATGAGTTGACTATAGAATTGAGGGTGTTGAGTTGTGCAGTCACTTTCTCAGAAACTATCAGCTGTGTTACCCTGTACAGTATCTCCCAACTCCTTAAGATCATCTCTTTGAAGGTGGGTAAAGTGGGTTAGGTAGTTGAGCGATCTCATAGAAAATGCCGCAGAACTAAATATGCGTTTCCCATACCTGTCCATCGTCCTAGAATCCCTATTAGGAGGATGGACAGAAGAGGAGGTTTCCGACATCTCTTTCTTGGTGGCTGCCGAAACCACCATGGCATCAACAGGGACTCCATTGGTAAGAAAGGCCTTGTCAGCTGGGGAGGTAATGAACTTGCTGGGCCTACGAAGGACCGGTTCCACTGAATCAGGGGACTCCCACGCCCTTCGAGCAACCAAATCCATTAGTTTGTCGAAGGGAGGAGTAACACAGGAGGTGGATGGTTGAGACCCAAAGGTCTTCAGGAGTACCGACTCGCCCTCAGTAGGGGCAAGGGACTGCCAATCACCCCTCTGCCTTAAGATCTCCAATATGTCTGCAAATGAGACATCCTCTGAGGGGGATCGTGGGGACCCTTCTGATTCCTCCAAGTCGGTATCCGATGTCAGGGATTACTATGGGGAATCCAAGTGCCTCCTCTTGCACAGTCCCTTCCTAGGTACTTCATCAGTGGGAGCGTCCGGTGAAGTCCCTGTAGAGGAAGGGCCACCCGATGGGGAAACCCAAGGCTCTGGGTCTCGACGCTTGGTAGGGACCTGTGGGGAGGAGACAGAACCACACAGGTCCAGGTCCACATCAGATAACCTCGAAGAATGGGTCGAGGGATGAGTCAAAGGGGCCGAAGACAGCACCGATTGAAGAATCGGAGACTGAGGAGTCTCCAACACCGGATCCCCAACTGTGCTCCGAGATAAAGGTTTGGTAAACGGCTCCAAAGGCTGTGATGCCGATGATCGAACCATACTAGAGGAGCTCGGAGCCGAGGACTTGGGCTCCGAGGACCCCTTGGACGACTTCGACCCCTTCGAAGTCTTGGAAGAAAGGTCAGTCTTGTCCAGCACAGCCTGAAAATCAGGCTTCAGGAGTCCCCTATCCACCAGCTTCCTGCGCCTTTCCAGAAGAACCCTGTCGCTAAAGGAATGGCAGATAGAGCACACTTCCTGCAAATGAACAGACCCTAAACAGTACACACAGGTGGATTGGTTGTCCGTCGGACATTTTCTGGCCACTGTCACACCTTTTGAAGCCAGACTTTTGCTTCTCTGACATTCTAGCAAAAGGAGAGGAGATATCTATCTATCTATATATATATATACATATATATATATATATATATATATATATATATATATATATATATATATATATATATGTATATATATATAAGTTCAGATCCCTGAACTCAAAACTATGTGCATTAACACAAAAAAAAGTTATTCAACAATTTTTACTTTTAAGTCTCTACAGAACCATCCAATTTCTAACTGATCTAACTAATTTTAACTACTACTAAAAAAGTTAGCACACACAAAGGAGCTGACAGAGCCCTGTCACGCCCAAAAAAATAAGAAAGGCCTAGAACAAACAGCCGTTAAGAAAACACTTCTAAGGATATACTAGTCTACATACTAACTCTAACTAACTCTATTTTTTTTAAAGATAATAACAATAGCTAATACTCCAAGAAAATTATTTTTAAATACAGACAAAATTAACACTGGCCCGAGCTTCCTCCGATGAGTCTGTAGATCCGTTGCAGCAGCAAACTAGATCTGGGGTTTACAGTAGAGCATCATGGGATATATACTGGGTCTTTAGCTTCTCAGAGTTTGAGCTTGAAAAGCGGCCGACTCGGAGCCGAGGGAACCCACGTGTAAGAACAAAACGGTGAGATAGAACAACTTCACATCACTTGTTTGCATGGTGGTCATAGGTGCAACACTACTTTCAGAAACTGTTTTACTGCTGAAAACAATGAAGTGGAAAATCCATGGACAGACGTGCTTAAATGATCACAAGATGTACTGTGAAAGTGGAATACGAGAGGCCAGAGGTTAATAACACATATTTGAGGTCTAGTAGTACATAATCCCAGATAGGGCCCTGGTTATTAACTAGGCACCAACTAGAAAACTCTTCCATTTTGCCAATAAAAGATTTTCTACTAGCAGGGTTTCTTGCCTCCTTTAGTACCTGTTGCATGTCCTTTGAAAACAGGTGCTTAAAAACTATTATAATTGAATTAGGCAGTTAGTTGAAGATGTTGAGACTGAGGTGTATCAAACTCCCCTTTTTCTTGTGTGTGCCAGTCCAGTTTATGAAGAAGCTTGACGTCAATGCCCTTGGCCACTTCCATAAGAGGAGAAAACCATAGTTGCTTGGGCCGAAAGGGAGTCACCACAATTATTTTTGGACAGTTCTTCTGAACCTTCAGAATTATCCTGGTTATCAGTGGAAAGGATGGGAATACATAAAGGAAAAGTCCACGCCAAAGGAATGGAAAAAGTATCTGCCTATAAAGAAAGCAAGCAAACAGATCTTAAGGTATTCCCCACAACTGGATCACAACCTGAAGACTCCCTTGTTCAAATTCCATTTGAGAGAGTTTGTCTTGGTCTTTTTCAGCTTTGTATGCAATTATTTTTAGCTCTGACAGAATATAAGCTGCTTGGAGAGTTAAAAAGTGCCAAAGTGCTAGCTCCTAAGCTATCACAGTCAGCATGCTAAGACGATACAGGCTTGTATCTTCTTGCTTGTAAATATATCCCATCACTGGGGTGTTATCTGTAATCACCTGGAAAGGTTCAGGAGGACATAGATGAGGAGATTTTAAAGCATGGCTCACAGCCAACACCTCTCAATTATGTGCTTTGGTCTGTCTGAAGAATCCTAGCGGCCTTGCATATTTTCTCCCACGTAACTGCACCCGCCTCCCATGTAAAAGCTGTAGTGTTTATAGTTAGAGATACACTTGGAGGTCAAGGAGAAAGTGGAAAGATGCATTTCCTTCAATCTGCAGTCTCCACCAGTGCAGTTTCTTATTTACAAAGCTCAAGATATGCATCTGAAATTCCAAATGATGCAAGTGTTGGGTCCACACGTTACTTCAGTGCCTTTTTTTCCCATGTGTAACCTAGCAAAAGGAATCGGGAGACTCACAGATGTTATATAACCCACATAATCCTGAGAAAGACTCTGGATGAAGTCAGAGACTGATCTGAGAAGCACATGAAGGAACAGAGATACAAATCCAGCTTCTCCTTTGTCAAATAAACTTTTGTTGCAGTGTGTATAAGACACCACAGAAAGACTATCCTGGGTGCGACAGGGTCAAGGGGTATTTGTGAATGTTCATCTGGAATTACAGATTGGTTGGAAAAAACAAAACCCAATAAGGGATTCACTGCAAAGACAGTCAAAAAGTCTAAATATGGAAAAAATTATATTTAGTCTGCCATGACTATGATTGGTACTAGACACTTTGTCTAATGCTCCATGGTGTTTACAAATGGTAATACACAGAACTGATAGTACGACCCTAACACAGAATCTGAGAAATTTCCTGAAGTCAATGGCTATGGGAATGCGATGGTATGCATCTTTTAGGCCCAATGTTATCCTTGGGGAATGAAAGTTTACAGACCCTGAGAGGCAACATATTGAATCTGGAACTTCTACATACTGACATAAGGAAAAATCTAACACTAGTCTTACTACTGTACCAGAAACATGCTGGAATAAAAGCCTTTGAACATTTGATTTAATGGCAGGGATTCTAGGACTCCTGCCCTGTCCAACTACTAAAGAATCAGAGGGAAAAAAACATTTCTCGCTCAGTGGGAAGTGAGGAAAGTACAGTTATGTACACTTACCATAAATGTAGATGTTTGAGTGTATTCACTGTTGCAATCATCACATTTGGATTATCCCTGCCAGGGTAGCCCTAAGTCGGCCCAAATACCAGAGGCTTAGTATTTCTGTCGGTCGCTGTCACTTCAGGATTGACGTTAGGTCATCAGTAGTATAAAGTAAGGCAGCTGACGCCATTACATCAGTTTTTCTTCCCTATCAGGAGCCCCCAAGTGGGAGCCAGGATCTGGTGGAAGAACCCCAACAGTAGAAAGTAAATACCAAAAGGTTCTTTGTAAGAAGAGAGAGAGAGAAAAGGGGGGATGGAGGGAGGGAAGCCAGGACTGCAACAGTGAATACACTCTAACATTTACATTTATGGTAAGTGTACACAACTGTATAATGTTCTTTGTGTTTCACTGTTGCAGTCATCACATTTGGGTTGATTCCCGAAGCTGAGGAAAAGTGTGCAGGCAGTCCAAAAGGCAAGCAGTCCAAAAGATAGGGGCTGGCTAGGATCCCCTGCAAGACTGCAGTGGCAAAGCCTGCCTTGGATTTGGAGAAGATAGGCAGGTGGTAATGCTTGATGAAGGTGTGAACAGATGTCCATGTTGCAGCCTCCAGGAGGTCCCCAGTGGGGACTCCTCTGAGGAAAGCTGCAGAAGTGGAGGCTGCTCTGGTAGAGTGAGTCCTGACCCCCTTAGAGGGAGGTTTCCTGTGCTGCTTGTAACAGAAATGGATGCAGTGTGCTATCCATTTGGAAATGGTTTGTTTGGATATGGCTTTGCCTTCTGTCCCTGCAGCAAAGCTGACTAGCAATTGATCAGACTTTCTGAATGCTTTAGTCCTGTCTAGACAGAATTTGAGCTGTCTGTGCACATCAAGAGTGCAGGATCCTTTTCCCCTTGTTTTGTGGGTTAGGGAAAAAAGGTGGGCAAATGAATGGATTGGTTGAGAGCCACACTGGACACCACTTTGGGCATGTAGGATGGGTTAGTCCTGAGGAACACCCTGTCAGCATGGAAGATCATGAAGGGCTCTACAGCCATGAGTGCTTGTAGCTCGGATACTCTTCTGGCTGAAATGATGGCCAGAAGCAAGGCTGTCTTCCAGGAGAGAAACCAACTCTGCTGAAGATGCTGGTTCAAAAGGGGGCAGGGTGAGCTTTTCCAAAAAGTTTAGGTCCCAGGCTGGGTTAGGTGCTCTTCTTGGTGACCTTAAGTTGCTAGCGCCTCTTAGGAACTGTTTGATCAGAGGGTGGGAGAAAAGTGGGTGCTCAGTGCTGAAATGAGCAGAGTTAGCAGAGGCATGAATTTTATTAATAGAGGAAAAGGAGAGACCACTGTGTAGCAGGGTCAGCTAGGTAATCCAGGATGAGAGGTAGGGAGGGCTGTGCCATATCGGCTCCCGTAGCCTGAATCCAGGTGCAGAACCTTTTCCATTTGTCAGCATAAGACTTTCTAATGCTAGGGTATCTAGCCTCACGTATAACACCTAGAACCTGTTTACGGAGATTGGCAGATTGATCAGTGGTCAGGGAATAAGCCAGGCTGCCAAATTGAGGGTCTGCAATTGTGGATGCATGAATTCTCCTTCCCTCTGGGTCAGGAGGACTGGGGTCTGAGGGAGATGCCATGGTGGCAGTGGAGACTGGCTGTGCAGCAGTGGGTACCAGTGCTGGCGAGGCCAGTCTGGAGCAATCAGAATTGTCCTTGACATTTCCTTCCTTATCTTGAGCAGTACCCTAGTAATGAGAGGTAGTGGGGGAAATGCATATACCGAGAGGTTGACCCAGGGGAAGGATAGGGCATCCACTTTCCAGGCCTTGCAGTGAGGCTTCCTGGTGCAGAACTTGCTGAGCTGGAGTGAATAGCAAACAGGTCGACCTTTGGGGTGCCCCATTTCTGAGCCATTAGGGTGAAGGTTCTTTGGCCTAGCTGCCACTCGTGTGGGCACAGAAGATTTCTGTTTAAGCAGTCTGCCAGGGAATTTAGAGAGCCTGGCAGCAATTGTGCTAGCAGGCGTAGCTGCATGGCTGAGGCTGTGTGCCAAAGGGTCATGGCCAGCCTGCATAGAGGGTAGGAGTGAGTCCCTCCCTGCTTGTTGATATACCACATCACAGTGGTGTTGGTCTGTTTTGATCAGTATAGCCCCTGGGGAGAGAAGGGGCCTGAAAGTTGTCAATGCGTGCTGGACAGCTAAGATCACTTTTTGGTTGATGCGCACATGAATTTGCTGCGTGCTCCATTGGCCCTGTATGCACCTGCCATCCCGGTGTGCACCCCAGGCATAGTCTGAAGCGTTTGTGGTGAGAAAGGTAGCCCCTTGTTGTGGAAGCATGCTGCTGCCCACCAAAGAAAATCGATTCCTTAGGCAAGGTATCATTGGTATAAGAGTTTCCAGGTCCTGAGAGTGCTGACACCCAAAGGCTTTCTAGGTACAACTGAAGTTTCCTCATATGCAGTCTGGCATATGGAATGAGTAGAATGCAAGATGCCATGAACCCCACAGAGCTTGCAAGATTTTCCTTGTGGATAACTGGGGTCTGGTGGCTAGTTGAGAGAAGTAGGCTGTCAGGTAAGCTTGCTTTTCTGGTGTAAGGAATGCCATCTGGGATGCTGTGTTCAGGCTTGCTCCTAGGAATATAATCCTTTGGGTGGGTACTAGTTTGGATTTCTTTTCGTTGACAGTGTACCCTAGGGAGGTCAGTAGGGATTTTACAAAGGCCAGGTGCTTGAGCAGCTTTTCCTGTCTGCCTGCATTAAGCAGTCATCCAAGTATGGATAAATTTGTATATTTCTTTGTCTGCAAAAGGCAAAGGCGGGAGCCAGACATTTTGTGAAAACTCTGGGAGCAGTAGATAAGCCAAAGGGAAGTGCAGAGAACTGAAAGTGAAGAGATCCTGCCCTGAAACTGAGATATATCCTGCATGATTCCCTGATAGGAATGTGTTGGTAAGGCCTCTTTTAGGCCTAGGGTGGCTAGCCAAGCATTCTTGGAGAGCAGAGGTAGTAGTTGCTGGATGGTAAGCATTTTGATATCACCAGGAAGGTGTTTAGAATGGATAGGTCGAGGATGGGGCGCCAGGTGCCCTCTTTTCTGGGTACCAGGAAAAGTCTGGAGTAGAAACCTTGGGCTATCTGTTTTGCAGGAATGTGCTCTACTGCCCTCAAAGAGAGCAGGCAAAGGACTTGCTTTTTGGCCTCTGCCCACTGGTTTGGAGGAAGATCTGGGAACCCTTTTGGGGTTGGTGGAGTGTGGAAAGAAAATTTGTATCCGTGGGACACTATGTTGAGGACCCAGTGGTCATTGGTAATGGTGGGCCAGGTGCATGCGTGGAGGGATAAGTTTTCCTCCTAGGGGCAAGTGCAGGTGGGCAGAGGGAGGGGGTGGAAGTGGAGAGTCATTCTGAGTTCTTACCATGAGGGGGTGGCTTAGCACTCCCTGGTTTTGAGGTGGAGGAACTCCATTGCTTAGATCTCTGCATTCCCTGCAGCTGCTGTCGGGGGGGGGGGGGTCTGCTTCCACAGGGTCTGGGCTGAACTGACCTGGAGGGGGGAGGAAAGAACCAGTGCTTGGAGGGGCAATGCCTACTGAACCTGGGTGGCTGGATCTGCAGGAAATCCTTAAATGTTTGCATAGATTTAGTTTTTTCTTCCATCTTTAAGACCTCCTCTGCCTTGGTGCCAAATAAGTTGTCTTTGTGCAAGGGTACATCCAATAATTTGGATTTAACATGGTCTGGCAAGGGCTGTTCCTTAAGTCAAGCATGCCTTCTAAGGGCAGAATCAGTGACTGCTGCCCTGCAAGATACTTCTAGGGCAGCAAAACCACAGTGTATGGTGTACTTCGTTACTTGACTTGCAGAATGCATTCACTCTTGTAAAGCTTTATTTTCTGCACAAGCAGGAAAAGATGATATTTTTTGTTTGAGGAGTTCCATGGTACGTTGCTGAAATTTTTGCAGATGGAACTGACAATTTAGTGCTCCAATAGCAAGAGTAGCAGAGGTGTATACTTTTTTACCCCATCTGCCTAATGCTTGGAAATCCCTATCTGAGGGGGTGGGATTCGTAGAAGCTGTTTTAATTCCTTTAGGCCCTTGAGAAATAACCTCAGGTTCAGCATTAGGACTTTTGAAAAGAAATTTGTGCGAGTCAGGGACTCTACAATACCTGTCACGTTTCTTAGGAGCAGGAGGGAGGGTGTTAGGAATCAAACTAGATTCCATGAAAACGTCATCCACAACATCCAGGACAGGAGGAATGGCCAAAGGTCTGTGCTATGGAAGATCTAAGAATTCCCTGAGTATCTTTTTAGACTGAGGGTAGTCCTCACATTCTCATTAGAAATACTCCCTTAAAGTATGTAGGGTTACACCAAAGGAAAAGTCCTTGGGGGGAGAGGCTGAAGGAATGGATTCCTCTGCATCAGAGTCCTCATAAGCAGAGAGGGGTTGCATGTCTTCATATTCAGATGCATCAGAGTCATCGGACTCCTGTTCAGATAAAACTGCTGGGGACAAATCTCTTTCTTTGGAAGGGGTAGCTTGGCTTCCCCTGATGAGCATTATAAGGTCTTCCGCCATTTTAAGCATTTGAAACTAAGGCAAGGAAGCAAGTGTCTGAGTGTAGGTCGGTTTCTTGGGTGTGGTTCATATCCTGGGCCTTAGAAACTCAGAATTTTTCACAGAACGGTAAACGCGAAATAAGTCTGTCTGTGTCGACAATCAGTAAAGCGAAGTACTTCCTCGGAAGCCATTGCCTGCTCAGCAGCTCCGAACCCATACAAGGTAGAGACATTAGCAGGATCCTTTAGTCGATGGAGTCTCGCGGCATACCGGACTCTGTAAGGGTCTTGGTAGTGGCCTGTGAATCCATCATGGGCTGTGAAAGGCACCTCACTGAGGACCGGAGAACTGACGACTAGCTGAATGGAAGCGTCGTTGGTAGGTTTGGACCTGTGCGGTCTGTGTCTGTCTTTATCCTTATGTTTTTTTTCAGAAAATCTACTGTCTGATGGCTTACCGAAGCAATCATAGATTCGAGGACTGAGAGAGAAAATATCTAGCTACAATAAGGGCCCAACGACAAATAGTTCTGGCGTTGAACAAAGCACAAAAACGGCAGTGAGGGATGTTGTAGTCTGGGCCTAAGCAAGTGGCGCAGTAAGAATGAAAGTCACGGTGTGGTATTTGCTTTCCACAGGCAAGACAATTGTTGACTTTTTCTGACATTGGTTAGAGCAAGAAAAAAGGATCCCCAACGGGGTATTTAGCTTTAGAAGACTTCAGCTTCAGTTCGGAAATGAAACTCAGGTAGCGGCTGACCGGCACTCGTGCGAACTGCTTCTGCTTCAGGCTCCACGGCAAGAAAGACTGATGTAATGGTGTCGGCTGCCTTACTTTATACTACTGATGACCTGACGTCAGTCCTGAAGTGACAGCAACCAACGCAGAAATACTAAGTCTCTGGTATACGGGCTGACTGAGGGCTACCCTGGCAGGAATAACCCAAATGTGATGACTGCAACAGTGAAACAAAGAACATCTTCCCTGAAAGGAAGTTTTTATACACAGGTCCAACTGAATCCCTCCTGAACCACCTTTAACAATGATGAGTCTGTCATAATCTGTTGCCAAAGGAGAATGTACAGAGCCAGTTGTTGAGACAGGTAGTAACAGACTGCAGTAGAAGAAATTGGGGGGGGGGGGTTGCAGACTGTCTCCTAAGATAAAATCCTCATTTCTTATTCATCCCCTTCTGCAATCTTTTTTGTTTCCCTTTTTGGCTTGAGAAAGCAGAGGTTGCTTATTTTGTTCCTTAGACATGAAAGAAGATCTAGTAGATTTGTAAAGGGGGACTAAAACTGGAAACCACTTAAGAACTCCCCGAATTATTTTCCCCCAGTCATTAAATTGACTGAGGACCTGAGCAGCAGATAGGATAAACAAAACAACTTTATTTAATGCTGAATTTAAAATTTCAGACTTTACCTTACACCAAATAGGTTTTGGTTACATACCCAGGCATACCTCCACAAAACATTAGCAGAAGCAGAGGTCCAATACACAGTATCTGCACAATCATACATGTTTAGAGCAAGTTTACATATAGACATGCTGGAAATGGAATTAAGATAGGCACTACTTTCAGGGGAAACAGTGGTAAGCAGACTTCTCAAACTTTCTATGCAAAAAAAAAAAAAAAAAAAAAAAGACTTCCACTTATAGGTCAGGCAGTTACAAATTCTATGTGCTGAAGTGGAAGGAGAAGATTCCCTTACCAAATCCATCTACAATCTTCGATTATGTCCACCAGGGAAGACTGGATGATCCCTGAAGCCTGTTACCTGCTGGCATTGGGTGTCAAGATAAGTGCAGGGTCAGACCTAGGGTTAGAAAAATGTACTCACCATAAAGTTCCATATATGTTGTCCATTTTCATTTTTCTTCAACTGATGGGTTTGGATCTGATCCAATTTGGCTGCTTCTACAAGAGCAATAGATCCAAAAATCTTGAGCTCCTTCATTTACCCATCATAATACTACGCCAACCTAACATACCTCAGATTGAGTTTGCTGCCCTTGGAATAAAGGAAAGTACAGTTGTGTACATTTACCATACATCTAGATGTTCGAGTGTATTCACTGTTGCAGTCATTACATTTGGGTAATCTGCTGGCAGGTCGCCCTCAGTCAGCCTGATTAACAAAGTCTTGGGTCCTGCGTCAGTTGCTGTCCCTTCTTCCATCATGTCAGGTTGTCAGGGGTATAAAACATGCAACCAACGCCATTTTCATCAGTTTTTCTTGCCCCCATATGTCAGGTGTCCCCCAAATATAAAATTTAGAACACAAACAATATACCTCTAATCAAAAGCAGATACACCAACAAGGTTGGAGGTTGGGTAACCAGGACTGCAACAGTGAATACACTCGAACATCTACATTTATGGTAAGTGTACACAACTGTACTATGTTCTTCGTGTTTCACTGTTGCAGTCATTACATTTGGGTAGATTCCCAAAGCTACGGTTGGGGAGGATGGATTTATACAGAATTAGGAGCAGCTATAAGACCCTGCAGGACAGCAGTGGCAAAGCCAGCTCTGGATTTAGAGAAGAGAGGTAAATGGTAATGTTTGGTGAACGTATGAACTGAGCTCCAGGTAGCAGCTTCTAGAATGTCTCTGGTAGGAACCCCTCTGAGAAAGGCTGCAGAAGTAGATGCAGCCCTGGTGGAATGAGATCTGATCCCCCTTGGGGATAGGTTTACCATGGTGCACATAGCAGAAATGAATACAATGGCTTATCCATTTAGAAATAGTCTGCTTTGAAACAGGTTTTCCCTCTGCCCCTGCAACAAATGCCACCAATAGTTGCTCAGACTTCCTTAGAGGTTTTGTCCTGTTTAAACAGAATCTAAGTTGTTTGTGCACATCCAATGAATGCAGAATCCGCTCATCCTTGTTCTGTGGATTGGGAAAGAAAGTTGGCAGATGAATGGTCTGGATTAAGAGCCACACTGGATACCACCTTAGGCATGAAAGATGCATTGGTCCTGAGAGCCACCCTATCTGGATGCAAAATAATGAAAGGCTCCACTGACATAAGAGCCTGTAATTCTGAAATCCGTCTAGCTGAAGTAACTGCTAAAAGAAAAGCTGTTTTCCAGGAGAGAAATTTAAAATCTGCAGTAGCAGCTGGCTCAAAAGGAGGTAGAGTGAGTTTTTCCAAAACAAAATTGAGGTCCATGCAGGAGTTGGAGCTCTCCTGGGAGGTCTTAAATTTTTGGCCCCTCTGAGGTACTGCTTTAGCAGAGGATGAGAAAAGAGGGGAAGGAAGGCTCTGTGTTGTAATGAGTTGAAATGGCAGAGGCATGGATTTTCATAGAGGAAAAAGATAGGCCCTTGTGAAGCATCTCAGTTAAATATTGCAGAATCTGAGGAATATTCGGCATTGCTGTGCTTATTCCTTGCGCTTGGTTCCAGGCACAGAATCTTTTCCATTTGTCCACATAAGATTTTCTAGCACTAGGCCTTCTAGTCTCCAAAATGACATCCATCATGTTTGCTGAGAGATGTAACAGGTGAAATTAGTTGATTTGCCATGCTGCAAGATTCAGAGTTTGGAGCAGAGCATGCAGAATTTGATGGTTTTGCTGAGACAGTAGGTAAGGTGTCAGAGGCAGGTACCACGGAGGAAGGTGCGACATACTGCGTAGGAACGGGTACCAGCGTTGGCGAGGACAGTCTGGAGCAATCAGTATCATTTTTGGTTTTTCCTGTATGACTTTTAGTAAGACCTTGGAGAGCAGAGGCAGAGGAGGAAAGGCATAAACTGATAGGTTTTTCCAGCTGAAGGACAGAGCATCCACTTTCTAAGCTTTTTTGTGATGAATTCTTGTGCAGAATTTGTCCAACTGATAATTTTGGGGAGAGGCAAAAAAGATGTATGTCTGGGCTCCCCCATTTGTGTGTCAACATGCTGAAGATTTGTGGATCCAGTTTCCATTCGTGTGGGTCCATAACATTTCTGCTTAGTGCGTCTGCCAGAGTATTTTACTTTCCTGGCAGGAATTGAGCTTGTAGATGTATTTGATAGGTCAAGGCCGTGTTCCACAATGCCATGGCTAGTCTGCAAAGGGGGTAGGAATGGGTACCCCCCCCTGCTTATGTACCATATGACTGTGGTGTTGTCTGTCTTTATCAGTAGTTGTCCTGGATGAAGATAGTCATTGAAGTCTTTCAGAGTATTCTGTACAGCTAGTATTTCTTTCTGGTTGATATGTAGGTGCATTTGATTTGGGTTCCATTGGCCCTGAATGCATCTCCCTGCCAGATGCGCCCACCCAAGCATAATCTGATGCGTCTGTAGTCAGGGTTTGGGCGGCAGGGGGTGGGAGTGAATGACAGTCCCTTGTTTTGGTGGCAGGCCTCTGCCCACCATAGGAACTCTAGCTACAGGCAAGGAATGATAGGAATCATTGTTTCCAGGCTGTGACAATGTTGACTCCATAAGCTTTTTAGGTACCACTGAAGTTTCCTCATATGCAGTCTTGCATATGGAATTATTAGGATGCAGGAGGCCATGAACCCCCAGGCCTGCAGAATTTGTCTTGCAGAAAGCTGAGTTTTTGTGGCCACCTGTTTGAAGTAAGTCATCAATTGAATTTGTTTTTCTGGCGTAAGGTAGGTCCATCTGGGCAGTTGTATTCAAGCTTGCACCCAGGAATGTAATTATTTGAGAGGGTACCAGTTGTGATTTATTTTCATTTATGGTGTACCCTAGACAAGTTAGAAGTCTTTTTACAAACACCAGATGTTGAAGAAGAGTGTCCTTGTCCTCTGCTTGAATGAGACAATCGTCCAGGTCAGGATAAATTTGAATGCTTCTTTGTCTGCAGAATGCAATTACCGGTGCCAGGCACTTTGTAAGACCCTGGGCTCAGTAGATAAGCCAAAGGGTAGTGCAGAGAACTGGTAATGCAAATAGCCTGCTTTGAAGCGGAGGTATCTTCTGCAAGATTCCCTGATTGGGATATGCAGGTAAGCCTCTTAAGTCTAGAGTTACCAACCAGGCATCCTTGCCTAGCATAGCCAGTAACTGCTGTAGAGTCAGCATCTTGAATTTTGGAATGTCCAGAAATTTATTTAGAATTGGTAAGTCCAGAATTGGACGCTATGATTTGTCTTTTCTGGGTACCAGGAAAAGTCTTGAATAAAAACTTTGTCCCTTTTCCTTTTCTGGTACTGGCTGAATAGCCCCTATATTCATGAGGGACATAACTTGTCTCTGGGCCTCTGCCCACTGATTTGGAGGCAAATCTGGCCATCCGTTTGGGATTGGCAACGTGTAGAAATGAAATCTGTATCACTGGTATACTATATTTAAAACCCACTTGTCCTGGGTAGGTTCACAGGTTCATAGATTAATACTAGGCTAACTGCCCTTTAGGGCCATTTGAAGCCTAGCCAGTTACCCCATGTGAGAATCAAACCCTGCACCTTGTGTCTTTAAGGTAAACACCTTAACTATTATGTCATCCTCCCACCCCCAACCCAACTGGTTAGTTGCCAGTTTTGTGCATGAAGTGCCAGTTTTCCCCCCAAAGGGGTGGCCATAAGATAAGTGCTTGGTGATTGCAGTGGAAAGTCATTGAGACAGTTTGTTTACCGTAGGAAGGTGCTTTGTTACTTCCAGATTTGGAGGGGGAGGCACCCCATTGTTTTGTTCTATAAGTTCCTTGTGACTAAAACCTGGAGCCTTTGGAATGTCTGGGTTTGACCCGAGCAGCTCTGGTGGGTACTGGAAAGGACCAGTTCTTAGTAGGCCAGTGCCTACTGAACCTGTGTGGCTGCACTTGTAGGAAATATTTTACAGTTTGCATAGCTTTAGCTTTACCTTCCATCTTTTTCAAAACTTCCTCTGCCCTTATTACCAAATAGACTGTCCTGTTGTAAAGGAGCATCCAACAATTTTCCTTTAACATGATCAGGCAGATTTTGCTCCTTGAGCCAAGCATGCCTTCTTATCACAGATCCAGTTACAGTGGCCCTGCAAGAGGCCTCCAAGGAATCAAAACCACATTGCAAAGTACGCTTTCCAGCTTGTTCAGCTGAATGCAATAAATCCTGCAACTCTATTTTCCACACAGTCAGAAATCAACATAATTTTCTGTTTAAGTAAGCCCATAACATGCTGCTGATATTTAAGCATATGAAATTGACAGTTTAAAGTCCTGATTGCCAAGGTTGCAGACGTGTAAACCTTCTTACCCCATCTATCAAGCGCCCTGGAGTCTAACAGAAGGGGTAGGATTTTTAGCAGTAGAAGCCTTAACACACTTGGGACCCTGAGAAATAGTTTCAGGGTCAGCAGTAGGGTTTTTAAAGAGGAATTTGTGAGAGTCAGGAACCCTGTAATATCTGTCTAGCTTACTAGGAGCCGGAGGCAGGGAATTAGGAGCCATGCCGGATTCTGAGACATCAACAATGTCTATAACAGGAGGTATAGCCAAAGGCCTATGCTGAGGAAGAAGAAGGAAATCCCAAAGTCTCTCTTTAGATTCTAAGAAATCCTGACTCTCCCAGTGAAAGTGTTCCCTTAAGGTATGCAAAGTTTCCCCAAAAGAAAAATCCCCAGGAGGAGAAGCAGAAGGGATGGAATCTTCTGCATCAGAGTCCTCAAGGTGGAATAGATAAAGTACAGTTTTGTACCTACCATAAATGTAGATGTTCGATTGTAGACACTGCTGCAGTCATTACACTTGGGTTATCCTGCCGTCAGGCGGTCCCGCAGTCGGCCAGAGTTCCAAAGTCTTGGCCCGGCATCGGTTGCAGTCTCCTCCCTAACGTCAGTGCGACAGGGGTATACAAGATGCAGCAGACGCCATTTTCTTCAGTTTTTCTTGCCCCAGATGTCAGGTGCCTCTAAATATGTAGGCAATTCCAATTGCTAATAAAACATACATAAGAAAAGCAATAAACAACTTACAGCTACCAGCAAATACTCCCCATAGGTAGTAAGGGTAGAAGACATAGGTACGTACCAGCCAGTAAGAGGGGAAGGAGGGAGGGTAACCTGGACTGCAGCAGTGTCTACACTCGAACATCTACATTTATGGTAGGTACAAAACTGTACTATGTTCATCGTGTTACACTGCTGCAGTCATTACACTTGGGTAGAATCCCAAAGCTGAGGAAGGGAGGCTGGTCCTATAAGGCATTAGGGGTGGCTATAAGGCCCTGCAGCACTGCAGTGGCAAAGCCAGCTCTGGATTTAGAGTACAGAGGCAGATGGTGATGCTTTGTGAAGGTGTGTACAGAATTCCAAGTTGCTGCTTCCAAAATATCCTTGGTAGGTACTCCCCTGAGGTAGGCAGTTGAAGTTGCTGTTGCCCTGGTGGAGTGAGATCTAATGCTGCTAGGTACAGGTTTTCCATGGTATGTGTAGCAGAAACGTATACAATGTCCTATCCATTTTGAAATGGTCTGTTTTGAAATGGCTTTTCCCTGTGCTCCTGCAGCATATGCTACCAATAATTGTGCAGATTTTCTGAAAGCTTTTGGTTTTGTCCAAGTAGAAGCGCAACTGCCTGTGAATACTCTCTCCCCTTTATTCTGTGGTTTAGGATAAAAAGTTGGCAGGTGAATAGTTTTGTTTACAGCTATACTGGATACCACCTTTGGCATAAAAGTAGGGTTAGTTCGTAAAGACACCCTGTCCTGGTGGAAAATGAGGAAAGGTTCCACTGCCATTAGTGCATGTAATTCTGAAACCCTTCGTGCTGATGTTATTGCCAGGAGCAGAGCAGTTTTTCAAGAGATATATTTTAATTCTGCTGTGTTGGCTGGCTCAAAAGGAAGTAAAGTTAGCTTCTCCAAAAGAAAGTTAAGGTCCCAAGTTGGAGTGGGTGCTCTATGGGGCGGTCTTACATTTTAGCCCCTCTGAGATACTGTTTTAACAGAGGATTAGAGAAAATTGGTGGATCCGTGTTGTAATGAGCAGAGATGGCAGAGGCGTGGATCTTGATGGATGAGAAGGAGAGTCCTTTGTCCAGCATCTCAGTTAAGTATTGCAGTATCTGAGGAATGTTTGGGACAAGAGGGTCAAGGCTGTGAGCTTGGTTCCAGGCACAGAATCTCTTCCATTTATCCGAATAGGCTTTCCTGGTCCTAGGCCTTCTGGCCTCCAGAATGACATCCATAACAGCTTTGGAGAGAGGCATTGCTTGCTTGACTAAGGAATCTTCCATGCAGCTAGGTTTAAGGTCTTTAGCTGGCTGTGTAATATTTGTTTGTTGTTCTGAGTCAGCAGATGTGGGATTTGAGGCAAAATCCAGGGTGGTTCTTGTGCTAAGCACCTTAAGATTGGGTACCCAGTGCTAGCGTGGCCAGTCTGGTGCAATCAGGATCATCTTTGGCTCTTCCTGCCTGGTTTTTATGAGTACCTTTGGCAGGAGAGGTAGTGGTGAGAAAGCGTACACTTGTAGGTTCTCCCAGCTGAATGAGAGGGCATCCACTTTCCATGCTTGTGGATGGAAACTCCTTGTGCAGAATTTTTGTAGCTGGCAGTTTATTGGGGATGCAAACAGATCTATGTCCGGGCTCCACCATTTCTATGTTATCATTCTGAATATTTGTGGATTCAACTCCCATTCGTGGGGATCCAAGATGTTTCTGTTTAAGTCATCTGCCAGTGTGTTTTGCTCTCCTGGCAGGAATTGCGCTTGCAGATGAACTTGAAGGTTTATAGCTGTGTAATCCGATGCATCTGCTGTCAGTGTTTGCCTGGCTGTGGGTTGTGTAAAAGGCTGTCCCTTGTTGAGGTGACAAGCTTGAGCCCACCATTGAAACTCCTGTTGAAGGCAAGGGATTAGTGATATAACTGTTTCCAAACTTTGACAGTGTTGAGACCATACATTCTTTAGGGACCACTGCAGTCTGGCATATGGAATTAGTAGTATGCAGGATGCCATGTAACCCAAGGCCTGCAGAATTTTTCTTGCAGGGAGCTGGGTCTTTGTTGCCATCAATCGAATGTATTGAGTCAGATGTCCTTGTCTGTCTGGCATGAGATAAGCCATCTGGGCTGTTGTGTTCAAGCTGGCACCCAGGAATATAATCTCTTGTGAGGGCACTAGTTTTGATTTCTTTTCGTTTACTGTGTACCCCAGGCAACTTAACTTTTTTACAAACGCCAGATGTTTTAGAAGAATGTCCTTGCTCTCTGCTTGAATCAGGCAGTCGTCCAAGTACGGATAAATTTGAATTCCTTTCTGTCTGCAAAATGCAATTGCTGGTGCCAGGCACTTTGTGATGACCCTGGGCGCAGTAGATAAGCCAAAGGGCAGTGCAGAGAATTGGTAGTGCATTGAACCAGCTATGAATCTGAGGCATCTTCTACAGTTTTGTCTGATAGGGGCATGGCAGGTATGCCTCTGAGGTCCATAGTCATGAGCCAAGCTTGCCCAGCATGGGAAGAAGCTGCTGTAATGTCAACATTTTGAATTTCGGAAAATCCAGGTAAGTGTTTAAAGATGAAAGATCCAGAATGGGCCTCCAGGCTTTGTCCTTTCTGGGTACCAGAAAGTCTCGAGTAAAATCCTTGTCCTTGCTCCTGTGATGGTACCTTTTGAATAGCTCTCATATTCATGAGTGCTGTAATTTGTTTTTGAGCCTCTGCCCATTGATTTGGTGGCAGATTTGGCATTCCTTTTAACCTTGGCAGAGTGTGAAAGTGGAACCTGTAACATTGAAATACAATGTTGAGAACCCATTTGTCTTTGGTGATCATTTGCCAATTGTGGTAGAAAAGTGCCAGTTTTCCTCCCAAGGGGGCTTCCAAGAAGGATTTGTTTGGCAGCTGTAGTGGGAAGTCATTGGAGCTGCTTTTCATTTGGTTGTGGCCTGTCTTCCCCTTCTTTCTGGCCTGATGCAACCCACTGTCGAGGCCTGTAAGGACCTTGTGTTTGACCTCTACCTCTTAGACGTCTGTATCTTCCCCTTTGAGGTCTGTCTGTAATTGGAAAGGACCAATTCTTAGTTGGCCAGTTTCTGCTAAATCTAGAAGGCTGAACCTGTAAGAAACCCTTCGCCGTTTGCACAGATTTTGCTTTATCCTCCATTTTCTTTAGTATCTCTTCTGCCTTAACTCCAAATAACACATCCTGCTGCAAAGGTGCATCCAATAATTTTGCTTTAACATGATCTGGTAACGTATGTTCTTTTAACCAAGCATGTCTTCTAATGATAGAGCCTGTAACTGCTGCTCTGCAGGAGGCCTCACGAATCAAAACCACATTGCAAAGTATGCTTTCCCACTTGTTCAGCTGCATGCAATAAATCCTGCATCTCTTTAAAATTAGGAGGATCTGATTCTGGAAGCATGTTTTTGTTTTATTCAAAAAAGTAGGCAGTTCCCAAAACTAGTAAAAAAGAAGAAATGCCACCAGCCACGAACAAACTCCTTCCAATAAATGTAAAGACCAGATAATCCACGACATAACCAAAAGTTTGATTAACGCTTTTATTCACCACACATAAAAAACATGCGTTTTCGTCCTAACCAAAGGACTTCATCATGTTTTTGTTTTAACTGAGACAGTAAAAATTGCTGATATTTTCACAAATGAAACTGGCATTTTAAGGCTCTCATTGCTAAAGTTGGAGATGTATATACTTTCTTTCCCCATCTGTCTAATGCTCTGGAATCCCTGTCAGAGGGAACTGGATTCTTGGCTGATGAGGCCTCAACTCCTTTGAGTCCCTGAGAAATAGTTTCAGGGTCAGCTACAGGGTTTTTATACAGAAATTTATGCGAGTCAGAGACTCAGTAGTATCTGTCAGGTTTAACAGGGGCTGGAAGTAAGGAATCAGGATTTAAGCTGGATTCAGTATACACATCATCCACAATATCTAACACTGGTGGAATAGCAAGGGGTCTGTGTTGAGGTAATAAAAGGAAGTCTCTGAGCCTTTTCTTGGATTCTGAGTAATCCTGGCCTTCCCAGTGGAAATGCTCCCTCATGGTATGTAGGGTTTCCCCAAAGGAGTAGTCCTCAGGCGGTGAGGCTGATGGAATTGATTCCTCAGCATCAGAATCCTCATAAGGGGGTAAAGAGTATCCTAGGTCTGAGGATGAATCAGAAGAGATGGACACCTGGTCGGATGAGTCATAGTCTGCATCCTGTCTAGGCCTTTTATCAGGGGGGGATGGGACCCCCTGATCAGAGTAATTAGGTCTTCGGCCATTTTGAGCATGTTTCTTAGGCATGACGGCCTGTCCTGGGGAATGCTGTACTTGTTTCTTTGACTTTAAAGGAGGCTTAGACTTAGCTGAGGGTTTAATGCTTAACTGAGCAGGTCTGAAGACACCCTCTGTAGCTGTGGGTTGCTCAGCTACTCCGGATCCCTCTGAAAGGTTAGTCTCGGTAGGCTGAAGAGCTTGTGCGTCCGAAGGCCCAGCCATCTCCACGTGGGTGTCAGAGGCAGCTTGTGGTTCTACAGAAGCGGTAGTCAGGGGCTGTGAAGGTGCCTCGCTGAAAACCGGTCTCTGGCCTAGAAGAGGCTTTGTTGTCAGTTTTGGGCCTCGGATGCCTATCCTTGTCTTTGCGTTTTTTGTGTATTCCGGTCATCGGAAGTTCCGACGGCATGGTATAATTGAATTTTCTACCAAAATAATGTTGGGCAAAATCAAACCGACGTTTAATAGTGTGCTTGTTAATCCTAGCACAAAACAGACAACCAGTAACGTCGTGGTTGGGGCCTAGGCATGGGATACAATAGGAATGGAAATCCTTATGAGGTATTTGCTTCCCACAAGAAATACAGTTATTAACTTTTACTGACATCGGTCTGAGGCAAGAAAAGTTTCAACGGGTACTTAGCTTTGTAGAAGACTTCGGTTCTGGATTCGGAATGAAAATCTCAGGAGACGGCCGACCGGCACTTGCGAACTGCTTTTGCTTTGGGCACCGCGCGGCAAGAAAGACTGAAGAAAATGGCATCGGCTGCTTCTTATATACCCCTGTCGCACTGACGTCAAGGAGGAGGCGACAGTAACAGACGCCAGACCAAGACTTTGGAACTCTGGCTGACTGCGGGACCGCCTGACGGCAGGATAACCCAAGTGTAATGACTGCAACAGTGCAACACGAACATTTCCTGATCAGAAGAGGAGTCAGAAGAAATAGAAACCTCATCTGATTCATAGACAGTGCCTTGCCTAGGCCTCTTAGCAGGAGGGGGATGGGTACCCCTGATCAAGGTAATTAAATCCTCAGCCATTTTGATAATTTGTTTTTTAGGGATAGAGGCCTGTGCACGTGCCCAAGCCTCATTTTTTTAGACATAGAAGTTGATATTGGCCTTAGTTTTGAAGATGGCGTTGGTTTAATTTACAAATCTTTAGGCCTGAAAACACCCTCAGAAGCCGGTGCTTGCTCAGCGGCTCCGGACCCATCTAAGGCAGAGACATCCGCGGGTTCAATACTTTAAGTGTCTCGCGGCATACCGTACTCCGAATGGGTCTCAGTAGAGGCCTGTGAATCAAAAGTAGCAGGTATCAGGGGCTGCGAAAGCGCCTCACTGAGTACCGGCGAACCGGCAACTGGCTTAGGAGAAGCTTTGTTGCCAGTTTTGGACCTCGACGGTCTGTCTTTTTCTTTGCGTTTTTTAGGTATTCCAGTAGTCGGATTGCTAACCGACAACAATTCTGGATAGTTAAATCTTGAGCCAAAATATTTTGATGCAAAAATATACCGACACTTAATAGTGCGTTGATTAAATTTAGCACAAAACCGAAAAGCAAGGCACGTTGTGGTCAGGGCCTAGGCAAGGAATACAGTACAAATGAAAATCCTTATGATGTATTTGCTTCCCACAAGTAATACAATTAACTTTTACTGACATCGGTAAGGAGCAAAAAAAAGTTTCCCCAATGGTGTACTTAGCTTTACGTTGAAGACTTTGGGTCTGAAACTCGAAAACGAAAATTTCAGGAGACGGCCGACCGGCACTTGCGAACTGCTTCAGGCACCGCGCAGCAAGAAAGACTGATGAAAATGGTGTCGGCTGCATGTTTTATACCCCTGATGACCTGACGTCATGGAAGAAAGGGACAGCAACCGACGCAGGACCTAAGATTTTGTTAATCAGGCCGACTGAGGGCAACTTGCCAGCAGATTATCTAAATGTAATGACTGCAACAGTGAAACACAAAGATCATCAGCATCATAGCTACACTTAATGGAATGCCTAGACACCTGAGAAGAAGCTGCCTCAAGAGGCATGACCTGTGTTAATCTCAGATTCTGGCAAGGAAGATAAGGCCTGAGAGGCTTGAGAAACCAAAGCTAAGGAGTACCTGGACACACGAGTCTGGCAATTAATAGCTCTGATTGCTAAAGTGGAAGTAGTATATACCTTTTTACCTAGTTTCTCAAGAATCTTGCTCTCTCTATCCAATGGAAGAAGCTTGGCACAAGGGGATAACCAGGAAGACTTATCTGAAGCTATGGAGATCACTGCTGGATCTGCAGAGGGGCACTTGTAGAGAAACTTACAATCATCAGGAACCTTATAAAACCTGTCAGGCCTCTTAGGAGCAAGACCCTGAGATTCAGGGGCTTTAGAAGAAGCAAATGTGTCTAGGAAAGCTGGAAGGATTGGAGGGACTGCAGAGGGTGAGGGAACTTCCATCTGAAGGAGGTCATAGCATCTCTTCTGTTTTTCAGAAATCTGGGAACAATTCCACTTGATGAACTTCCTCATCTTAATGAGTTTGTTCAAAGGAAATTTCCACCTGAGGGGATCTCCACCATTAGATTCCTCCTCAGGTGATGCATATTCCAAAGGTGAAGTAAGTTGGGTGGAATATGCTAAAGACTAATCGGAATACAAGTCCTCAGAAGCAGAAGGTATCTGAGATACAGTAGCCTGAACAGGGGAGGAAAAATAAAAAGAAGACAGAGGGGAAGTACGTTTCAAGGCCATCAAGCCCTTAACAAGACCCTGAGAAAAGGCTTCCCAGTCTGAGAAGAGGAAGAAGGAATGCTAGGGTGCTTTGTTTTCTGCTTCTTCTTAACATGTCTTTCTGGAAGAGGGGACAAAGAAGAGGAACACGAAGTAGCCTAATGACAGATTAAGCCTGAACCCTAGTCTCAGCATCAATGGCATGGATGTCGCTGGAGTCCTCCAGCCCAATGAACCATGGTTCCCCCATATCGCCTGAAGAGGACGTCTGCAAAGCCTCAAACATGCTGGGATCCATTTCTCTAGCAGGATCCACAAAGGTACCTGCTGACGAAGCAGATACAACCTCCAAGCATATCACCGGGTCTTCACCAACCTTTGCGGGTATGTCTGAAGCAGAAGGCACAGACGAAGAGGATTCTGGCTTACAGGTTCATAGGTTGGTACTAGGCTATCAGCCCTAGGGCCTATACAAGCCTAGCCACAACAATTCCCTGGCTATTTCTTCCCACAGTATTTACTTCCTTGGACCCCTGTCTAGCAGGGCGACTGACGTGATCCCTGGGGTGAATTTCCTATCTCCCATCCAATCATCAAGGTTCCTTTTGAAGAGGGCCAAAGAGGAGCTCTGTTTGACATGTATGGGCAGTCTATTCCAGAGTCTGGGGAGTCTCTGGGACAAGAATCTATCCGTCCAGCATGTTTTGTTTACTGTGATGACAAGGTTTAGATCCCTGGAGCGCGTGTCTCTGAGGTACTGGGATTTCTTTAAGTGTAGCATGTCCAACAGCTCTGGGTTTGACATGGCCTTGTATGTTAAGCAGAGATCGCCTCTGAGTAGACGATATGCGACAAGGTATAGGTAGAGTTTTTTTTTAGACTGTCAGCATAGGGCATCTGCTTTAGGCCTGTGATTCTTTAAGTGAGGTATTTCTGCTGCCTTTCCAGTTGTTGCAGATGTCTTGAGAGGTACATACCAAATGGGGCATTGTATTCTATAATGAGTCTAATGAGGGATGAGTACAGTGGGACAATGACCTCCTTTTTTCTGGATGAAAAGCCCTTAGTGATGAGGTGTGCCACATAGAAGTATATCCTGACTGTTGTGGCGATGTGGTTATCGAAGGTGAGACCACTGTTCACCTGTGTCCCTAAGTCTCTTATCACACTTTCGGTGTTTAGTGTACTGCCACCTATGTGGTAATTCATGGGTACATGTTTTTTTCCCCCAAAGGGGATAACTATACACTTCTTGGCATTGAGCTTGTGCCCATGGCTCTGGCACCAAGCATTTGTTTCTGTAAGGCCCTTTTGTAGAATATCCACATAATTTGGGGATTCAATAATGGCTCCCAGTTTGGAGTCATCTGCAAACTTTGTTAGCCAGAGTCCCTTAGTGTTGGCCTGTACTTACTTTAGCTTACTTGCCTTCCTCTTCAAAGCAGTCTCGGCCGAAGGACCTCCAGCACCCTCCATAACCTCTTTAGCCAGAAGTTTGAGCCTCTGATTCTCCAGATACAGAGCCGAAAGACAACTAAGCAATGTTTTAGGCACAAAGGCCTGACAGAACGGGACTGATGGTCACGACTAGGCCCTAAACAGAAAATGCAGAACTTGTGGCTATCTTTATGTGGAATCTGCCTTCCACACCTACACTTGCCCTTCCTGGATGACATGAAAAAAATGCAGACACAAGAAATAAAATCCGCAACAGGGCACTTATCTGAGATGGTAGCGACACACCAACGAAATACGACTGCACACTGAATATAGGAGTCAACCTTCCGAATGGCGACAGAAAAGATGGTACGTGCAGATGTCCTTTTATGGCTGACATTGTCAAAACAGACATGCGATGTCCCACGTACTGGCAATAGCGTGAAGCTTTTGTATACTAGCCAGATGTCGGATCGTAGGGAAGAACACAACACATATTTAAAGAATACTGCAACAATGAATAGAAGGACATTCAGAATTCTCCATTTACCTGAAAACAGTCCATCAGGATCTTCATTCCTCCTTGATAGAAAATCATTAAAATATAAAGATATTCATGTGGTCTTGCTCAACTACAAGTAAAATGAACTGGTACCTTTGTCAAGATTTGAATTTGTAAAGTCTAGTTAGACTTCTGTCAGACCCACAGAAAAAAAATAAAAGCCATAAGAATGTTTGCAATTTACAAAGAAAACTAGAAATCTGCAAAAAATGCTGACATTCTAAAAACTTCAAACAAAACTCTCTGTAGAGATCCCAAAGTCCTTTCAGGTTTGTTTAGAAGGAAAGAACAGACAGGAAATCAAGAGAACTCTATGTGCTTTCTGTTGATACCAGCAAAGCAGCTTCTAGATGAGAAATGCTGAGTGATTCTGGCCTAATGTCTCCCTCTGGTGGAAAAAAAGTATCAAGATGTAAACAACATGCTGATAATTTGTAGAAGATCCTTAGGTTCTTTTCTTAGAAGCCACAAGGTAATACTGCAAGTTCTTTCAAACAAAGCATGTCTCTCACTCTCTTCGATCCACTACCCTAATACTACCTCATCCCATATCTGGAGAATTATCCTATCCTGGGTATAACTGGCTAGGCTTGTTAAGGGCTCTTGTGCCATAACTTATGACTCATAAGCCTATGAGCAAATGAATGCCACCAATACTGCAGCTGATGAGGAGCAGAATACCAGACAGTGAACAGACAAGCTTTACTCATTGAGACTTTATAAAATGAAAAATACACACGTTAAAACACACCTTAAAGCTAAAAAAATGGTTAGTAATGGTTTACTCCCACCAGTAAGTGTAGTGCATTGAAACAGTGAGAACATTTTGTGTCACAGTCATAATGAACTGGAAGCATACAAAACAGCACTGAATGCATGCTACAGATCAATGCCTCAACTACTAGACATGGAGACATTAAGCAGCCACACAGCTGCGGACAAATTTGTGTTAACAGGTCTACACAGTATGGAATCAAAAGGGTCCCTATTAATGACACAAACTTTTTAAAGTTCGAATGTCATATGGTCGACACCATACGATCGAACTTCAAAAAGTTTGAAAGTGAAAAGCAACGGCTCTGTACGGCGCAGAATGGGAAAATTTCCCTTTTTTGCACTGAAGTGCGATCTTGGAGTTGGTATATTTAAGTAGCGGGGGTGTGGGGGTGCAGGGGGACTTGCCCCCTGCTCAGAGCGTTGAGTTAAATTTTTTTTTTTTTAATTTTTTTATTTTATTTTCGATGTTTCAAACTTCACTCGTATGCTGTCGAACATATCAGGTTCAGTTTTGAAACTTCGAATATATAATACAGACCAAATCAAAAGCATCCACATAAAAACAAGAAAGAAAGCCCTGACCTAAGTAAGCCTAAATAGCTCAAATACTTTATCACACTACTACAGAATGATCTCTTTCCAGAACGTGTTGACTTGATCAAGTCAGTCATAGCATACTCTTACAGAGTTCAATACAATTCTGGCTAGTTTTTTCAACACTGCAGCTGATGCAGAGCAGATCTGGTAGATCTGGCCAAAGCCTTTGATACCATTCCCCACTCAGGAATCAAAGAAAAACTCACTAAACTAAGAATCAACCCCTACACATCACTAGGTGGGTTGCAAACTGGCTCACAAAGAGAGCCCACAGTATGAAAGTAGCTGACTCCAAGTCAGACTGCCGACCAGTCACTATTGGAGTCCCCCACAGGGTTCGGTCCTGAGTCCTCTCCTCTTTGGTATCTACTTCTCTGATGTCCAAGCCAACATGAAGGGAATCTAGCTGACAAAGTTCGCAGACAATTGCATGTTGGGCACTATTATTAACTCCCCAAGTGATGTTGACATCCTGCAGAAAGGCCTCACTGAGGCCAACGACTGGTGTCAGAACCATGGCCTTAACCTCAATGCCAAAAAATGTGTCATCCCCTTTGGGAAAAACTCAGTTCCTATGAACTACCACATCAATGGTAGTCCACTGAATACAGAAGGCATTATAAGAGATCTGAGAACACAGGTTGACAGCAACCTCTCTTTTGATCACCACATTGCCACTGTGGTCAGAAAGTCCTTCTATGTGGCACATCTCATTACTAAGAGTTCTGCATCCAGGAAGAAAGAGGTCATTGTTTCCCTCTACTTTTCCCCTCATTAAGCCAATCATCGAGGACAATACCCCATTTGACATGTACTTCACTAGACATTTGCAACAACTGGAGAGGCCACAAAAGTACATCACAAGGATAATCCTAGGCCTTAAACACTTGTCCTATATGGACAGACTCAAAAAATTCCAACTATTCTCTGTCTCATATTGCCTACTTAGAGGCGATCTCTGCTTGACTTACAAAGCCATGTCTAACCCAGCTCTGTTAGAAATGCTACAGCTAAAGAAATCCCAATCCCTCCGCACCACATGCTCCAGAGACCTCAACCTCATTACCACAATCAATAGAATATGCTGGAGGGACAGATTCATAACTCAGACTGCCCATGCTATGGAACAGACCACCTCACTGGCCCTCTTCAAAAGAAATCTTGATGAGTGGATAGGAAATAGAAAATTCACCCCAGGAATCACTCCAGTGGCTCTACTCGACAAAGGCACTGGGAACTATTGTCGGGTGGCACGATGCCAGAGTAATCCTATGGGCTAGGCCTGTAAAGGCTCCAGGGCCATTAGCCTAGTTCACACCTACGAACTATCTTATAAAAGATACTTGGGAGTATAAGCCTACATACTAATACACACAACCACATTTTCAGACAGGAACAGCTTAAGCGCTTTTCCACAGCTGACAGCTGCATTAGTCTCTTACAGAGTTTCAAAATGACATTAAAAGTAGGCGTGATCTTCTACTACCCAGGTTTTGGTCCATAGATGCCTCTCCTGCAGCTCTAACCCTTAGGGTGCCAGGAGAGAAATGGAGACTAGAGGCACATCTCTTACGTGTCCCTGACTTTGACTCAAACCTTTATTCTATTCTCCTAAAATCAATAAAGACAATCTTTACATTTACAGACTTTGTTTACTTCGTAGAATAAACGTTACTTCAAGTTCTCTTAGTCTCTCAACATTGTACATCAGTGTTATACAAATTTAAAAATTGCCCCTGATTTGGTACTTTTATCTTGGATTATCTACACAACAGGATGAGAGCTATGGCTGGGAAAATTCACTCAACCCACTCACAGACATTTCTTCAAAGATGGTGACCATAAGGGATAACCAAGACAGACAAGATGAACTATCCTAGTAATTTTTCTTTTTTTTATACTGGCTGAAGTGTGACCTGAAAGACTGCAAAATATATGGAAAGAACTGTGATATACTGACTTCATAAACTGAGGTGGAGAAGCACTAGCGGTATGAAAAAGCGCTAAGGTCAAAATACTGAAAAAAAAAAAAATAAAGTTAAGGGTAATTCAGTGAAAGACTCTGACATCAGTGTAAATCAAGAGCTTGGATGAAATACAATGCAGTCCTTAAGAGAAGTGTAGTAAAGTGAAACTGATAAAGCAAAAAGATGACTGTACTGTAGCTTAGCAGTGCAAGTAGGAATACCCTTGGAAGTGAAGGGGTTATAGATATAGAATGGAAGGTGCACTGTATTCAGCAGCTTTGCAGAACTTGTTTTTCAATCTTCACTTCAAGAGCAGAGAGGATGGGGGACTAGTCTGTGATACTGTCACAGAGCACTGGTTGAGCCAGCTATGCTTCGACTGGCTACATTCCATACAGTCAAAATATTTTACAACAAGGGGAAGGGCCTGTACAAGCAGCGTTAGGAAAAATAGTGAGAGCTTTGAATTCTGAATCTGTATCCACACAATAACTAAAAAGTACAGTTGTGTACACTTACCATAAATGTACGTCTGAGTGTATTCACTGTTGCAGTCATCACATTTGGGTTATCTGCTTGCAGTAGCCCTCAGTTGGCCTGATCAACAAAGTCTTGGGTCCTGCGTCGGTTGCTGTCTCTTCGTCCATGACATCAGGTAGTCAGGGGTATAAAACATGCAGCCGACGCCATTACATCAGTTTTTCTTGCCCCAGATGTCAGGTGCCCCCCTAATGGGAAGCAATTAAATCTATGAATATACAAAGGTTATACCTCCAACAAAAAAGCAAATACACCAAAAATCTTTTGAGCATAGTAAAGGAGAGTAGAGGTATAGCCAAAAGAAGTAAGGGGGCTGGAGGGAAGGTAACCAGGACTGCGACAGTGAATACACTCTAACATCTACATTTATGGTAACTGTACACACAACTGTACTATGTTCTTCGTGTTTCACTGTTGCAGTCATCACATTTGGGTAGATTCCCAAAGCTAAGGATGGGAGGAGGAATTTAGATAGCATTAGGACCACCTATAAGGCCCTGCAAGACTGCAGTGGCAAAGCCAGCTCTGGATTTAGAGAAAATTGGCAAATGGTAATGCTTGGTGAAAGTATGTACAGAACTCCAGGTAGCAGCTTCTAGGATATCCCTGGTAGGGGCACCTCTGAGAAAGGCTTTAGAGGTAGATGCAGCCCTGGTTGAATAGGGTCTGATCGCCTGTGGGATAGATTTTCCATGGTGCTTATAGCAGAAATAAATGCAATGGCCTATCTATTTAGAAATGGTTTGCTTTGAAATATCCCTCCCCTCTGCCCCTGCAGCAAAAACCACCAGCAGTTCAGATTTCCTTTGAGGTTTAGTCCTGTCCAAGTAAAATCTAAGTTGTCTGTGCACATCTAAGGAGTGCAGTATCCGTTCCCCCTTGTTCTGTGGATTAGGAAAGAAGGTTGGCAAATGGATGGACTGATTAAGAGCCACACTAGATACCACCTTGGGCATGAAGGAGGGATTGGTTCTGAGGGACACCCTGTCCACATGAAATATGACGAAAGGCTCCACTGCCATAAGGGCCTGTAATTCAGATACCCTCCTTGCTGAAGTGATTACTAAAAGGAAGGCTGTTTTCCAAGAAAGGAATTTTAAATCTGCACTAGCAGCTGGGCTCGAAAGGAGGAAGAGTGAGTTTCTCCAATACAAAGTTAAGGTCCCAGGCGGGTGTTGGAGGTCTCCTTGGCGGTCTTAAATTTTTGGCCCGTCTAAGGAACTGCTTGAGCAGTGGATGACAGAACAGTGGAGGTTCTGTGTTATAATGAGCTGAAATGGCTGGTGTGTGAATTCTGGAGGAAAAAGAAAGGCCTTTGTGAAGCATCTCAGTTAAGTATTGTAAAATTTGAGGTTCAAGGTTTGAAGCTGAAGGTGCAGAATCTGGTTCTCCTGCTGAGACAACAGGTAGGGGTCTGAGGGAGGTGCCATGGGGCCAACAGTGACACACTGCACAAGAGAGGGGTATCAGTGTTGGCGTGGCCAGTCTGGTGCAATCAATATTGTCCTTGGTTTGTCCTGTTTGATCTTTAGTAGTACTTTGGAGAGGAGAGGCAGAGGAGGAAGGGCATAAACTGATGGTTTTTTCCAACTGAAGGACAGAGCATCCACTTTCCAAGATTTTTTGTGGGGACTCCTTGTGCAAAATTTGCTAATTGGTAGTTCTGGAGGGAGGCAAACAGGTCTATATCCGGGCTCCCCCATTTGTTTGTCAACATGTTGAAAGTCTTTGGCTCCAGTTTCCACTCCTGTGGGTACATGAGGTTTCTGCTTAGTCCATCTGCCAGTGTATTTAGTTTTCCTGGCAGGAATTGAGCTTGTAGATGCACTTGGTAGCTCAAGGCTGTGTTCCACAGTGCCACGGCTAGTCTGCAGACAGGGTAAAAATGGGTACCCCCCTGCTTATGTACCACATAACAGTGGTGTTATCCGTCTTTACCATTAATTGTCCTGGAAGAATGTGGTCCTTGAAGGCTGTCAGAGCATTCTGTACAGCTAACATTTCTTTTTGATTGATATGCCAGTGCATTTGACTTGGGTTCCATTTGCCCTGAATGCACTTCCCTGCCAGGTGAGCCCCCCCCCCCCCCATGCATAGTCTGATGCATCTGTTAGGGTTTGGCCGGCAGGGGGTAGAGTGAATGGTAAATCCCTTGTTTTGGTGGCAGGCCTCTGCCCACCACAGGAACTCTAACCGTAGGCAAGGTATGATAGGAATCACTGCTTCTAGATCCTGAGAATGACGACACCATAGGCTTTTTAGATACCACTGTAGTTTCCTCATATGCAGTCTTGCATATGGAACTAGAAGAATGCAGGAGGCCATGAACCCCAAGGCTTGCAGTATTTGCCTTGCAGATGATAGGGTTTTTGTGGCCACTATTTTGAAGTAGGTTGTCAAATGAATTTGTTTCTCTGACATGAGGAAAGCCATCTGAGAAGTTGTACTTAAGCTTGCTCCCAGGAATATAATTTGTTGACAGGGTACCAGGTGAGATTTCTTTTCGTTTATGGTTAGCACCCTTTGTACAAAAGCCAGATGATGCAAAAGTATGTCCTGGCTTTCTGCCTGAATTAGACAATCGTCCAGGTATGGGTATATTTGAATATTTCTTTGCCTACCAAATGTGATGACTGGAGCTAGGCACTTTGTGAACACCCTGGGCGCAGTAGATAAGCCAAAGGGCAGTGCAGAGAACTGATGGTGCATGTAGCCTGCTTTGAAGTGTAGGTATCTTCTGCAAGATTCCCTGATTGGGATGTGCAGGTATGCTTCCTTTAAATAGAGTGCTGCCATCCAGGCATCTCTGCCTAGCATAGGAAGCAACTGAAGAGTTAGCATCTTGAATTTTGGAATCACCAAAAAGGTGTTTAAAGTAGACAGGTCCAGGATACGACACCATGAATTGTCTTTTCTGGGTACCAGGAAAAGTCTTTGGTAGAAACCTTGTCCCTTTTCCTCTTCTGGTACAGTTTGAATAGCCTTTATGCTTAAGAGAGAGAGTACTTGCTTTTGAGCCTCTTTCCACTGATTTGGGGGTAGGTCTGGCAAATTGTTTGGGGGTGGTAATGTGTGGAAGTGAAATCTGTATCCTTGGGAAACTATATTTAAAACCCATTTATCCTGGGTAATGAGTTCCCAGTTTTTTGCATGTAGAGCAATCTTCCCCCCCAAAGGGGCAGTCAGTTGAGAAGTGCTTGGAAGTTTTAAAGTTAAGTCACTGAGACAGTTTACCATAGGGGGAGTTTTACAACTCCCAGATATGGAAGTGGGGGGGCCCCAATGCTTAGTCCTGTGCGCACCCTGGGACTGAAGCCTGGGAGCTCTGCTGGATCTGGGTTTGGACTGAGAAGGCCTGGAGGAAGCAGGAAAGGACCAATTCTTAAGAGAGCCAATGCCTACTAAATCTTGGAGGTTGCATGTAAGAAATCTAACAGTTTGCATAGATTTAGCTTTTTTCTCTCCATCTTTTTGAGAACTTCTGCCTTGCTGCCAAACAGGCAGTACTGATTTAAGAGAGCATCCAGTAATTTAGCTTTAACATGATCTGCAACGATTGCTCCTTAAGCCAAGCATGCCTTCTAAGTACAGACCCAGTGACAGCAGTCCTGCAAGATGCCTCTAGTGAATCAAAACCACATTGCAAAGTATGTTTTTCAACCTGTTCAGCAGAATGCATTAAATCCTGTACATCCTTATTTTCAGCACAATCAGGAATCATCATCATTTTCTGTTTAAGCAATCCAATAATATGCTGTAACTTCAACATATGAAACTGGCAGTTTAAGGCCCTAATGGCCAAGGTTGCATTAGTGTATATCTTTTTACCCCATATATCCAGCGCCCTAGAGTCTCTATCAGAGGGGGTAGGATTTTTGGCAGTAGTAGCTTTAATGCTCTTGGGTCCCTGTGAAATGGTCTCAGGATCCGCAGTAGGATTTTTGAAAAGGAACTTGTGAGAGTCAGGAACCCTGTAATATATATTAGGTTTTCTGGGAGCAGAAGGTAAAGTGTCAGGGGTGAAGCTAGATTCCGAAAAGACATCAACAATGTCTAGGACCAGGGGGGATAGCTAAAGGCCTGTGCTGGGGCAGGAGTAAGAAATCCCTAAGCCTCTTTTTAGAATCAGAGAAATCCTGACTTTCCCAATGGAAATGCTCCCTAAAAGTATGCAAGGTTTCACCAAAAGAGAAGTCTTCTGGGGGGGAAGCAGAGGGAATAGAGTCCTCAGCATCAGAATCCTCATAGAGGTAGATAAGGGTGAATTCCTGGTCATCAGAGGAAACAAACATTTCAGAATCCTGGTCAGAAGTATCATAAGAAAACTCAGTCCTAGGTCTCTTAGATGGGGAAGGTTTGCTTCCCCTGATTAAAGTAATAAGGTCTTCAGCCATTCTTATCTGTTTTTTAGGCATAGAGGCCTGACCATATGGTCTGGGCATCGGTTTTCTAAGCATGGTTCGAGTTTTAGGCCTTGAAGAGGAAGATGGCGTTGGTTTAATATGCAAGTCAGTAGGCCTGAATGCACCCTCAGAAGCTGATGCCTGCACAGCGGCTCCAGACCCATCCAAGGTAGAGACATCCGCAGGTTCCACAAATGAAGCATCTCGCGGCATACTGGACTCCGAATGGGTCTCAGTAGAGGACTGCGAATCTGAAGTAGCAGGTATCAGGGGCTGCGAAAGCATCTCACTGAGTACCGGCGAACTGGCAACTGGCTTAGGAGAAGCGTCGGCAGCTTTGGACCTAGCCGGCCTGTCTCTGTCTTTAGCTTTGCTTTTTTTCGGAATGTCGGTAGTCGGATGGCTTACTGAAGACATATCTGGATAAATGAACCAAGCACCAAAATATTTAGAAGCGAAAATATAACCACGATGGATATTGCGTTGTTAAAATAAGGCACAAAACCGACAGCGAGGTACGTCGTGCTCAGGGCCTAGGCAAGGAATACAGTACGAATGAAAATCTTTGAGGTATTTGCTTTCCACAAGACATGCAATTATTTACTTTTAGTGACAATCGGTTTAGAGCAAGAAAAAGTTTCCCCAATGGGGTACTTAGCTTTAAGTTAAAGACTTCGGTTCTGAAACTTGAAAATGAAAATTTCAGGAGTCGGCCAACTGGCACTTGCGAACTTCCTCTGCATCGGGCACTGCACGGCAAGAAAGACTGATGTAATAGTGTCAGCTGCATGTTTTATACCCCTGACTACATGACGTCATGGAAGAAGAGACAGCAACCGACGCAGGACCCAAGACTTTGTTAATCAGGCTGACTGAGGGCTACTGCAAGCAGATAACCAAATGTGATGACTGCAACAGTGAAACACGAAGAACATCTGCTTAGATAAGATTCCTAACTAAAGAGTATTTAACTGTGTTTTTCTACCTGGGACTACAGGTGGTCATATATTTTAATACTGGTCATTGTACAACTCACAATTGTTATTCAGTAAAAAACAGTTACATTAAGCACCATGGTGTGCTAATTTTAGTTGTGTTACTAAACATACCATATAGATATTTTCCCAGTTGAAGAAATGACTCAAATACTGAAACTACTCCAGCATTACTTTTCCAGGAAAGAAATGCAAATAGTTAATTACCCTATAAAAAAGAAACGCACGTTAAAGCAAAAAGATACATTCTTACCTTCCAACAATAGAATCCAAATCTAAAAGTAATCTGTAACAAAAGAATAGCACAGTGTTAGATGCGCAGTTAATCCATTTATCAAAAACACTTTCAAATTAGGCAAGGAATTTACCACAAAGGTTATATGGGTACCTACTATAAACAGACACATGCTACCACAGCTGATTTGTGAGGAGAACTCATGCAGTGGTTAAACTGCACTAATTTCCACTTCTGAAAGCTCCACCTCACAAGAATTCATAATGCTTAGGGATGTACTTGCCTCCTGCCAATGAACAATGTGATATCCTGTAGCATGTTAAAAAGACTTATCACCACTGAACTAACAAGTAAACCCTCATACAGAAAGCAAGCTCAATCTTAAAGACAAAATTACCAGCCAAAAGGAAAACTAATCTACAAAATGACACCTACTAAAATAATAGAACCCAAGTTAATGTGGAACTGCTGAATGTTAGAAGGCTTAAAATGTGCCCACCTTTACAGCCTCCCTAACTACTGAAAACACAGAAGTCTGTATAATCACAGAAACGTGGTTCTAGTGTAGTAATAATACCCAGTGTCTATTACTTGTTTAGACAATCTGCTAATGGCTGTTCTCTCGGAGAGGAGTGTCTGTTTTATCTGTATTTCCACTAACTCATGTTCAATCCATCACGATAATAACCTTGAGCTCCTCTCTATCTCAGTGACTAACAAATCAACTTTGTCCACAAGAAAAACTATTAAAAACCGCCAAAGTCTTGCACTGTTTAAGATATTATCATCGAAATGAAGCAAAGTAGTGTGGTCACCATGCAAAGGAGTTAAAATGAACTTTAATAACTTAGTGTAAAAACATACAAGGACAAGCAATTTCGGTATACACCTTCATCTGATCTAATAATATTGTATACGGAAAGCACTTGTCTTTCTATGTTTTTACACAAAAAGTTATTGAAGTTTGATTTTACTCCTTTGCAAGGTGACCGCACTGCCTTGCTTCATTTCGAGAACAAATCAACCTTACATTTCACGACCAATAACAGAACCCATCTATGACTCCCACTTCCCATGAAATCTACTTCAACAAACTAGAATCCCCAAACACTGAAAAATGGAATCATTCTGGTGACTATCCTTCTATAAACTAACAAATACACACCAATAAATATGCAGGACAATTTCTGGGCACCATCAATGTCAACTTACTCAACCAGTTAGTTCCTTCCCCAACTGACCGAAAACTACTAGATCATGTTCTTATAATCATGGCAGTATGCACTACACCTGGACTCCCCATCTTTAATTAAATCTGACCAATGGGCTGTAGTTTTCTCTGTAAAACCCAGCTCAAACAGCCTTCTAACCTCACTGATTTCAAAGATTTCTCTAAAGCCAGCTTCCTATCTCTAGCACAAGTACCGTTTATGAGATTTTATGTCACAAGGACACTTTAGCTAAAGTGGACAATTACATCACTCCTTTTATTTCAACCTAAACTCCTACAGAAATATTTCTATCCTAAACACATTGAAAAGTTCAGAAATTTGGTAGAAAACACTGTAAAACTTTACAGTAAAAGAAAAACTCAAACTTTATCTCTCATCCCCTCATTCCAAAAGTAACCCCACATGAGTAAATAAGGAACTTGGGCAAAAGATTAAGAAAAGCAAATCAATGGATGAGATAAATAATGCTGCCAGAACCAAAGATAACCATAAAGCTGTCTTTATCCATGCTATAAATCTCAAACAATACTTGGCACTATACCATGTGGATTCAAAAATGCACCATCAACTCTGACCTAGAAGACACTGAAAAAAAAAAAAACAGTAGCGCGACAGATTTAGATCAAACATCTCCCCTACGCTCTCTAAGTTTTTCTTCCCAAAACACCTAATTAGCAGCCTCCTTACAATTAAGTTTAAACAAGTACTAAAAACCATCCCACAGAACAAGAACACTATATGTACGGGTCCAGACACACACAACAGGCTATTTTCTTGTTAGTATGAAACAGTCTGACACTTTTGTGAACATGTTTAACCCTCAGCCTTTCCACTAGTTATCTGCATGAAGCTTAGAGAAAGTACAGTTATGTACACTTACCATACTTGTAGATATTAGAGTGCGTTTACAGTTGGGTCATAACTAATGGGATTTCCTACTGTGAAAGCTCTTGGCTGTCCCGACTATAGAACTTTCCCAACCTCCTGAGGCCAGACGCCTTGACCAATGTCAAGATGTCTGGGTATAAAGGGAGTCATCCCTATAACCTCAGTGCCTTCTTGCCCCCAACAGATATAAGCCCCTCTAACAAGTCCATAAAGCCAGGGCCCAAGATCAAACTCCAGTGTATCTTCAGATAAGGAGGGAAAACCTGGAAGTACAGAGCAGAATATCTACCCCAATCCCACGGGGAAGGAGAGATGGAAAAAATGCAACAGTGAATACACTCAAACATCTACATTCATACCTCTCAACCTCTTAGGGTAGGAAATCCGGAGAATTGGCTTCTTTGGGAAATCTGGAGAAAGCCCAACAAAATGGGAGGACAGATGCCCAAAAATAGGGACACATTTTAAATATTGCTTTTAGAAAGTTGCTAGAGTAACATGGTTTGTTTTAACATACATTTGCTGAATTATTTGAAATCTGAAACTTAAATGCATGTCATTTAGTGACTTCAATCCTCAAATCATCCAAGTGATTTGCCAGAAAACCACAAACTTTATAATCAACAGGCCAAAAATACGAGTCAAACATCTGGACAGTCTGTGAAAATCTGTACAGTTGAGAGGTATGTCTACATTTATAGTAAGTGTACACAACTATATGTTCTTTGTGCTTCACTGTTGCAGTCAGAACTGATGGGAGGACTCCCAAAGCTGATAGGAAGGTGGATGGAAAAAGTTATGGTTAGGAAAGGATGCCCTGCAGGATGGCAGTGGCAAACCCAGCTCTAGACTTGGAGAAGGTAGGAAGGTAATAATGTTTGGTGAAGGTATGCACAAAGGACCAAGTAGCAGCTTTGAAAATGTCCTTAGTGGTCACCCATTTAAGAAAGGCTTTCCATGGTGGCTGTAGTAAAACAGGATGTAGTAGGATACCCATTTGGAGATGGTTTGTTTAGAATCTAGTCTTCCCTCAGGGCTACAGACAAAGGCCACAAAAAGCTGGTCAGACATCTGACATCCAAGGTGTGGAGGATTCTATCTCCTTTGTTTTGAGGGTTAGGAAAGAAGGTAGAAAAGTGGATGGTTTGGAGAGATCTCTGTAAGCACGTTAGGCATAAAGGAGGGGGTTAGTCCTAAGAGACTCTGTCAAGGTATCCAAAAAACAGCTGTGAGGCAGTTAACCAGTTCTCAGTAACAAAATCAAATTCAAAAAGAAAACTGGAAACACTCTAAAACAACAAATATTTAATCCAAGTTCAAGTTCGCAAGTAAACACTTTCACCTTCAAAGCTTCTTCAGGCAAAATAAATAGCATAACAAATAAATTTTAAAAAGTCACATGACTAATTACACCTTCTGATACAGCATATTTAAATAAGGCTTTAAAGTAAAACTGTCATTAAGACTCTCTCATGTTTAAAATCCATCTCTTCATTTTCAGTTAAAAGTTTTATATTCTTAAAATCCATCTCTTCATTTTCAGTTAAAAGTTTTATATTCTTAAAATCCATCTCTTCATTTTCAGTTAAAAGTTTTATATTCCCACCCCGCAATGGTCTATAAATTACTTTTAAAATCAAACTTAAAACTATATTGATCATCTTTCTCTGTTTCAAAGTGTTCTTCCTTTTGTACCCGAAGGTTAGTGGATCCCCTACTATTTCCTTTAATGCCGGGACATCCCTTAAAATTGACCAGTGTTGCCTAATACTTTTTACTGCTTCAGTGTTCCTGTTCTAGGTAAGCATACACCTCATACCAGCTTTTGGGTACAAAAGGAAGAACACTTTGAAACAGATGTTATGTTATAAGGAGCAACCAAGGAATTTTTTAAGGTAGGAAATGTGAAACAAGGTACATTTAAATGTGGGAATTGTGTTTACTGCAAGCATAGGTTCATAGGTTCATAATAGGCTATCTGCCCTAAGGCATTTATAAGCCTAGCCCAAAGTTTTGTGGCTTACGCCACCCCTTATGTTAAAAAATATTGTGCCCATTAGTTTGTTTTGCCTCTGTCCAGCAGTGACACAGAGATGATTCCCGGGGTAAACCTACGATCTCCCATCCACCGGTCAAGATTTCTCTTGAACAGAGCCAGCGAGGTGCTCTGCCTCACATGGACCGGGATTTTATTCCACAGCATAGGGAGTCTGAGTGACAAATCTATTTTCACAGAGAAATCCATTATACTTCCCATGACAGGCAGAGAGTTTGTTTTACATGCATATGGGAATTGCAACACAAGCAATTTAATATACTTAGCTAAGTGTGAAATCTGTGATGCTTTTTATGTGGGCATGACAAACAGGACATTTAAAGAGCGTATAGCCTGTCATCTCAGTGATATTAGAGTAGTTATAAATGCTCTTAGTAAACACATTATAGAAAAAGGTGATCAACATAGTTTTAAGTTTATGATTTTAAAAGTAATTTATAGACCATTGCAGGGTGGGAATATAAAACTTTTAATTGAAAATGAAGAGATGAGATGGATTTTAAGAATGAGAGCGTTTGTACCACCTGGTCTTAATGACAGTTTTACTTTAAAGCCTTATTTAAATATGCTGCATCAGAAGATGTAATTAGAGTCATGTAACTTTTTAAAATGTATTTAAGTTGTGTTGTTTAACTGATAGTATTTATTTCGCCTGAAGCAGCCTTGAAGGTGAAAGTGTTTACCTGCGAACTTGAACTTTGATTAAACATTTGCTGTTTTAGAATGTTTCCAGTTTTCTTTTTAGACTCTGTCAAGGTGGAAAGTGACAAAAGGTTCCACACCCAAGGGCCTGGAGTTCTGATACCCTTCTAGCTGAAGTAATGGCTAGCAGGAAGTCTGCCTTTCAGGTCAGGAATTTGACATCTGCAGAGGCAGCTGGTTTGAAAGGTGGGAGAGTGAGCTCTTCTAGAATGAAAACAAGATCCCACAAAAGGACAGGAGGTTTCCTTGGGGTTCTAATGTGGATAATCCCTCACATGAACTGTTTCATGAGAACAGAGGGGGTTGAACAGGTAGATTTGCTGAAGCATGTATCTTAAAGAAATAAGAAAGCCCTTTGTTAAAAAGTTCTGACAAGTATGAAAGGAAAAGAGGCACATGAGCTTAAAGAGAGCTCTGTCCCTTTTGTCGGCACCATATAGTAAATCTCTTCCATTTAGCAGAGTACGATTTTCTTGTGTTAGGTCTCCTAACCTCTTTTAGAATGGCCAGGATCTGTTTGATGGGGTCAAGGTATATCCACGCTGTCAATCTGAGGGTGCTCATAATGGGGTATATGATGGTGCCCTTGTTCTGTGTTAACAGATTCACTCGTTGAGGCAGCAGCCATGTTTCTGTCTTGCTTAGGCTGAGCATTATAGGACTATAATTCTATAGTAATTATAATATAGGTACATAATATAATAAAATATAATATATACTTATAAGACATTATAAGTGCTGTCTTGGCTAATCTGAGGCTATTAAAATGTCCCTTGGCCCTTCTTCCCTTAACTTCAGCAGTACCCTGGAAAGCAAAGGTATTTGGTGGGAATGCACAGAGGAATTGGTGTGTCCAAGGGTAGACTATGACAGATGTCTTCCAGGCAGACCTGGCTTAGGTCCTAGAACAAATTTTCTTTGGTGGCAAAAAGGTTTATTTTTGGCACATCCCTACTTTTGGTTATGCTGAGAGAACAATTCCTGATACAGATGTCACTCATGAGGGTCTAAATCCAACAAAAAAAGTCCAAGAATATCACAGAAGACTAAAAAACAGGCAGTTTATTTAGATTCATGAGGGTCTGACAGGCTCCTACTTAAGTGACCCGCCAGTTGATTTGTTTCTCCTGGTAGGTACTGTGCCATGAGGTGCAGACCTAGGGAGTTTGCCATTTCCCAAAGGTTACTGGCTAAATGACAAAGACGGCAACAGTGAGTGCCCTCTGCATGTTTATGTACCACACAAATGTGGTGTTGTCTGTGTTTTTTTATTGGTCTTTGAAGGCGGACCTTTTTGGACTGACATCTTTTGTTTTAGGTTGATGTGGTTGCTCTTGAACGGAGTTCCATCTGCCCAAAGTCTGTAAGTTGTTGCATTGGGCCCCTCAGGCTATCTTTGAGACATGTGTGGTCAGCGTTTGGTCCTGGGAAGTGAACCTGAAAGGAAGGTCCAGGTTCAGGGAGCATGCTCAGGCCCAGCAGGCAAACTCCTTATTGAAACAATGGAGAAGCTTTACCCTGAAGTTGAGGGACTGAGAATGTTGACACCACATATTTCTGTGGTACCACTGCAGTGTTGTCATACATGATTTGGTCAGAGAGGATCACGAGGATGCAAGATGCCATGTAACACAAGGGTCTTAGGAACTCTCTGGCTGCGAGGTAGACCAGAGGAGAAGCTGTTGGATATACAGAGCTAGAAAGGTAGCCTTGTCTGGAGGAAGGAAGGCTTACTGAAGTGTGGAGTCCAGCAAAGCCCCAAGAAACACAATCCTGTTTGTGGGGATGGTTTTGGACTTCTGGGTATAGATGAAGCCCAGTAAAGTCAAGAATAACTGTAAAATAGACCTGTTTTGAGCTTTTCTAGATCTGTTGCCTGAATGAAGCAACTGTCTAAAGAGGGGTAAATCTGAATACCCTTTGACCTGCAGAAGGCTATCACTGGGACTACGCATTTTGTCAAAACCCTGGGTACAGCAGACAAGCCAAAGGGCAGAGCATGGAATTGATTGTGCTTCACACCTGCTCTAAAAGAACCTCCTATCAGATTTTTCTATGGGGATGTGGAAGTATGCATCCAAGGTTACCATGTAAGCATTGGGGGGAGACAATATGCAGCGATTTCTGAAGGGTTAGTATTTTGAATTTTGGTACCTGCAAGAACCTGTTGAGCACTGACAGGTCAAGAATTGGCCTCCAGGTACCTTCTTTTCTGGGGACTAGGAACAGCCTCGAGTAAAATCCTTTTCCTTGTAATGTGATTGGCAGTAGTTCCACAGAACCTGGGGGAACAGGAGCTGTATTTGGTTTAAGGCCTCTGTTGGTTTGGTAGAACATCTGGGAAACCTGATCAAATAAGAAGCTGTTTAAAGTGGAGTTTGTAAACTCTTTTTATGATTTTTCAATACCAAATGATCCTTGGTTACTAGGGTCCAATTATTTAAAAAGTAGGACTGCCAATGTCCTAGCCAGAGAGGGGGTAGGGTGGAAGGGATGGGACTGGGGAAGAGAGGGAAAGGAAGCGTCATGGGAGAGTCAGGATTGTTCCCTGCTGTGACCGGTTGGCTGGATCTCACAAACCTACTGGAACCTGTTTGCCACTGTCTGGGATGCTGGTTCTGCCTTTGACTTTTCTTCCCTACAAAGTCTCCATTATCTATGTTCAGACTAGGAGGCTGGAAAAGAAAAGTGCTTGGTAAGGTAATTTCAACTGAAATGAGGAGGTTTAATCTGAAGAAGACCTTGACCATTTGTATAGACTTGGCCTTATATTTCACCTTAAGCACAACTTCAGCCTTGGGGACAAAAGGAAAAGTACAGTTTTGTACCTACCATAAATGTAGATGTTCGAGGATCCACATTGCTGCAGTCATAACCTGTGGGTAGTCCGCTGTCCTCGGTTGGCCCGAATACCAAAGAGCTAGGCTGGCGTTGGTCATTGTCGCCTAGAGCTGACGTCAGTACGTAGTAGTACTTAAGCGCATGACCGACGCCATATCCTCAGTCTTTCTTGCCCCAGATGTCAGAAGGCCTAAAAATGAAGGCCAGAACTAAAGTAGTAAAAGCCCAACAACCATCAGTGTGGAAATAAAGAGTATCCCAAAAAGAAACCCAGCAACCACAACTATAGAGGGGAAGGAGGGAGGGATAATTGGACTGCAGCAATGTGGATCCTCGAACATCTACATTTATGGTAGGTACAAAACTGTACTATGTTCTTCGTCTCACATTGCTGCAGTCATAACCTGTGGGTAGAATCCCAAAGCAAAGGAAAAGGGAGGCTGGCAAACTACAAAGCATTAGGAGCTGCTAACATGCCCTGTAAAACTGCAGTGGCAAACCCAGCCCTGGACTTGGAATAAAGAGGGAGATGGTAATGCTTAGTAAAAGTGTGTACTGAACTCCAAGTAGCTGCCTCCAAAATATCCTTAGTAGCTACACCCCTTAGAAAAGCAGTAGAAGTGGCAGTAGCCCTAGTAGAATGAGGTCTGATCCCAGCAGGAACATCCTTCCCATGATGAGAATAACAAAAGCAATACAATGACCAATCCACTTTGAAATAGTCTGCTTTGAAACAGCTTTCCCTTGTGAACTCAAAGCAAAGGAAACAAATAACTGTTGAGTCTGTCTGAACTCCTTAGTTCTGCTCAAATAGTAACGTAACTGCCTGTGGATATCCAAAGAATGCAAGACTTTTTCCCCTTTATTTTGGGGATCAGCATAAAAAGTAGGCAAATGAATAGACTGGTTCAAGGCCACATTAGAAACCACTTTAGGCATAAAAGTAGGGTTAGTTCGCAAAGAAACTCTATCCTTATGAAATATCAAAAAGGGTTCAACTGCCATGAGTGCCTGCAATTCAGATACCCTCCTAGCAGAAGTAATGGCCAACAAAAAAGCAGTCTTCCAAGACAAAAACTTCAGTTCAGACGTAGCTGCAGGTTCAAAAGGAGGTAAAGTAAGTTTCTCTAAAACAAAATTGAGATCCCAGGAAGGAGTAGGAGCTCTACGTGGGGGTCTTATATTCTTTGCCCCTCTAAGAAATTGTTTGACCAAAGGATGAGAAAATAAAGGAGGGTCACAATCATAGTGAGCAGAAATGGCTGCAGCATGAACCTTCACAGAAGAGAATGACAAACCCTTGTCCAGTAACTCAGTAAGGTACTGTAGTGCAAAACTCAAATTAGGCACTGAAACATCAAAACCCTTTGCAGTGCTCCAAAGAAAAAATCTCTTCCATTTATCAGCATAAACTTTTCTAGCGCTAGGCCGCCTGGCTTCCAAAATGACATTCAAAACCTGTTGAGGAAGCTGAGACCCCACCTGCTCCATCACAGAATACGCCAGGCTGTCAGATGGAGGGACTGCACCTGAACATTGAGAAAATGATTGTTTGACTGGGACAACAAATGAGGAACCTGTGGCAGAAGCCAAGGAGGCTCCTGGATTAAACTCCTCAGCAGAGGATACCAATGCTGACGTGGCCAATCTGGTGCTATTAGAATCATGCAAGGCTTGTCCTCTGTCTGACTTTCAAGAGTACCTTGGGGAGAAGAGGCAGAGGAGGAAAAGCATAAACGTGAAGGTTGTTCCAACTGAAAGATAGAGCATCCACTTTCCAAGCATCTGGGTGGAACATCTTTGTGCAAAATTTTGGAAGTTGAAAATTCAGTGGAGAAGCGAACAGATCTATGTCTGGAGTTCCCCAAGCCACAGTCAATTGTTTGAAAACCTGAGGATCCAGTTTCCACTCGTGGGGATCCACAATTTGCCTGCTCAATATATCTGCTAGGGAGTTCTGAGCTCCTGGCAGAAACCGTGCTTGAAGATTGATTCGAAAACTCAGAGCAGTCTCCCACAAAATCATTGCATACCTGCAAAGAGGGTAGGAATGGGTTCCCCCCTGCTTGTTGATGTACCACATGACTGTTGTGTTGTCTGTTTGAATCAACACCTGTCCCGGCTGAAGCAGGTCCTTGAAGGCCATCAAAGCAAATTGAACTGCTAACATCTCCTTCATGTTGATATGCAAATGTAGTAGTTTGGGAGGCCACATGTCTTGTATCCATTTCCCATTGAAGTGTGCTCCCCAAGCCAAGTCAGAGGCATCCGTCGTTAGGATCTGACTCGCCTCTGGTCGGGTCACAGAGAGTCCCTTGTTTAGGTGACATTCCTGAGCCCACCACAAGAATTCCTTCTGGATGCAAGGTATAATCCGAATGACAGTGTCCAAACCGTGGCAGTGTTGAGTCCACACACTTTTGAGATACCATTGTAGCTTCCTCATATGCAGTTTGGCATTGGGAAGTACTAGAATGCAAGATGCCATGAACCCCAAGGCTTGAAGGACTGTCCTTGCAGTCAGCCTGGACATTACTGATAACTGCTGGAAGTAAAGATGAAGAGTTCTTTGTTTGTCCGGGGTCAGAAATGCCATCTGAGAAGCTGTATTCAGTCTCACACCCAGAAAGCACATGTCCTGAGTGGGTACTAGACTGGACTTTATTTCGTTCACAGAATACCCTAGGCACCTTAAAACTGCCATTACATACTTGAGATGTTGTAGTAATATGACTTTGTTTTGAGCAAGAATCAGGCAGTCGTCCAGATAAGGGTAAATTTGTATTCCTCTCTGTCTGAAGAAAGCAATCACAGGAGCCAGAACTTTTGTGAATACCCTGGGCGCAGTAGATAAACCAAAGGGCAATGCAGAGAACTGATAATGCGAAGTACCAGCCCGAAATCTCAGGAATCTCCTGCAACTGGGCCTGATAGGGATGTGAAGATAGGCCTCTGAGATCCAGGGTTACCATCCAGTGATCTTTGCCTAGCATAGGCAGAAGTTGTTGTAATGTTAACATCTTGAACTTTGGAATGTCTAGGTAGGTATTGAGAATGGACAAATCCAGAATTGGCCTCCAAGTGTTTCCTTTCTTTGGCACTAGGAATAGATGGGAATAAAATCCTAGGCCTACTTCTGACGGAGGGACCACCTGAATTGCCTCCATCTGCAAAAGCAGAGAAATTTGCTCCTGAGCCTCCAGCCTTTGCTGAGGAGGCACATCCGGCATGCCTTTGAAAGGAGGAAAAGTGTGAAAATAAAACTTGTAACCTTGATTTATTACATCCGACACCCATTGGTCCTGGGTGACCAAATTCCAGTTTTGTTTGAAAAGTCCCAACTTTCCTCCTAGAGGAGCTGCCAGTAAAGAAGGGTCTGGTAGCGGAAGATACAGGTCATTGGGTCTGCTTACGAAAGGGCTGACCCCTACCCTCACCAGAAGACTGTGCAGGAGAGCTCCAAGTCCTAGGCCTGAAAGAACCCTGAGCGTGAGCCCTGCCTCTACCACGTCTAGACCTGCCCTTAGACTGATAATCCGAAGAAGGATAAGACCATCCTCTAGCAGGCCAATTCCTACTAAACTTAGGGGGCTGCACCTGCATAAAATCCTTGACCGTCTGCATAGACTTAGCCTTATCTTCCATCTTTTTCAAAACTGATTCCACAGGAGGGCCAAAAAGTAGTTCAGATTGAAGAGGAGCATCCAAAATCCGAGCCTTAACATGCTCTGACAAATTTTGATCCTTAAGCCAGGCATGTCTACGAATAACTGAACCTGTAGCAGCCACCCTGGATGAAGCCTGAAGAGCATCAAAACCACACTGCAAAGAATGTTTGCCAACTTGATCTGATGCATGAACCAACTCCTGGAGCTCCTTACACTCTATACCCTCAGATAAAGCACCCACCTTAGATTTCAATTGGCCTAACAAAAAATTCTGATACTTCAGCATATGAAATTGGCAATTCAAAGCCCTCATAGCTAACGTAGAGGAGGTGTACACTTTTTCCCCCACCTATCTAACGCTCTAGAATCCTTATCCAAAGGAACTGGATTCTTAGCCACAGAAGCCCTAACACCCTTCGGACCTTGAATAATAGTTTCCGGATCAGCTCTAGGACTCTTGTACAAATACTTATGTGCTTCTGGAACTCTGTAATACCTGTCTGGCTTAACAGGGGCCGGAGGCAAAGAATCAGGATTAAGGGAAGATTCAGAAAAAACATCCTGAACAACATCTAAGACAGGAGGAATAGCCAAGGGCCTATGTTGTGGCAGAAACAAAAATTCCCTAAGCCTTTTCCGAGAATCTGAAAAATCTTGACCTTCCCACTTGAAATGTTCCCTCATGGAATGTAAAGTCTCAGAAAAAGAAAAATCCTCTGGAGGAGAAGCAGACGGACAAGAGTCCTCTGCATCCGAATCTGAATAGGAAGGGAAATCCTGAATTTCTTCAGCTGAGGATTCAGAGTAGTCAGAGGAATGATCCATTCCCTCTAAATCTGCCTCCACCCTAGGCCTCTTCTCTGGGGGGGGGCATAGAACCCCTGATCAAGGTAATCAAGTCCTCTGCCATTTTCAACATATGCTTTTTAGGAACAGGGGCTGGAGAGCTAGAACTATGACCAGGGCCCACAAGACAAGGTTTGGCCTTAGCATGGCCTTTAGCCACTGAAGTAGAAGGCCTAATAACCTTTTGTAAAGCTGGAACTACAGACACCTGAGAAGCACCCTCAGCCTGGCCTAACTCCTGAGAGGCCAACTCCTGTAAAAGTAAAGGTTCCCCCAGGGAGTCAGCCGAACCCTCGGCAGGATCCACAGATTCAACCGGAGGCTCTGTAGAACCGGCGTCCGCAACGGACGACTCATCCGGTTTAGACCTTAAAGATTTATCCTTACGCTTTTTAGCGGTAGCGGGCGTCGGAGGATCCGACGGCATGTTATAGTTACACCGTTTACCAAAAACAAGCCTGGCACAGTCTAATCTTCGTTTAATGGTGCGCTTATTAAATCTAGCACAAAAGCGACACCCGACCACGTCGTGCTCAGGGCCCAAACAAGGAATACAGAAAGAATGATAATCCCTATGAGGTATCTGTTTCCCACAAGAAATACAATTATTAACTTTTTCTGACATCCGGATAACTGAGGCAAGAAAAGACAAAAATTTCCCCAACGTGGTACTTAGCCCAACTTGGCCTTCGGTCTGAAACTCGATAAATGAAAATTTCAGAACGCCGAACGGCACTTGCAAACGCTGCTTCTGCTTCTGACCACGCGGCAAGAAAGACTGAGGATACGGCGTCGGTCATGCGCTTAAGTACTACTACGTACTGACGTCAGCTCTAGGCGACAATGACCGACACCAGCCTAGCTCTTTGGTATTCGGGCCGACCGAGGACAGCGGACTACCCACAGGTTATGACTGCAGCAATGTGAGACGAAGAACATCATTTGTTTAAAGGAGCATCCAAGGTACTGGATTTCACACATTCAGGAAGGGACTTGTTTGCTCAGCCAAGCATGTCTTCCGATGACAAATCCTGTAGCTGCTGCCCTACGGAAGCTTCCACACCATCATAGCCACAGTGTAAGGAGAGCTTGGATTCTTGAAAACAATAACTGCACAAGTCCAGGAGCTCATAGTGAGGCCCTTATTTTCAATCCCTGCCAGTTTTTACATAATCTGATCTACAACAGTTTCTTGATACTTGACCATAAGAAACTAGCAATTCAAAAACATCATGACCAGGGTAGCAGAAATGTAGACCTTCTTTCTGAACAAGTCAAAGGCTCTGCTTTCTTTGTTAGTTGTCAGTGGATTTTTGGAAGCACTGGCTTTAGCTCCCTTAGGACCCTGAGTCATGGAGTTCAAGGTCTGCCATGGGGTTCTTGAAAAGGTGTCTGTGGGAATCCAGAACCCTGTACAATCTGTCAGGCTTCCGAAAGACAGGGGGGGTATGGTTGTAAAGAAGAATCCAGCAACACAAATCACCATCTCCAAGACTGTGGGAATGGTAGGAGGTTCATTCAGGGAGTTACCTAACCTTCCTCTGATTACAGGTAGTCCTATGCTTCCCATTTAAAAAGTTCCCCTTAGGGTGTGTAGGGTCTCTGCAAAAGAAACCTCCTTGGGGAAGAGGCTGAGGCAAGGTTCTCAACAGAATCTGAATGCCCATAAGAAGCAATAGATACACATTCCTCAAAGGTGGACTCGTCCTTATCCTCAGAATGAGAAGACTTCTGGGAGGAGATATTCCTTTTACCAGGAGAAGATTCAAAGGCAGAACCTGGGAAAGAAGAGAGTTTTGATCTGACTATGGTGAACAAATCCTCAGCCAATGGTTAAGGGATAACTCATTAACCACTTTTGGCATAAAAGGAGGACTTGTTCTCAAGGATACCCTGTCCTCATGAAAGACCAAAAGGGGGGGGGGGGGCGCAACAGCTTGTAGTTCCAAAACCCTTCCAGCTGAAGTCAAAGCACTAATAAAACAGTTTTCCAGTAACAATGTTTTATGGAGGCTGAAGATGCAGGCTCAAAAGGGGACCAAGTCAATTTTTCTAAAACAAAACTAAGGACCCAAGGAGGAGGAATAGGTTTCCTGGGAGGCCTAATGTGAAGGATGCCCTTAAGAAATTGTTTCGCCTCAAATATGGATGCCAGAGGAGGAGGAGGAGGCAGACAAGCAGTAACAGCTGACAAATGTGCTTGGACAGAAGAATGAACCAAGTCCACAGAGAGCAATTTACACAAAAAGACAGAACCACTGGGATCCCCGTTGGCAGTGGTTCTTGGTTCTTAGAGAGACATCAGAGTGAAAATGCTTTCCATTTGGAAATGCAAGACTTTCCAGTATTGGGTTTTCTGGTCTCCTGTAAAACCCTGAGCACATCCTCAGAGAACAGGAACTAGAATCCTACCACCCAGAATGTCAGTTATAGCGCTGACAGGTGTGGATACATCAGGGATCCATTGTTTTGTGTGAGAAAGCCCACTCGGTGGGGTAACTTGTGGTGATGGCCCTTGGCTAACTGCCGAAGGAGGAAGTACAGTTGTGTACACTTACCATAAATGTACATGTTTGAGTGTATTCACTGTTGCAGTCATCATACTTGGTTATCCTGCCAGGGGTAGCCCTCACTCGGCACGAATACCAGAGGCTTAGTATTTCTGCGTCTGGTGCTGTCGCTCCAGGACTGACGTCAGGTCGTCAGTGGTATTAAATCAGGCAGCAGACGCCATTACATCAGTTTTTCTTGCCCAAACTGTCAGGAGCCCCGAAATAGGGAGCTAAGGTTATGGTAGAAGACCACCACCAGTAGAAAGTAAATACAAAAAATTCCCTGTAAGGAGAGAGGAAGAGAGAGAGAGGGGATGGAGGGTGGGAAACCAGGACTGCAATAGTGAATACACTCGAACATCGACATTTATGGTAAGTGTACACAACTGTACTATGTTCTTCATGTTTCACTGTTGCAGTCATCACACTTGGGTCGATTCCCAAAGCTGAAGAAAAGGGTGGAGGCAGTCAAGAAGACTGGGGGCTGGCAAGGATGCCCTGCAAGACTACGGTGGCAAAACCTGCCCTGGACTTGGAGAAGATAGGCAGGTGGGAATGCTTGGTGAAGGTATGAACAGAAATCCATGTTGCAGCCTCCAGGATGTCCCTGGTGGGGACCCGTCTAAAAAAAGCTGCAGAGGTGGATGTTGCCCTGGTAGAATGCGTCCTGAGCTTCTTTGGGGGCGGTTTCCCATGCTGTTTGTAGCAGAAATGGATGCAGTGTGCTATCCATTTGGAGATTGTTTGTTTGGATATGGCCTTGCCCTCTTGCCCCTGCTGTGAAGCTGACTAGCAATTAGTCAGTTTTTCTAAAACATTTAGCCCTATCGAGATATAATCTGAGTCATCTCTGCACATCTAGTGTGTGCAGAATCCTTTCCCCCTTGTTTTGTGGGTTAGGGAAAAAGGTGGGCAAATGAATGGATTGGTTGAGAGCCACACTGGACACTACTTTAGGCATGAAGGATGGGTTAGTCCTGAGGGGACCCTGTCAGCATGGAAAATGATGGAAGGGCTCTACAGCCATGAGTGCTTGTAGCTCCGAAACTCTTCTAACTGAAGTGATGGCCAGATGCAAGGCTGTTTTCCAAGAGAGGAATTTTAACTCTGCTGAAGCTGCAGGCTCAACAGGGGTAGGATGAGCTTTTCCAACACAAAGGTAAGGTCCCAAGCTGGGGTAAGGAGCTCTTCTGGGTGGCCTTAAGTTGTTAACCCCTCTTAGGAACTGTTTGATGAGAGGGTGTGAAAAGAGAGGTGGCTCTGTGCTGTAATGAGCAGAGATGGCAGAGGCATGAATTGTAATAGAAGAAAAGGATAAACCCCTGTGTAGTAGGTCTGCTAGGTAATCCAGGATGAGAGGTAGGGAGGGCTGTGCTGTTTTGGCTCCCATAGCCTGGATCCAAGTGCAAAACCTTTTCCACTTGTCAGCATAGGATTTTCTAGTGCTGGGGCATCTGGCCTCATTTATAACATCCAGGACTTGTTTGCGTAGGCTGGCAGCTGGAGGAAAGGTCAAGGAATAAGCCAGGCTGCCAAGTTCAGGGTCTGCAATTGTGGATGCATGAATTCTCCATTCGTCTGGGTCAGGAGTGTTGGGATCTGAGGTAGGTGGCAGGGGTAACAGGCTGCGCAGCAGTGGGTACCAGTGCTGACATGGCCAGTCTGGGGCAATCAAGATTGCCCTTGGTTTTTCCTACCTTATTTTGAGCAGTACCCTTGAAATGGGTGGTACAGGGGGAAATGCATAGATCAAGAGGTTTACCCATTGTAAGGATAGAGCATCCACTTTCCAGGCTTTGCTGTGAGGTTCCCTGGTGCAGAACTTGCTGAGCTGATGATTGGAGTGGGAGTCAAAGAGGTCCACCTTCGGGGTGCCCCATTTCTGGGCCACAAGGTTGAAGTTTCTGTGGTCTATCTTCCACTCGTGTGGGTCTAGCAGGTTTCTGCTTAAGCTGTCTGCCAGAGAGTTTAGGGAGCCTGGCAGGAAATGTGCTAGTGGTGTATTTGCATGGCTGAGGCCTCGTGCCAAAGGGTCATGCAGAGCCTGCAGACAGGATAAGAGTGGATCTCTCCCTGCTTGTTGATATACCACATCACTGTGGTGTTGTCTATTTTGATCACTACAGGACCAGGGAGAGTAGGTGTCTGACAGCTGTCATGGCGTGCTGAACAGCTAGCATCTTTTTGGCTGATGTGCAGATGCATTTGATTTGGGCTCCAATGGCCCTGAATGCACCTGCCATCCAGGTGTGCTCCCAGGCATAGTCTGATGCGTCTGTGGGGTTGTGAGAAGGGAAGTCCCTTGTGGCTGCATGCTGCTGTCCACCAAAGAAAATCTTTCCTTAGACAGGTATCATAGGTATGACAGTTTCCAGGTCTTGAGAGTGTTGACACCAAAGGCTTTTTGGGTACCACTGTAGTTTCCTCATATGCAGTCTGGCATATGGAATGAGTAGAATGTAGGAGGCCATGAACACTAGAGCTTGCAGGATTTTCCTTGCAGATAACTGGGTTTTGGTGGCTAGTTGAGGGAAGTAGCCTTTCAGGTAGGCTTGTTTTTCTGGAGTAAGGAATGCCATCTAGGATGCTGTGTCCAATCTTGCACCCAGGAATACAATTGTTTTTGTGTGGGGACTAGTTTTGATTTCTTTTTGTTGATAGTATACCCCAGGGAGGTCAATAGGTCCTTTACAAAGGTCAGGTGCTGTAACAGCTTTTCCTGACTGCCTGAATCAGGCAATATTCTAAGTAGGGGTAAATCTGAATATTTCAGGAGCCAGGCATTTTGTGAAAACTCTGGGAGCAGTGGATAAGCCAAAGGGAAGCGCAGAGAACTGAAAGTGCATAGATCCTGCCCCGAAATGTAGACATTTCCTGCAAGATTCCCTGAGTAAGCCCTCTTTTAGGTCCAGGTTGGCTAACCAAGCATCCTTGGAAAGCATAAAAAGCTACTGGAGGGGGAGCATTTTGAATTTTGGTATCACCAGAAAGGTGTTTAGAATGGATAGATCAAAGATTGGATGCCAGGTGCCCTCTTTTCTGGGTACCGGAAGAGTCTGGAATAGAAACCTTGGCCTATCTGGTCTGCAGGAACATGCTGTATTGCCCTCATGGAGAGCAGGGAATGGACTTGCTTTTTGGCCTCTGCCCACTGGTTTGAAGGAAGATCTGGGAACCCTTTTGGGGTTGGCAGTGTGTGAAATTAAATTTTTATACCTGGGACACTGTTGAGGACTCATCAGTCATTGGTAATAGAAGCCCAGTTGCTTGCATGGAAAAAGAGTTTTCCTCCTAGGGGCACAAGCAGGTGGGCAGAGGTAAGGGGTGGAGGTGTAAAGTCATTGTGAGTTCTTACCATAAGGGGGTTGCTTAGCACTCCCTGCTTTTGAAGAGAAGGAACTCCACTGCTTAGATCTCTGCATTCCCTGGGACTGCTGTCTTGGGGGGGGGGGGGGCTGCTTCCCCTGGGTCTTGGCTGAGCTGGCCTGGAGAGGACCGGAAAGAATCAGTGCTTGGAGGGCAATGCCTACTGAACCTCGGAGGCTGGACCTGTAAAAAGTCTAACTGTCTGCACAGATTTAGTCTGCTTGACAGGGGCGCAGGAAAATAATTTTCTTGAGTGGCGAAAGCCAGGGTACCTTTTTGGCTAGGCTTATATAGGCCCTAGGGCCAATAGCCTGGCACCTACCTATGAACCTCAGTGCCAAACGAATTATCTTTCTTCAGTGGTGTGTCCAATAATTTTGATTTGACATGGCCTGGCAAGGTGTGTTCCTTAACTCATTCACCCAGAGTAGCTTCTCATGGCGCCTGTGTGTTTAACACCGAGCGCGCCATGAGAAGATAGTTATTTCATGCTCTTAACCCAGAGTGCCTTCCTGATGCGAGATGAACTGTAATGCAAATCTGTAGTTGAACCTAATGTAAAACACACTTGCATCGTAACTGAACCTGTAAATTACATTATACAGTTACGATTCAGTGTGTATATACATTAGGTTCACATTCAAGTTTTACTTGTAATTCAGTTTAAAAGGTTTGCGATAAGCAAGTGGTGGCAGCCAATCGGATTCTTGCAATCCAAGCCACCACTTGCATACAGCTCCACCCCCAACTTAATTTTCTATTGTTTTATCCCAATAAATAGAGGGTCCAGGAACAGGTATTTCTTTTCTTTGGAATAATATTTGGAGACCTGCTGCTGGATCCCTCTATTTTATTTCTGCACTCAGATCGCCAGAGATAGCCGTTGACAGTCACCGGCATTTGCTGCTCTTTTATACCATATCAGGTAAGCTGTTGCTTCAAATCCTACAGAAAATGTGTGCTAACACTAACGAATAGCTGTGGATATGAGGTAAAAAACCGTCCTTGGCTTGCATCTGAAGATGAGCGAATGGTTGTTGTGGCATATGCTAATCTCTTCTGCAGCTAAATTACTTGTTTTCTATATGTTGGAATGACAGCGGTGAGGTGAACGTACCTCTTGATCTGAGCAGAGGTAAGGGACTGTTTGGGAAACATTTTTTGAAATGCTGACAGCTGATGCAGATGTGGTCTGAAATGTCTTTATGGAAACCTCCGATCAGTAGATTTATGTGCCCATGCATGACCTGTATATTCCTCAACAACGAAAAAATCGTCCACTCGTTTTTTATTTTTGTTTACTATGTAGTGTTTGGCGAAGGCTGTTCACTCAGTTCACATAGTGCTGATTTACCGCTCAGTTTTATGTGGCTTACAGTTATTTTCATTTACAGAGTAATGTTGATTATGAACTTCAAGGGATGTCTGATTGTCTGATATACGTCGCAATAGCAAGATTTAGGAAACTGATGGACCGTTTTATGAGTAAAATAGTTTTGACAGTCTGAATGTCGTATTATTTCTTTTCCGCTGTTCACTGTGATTATATGTATGGTAATTGCGAAGTTCAGAATTTGATTATTATGTTTATTTCTATTGTGTTCGTTTCTCGGTTGGTTGGTAGACTGTACATATTCAGCTTTTTATGTTGTCAATCTTGTTTATCCCACGCATTGTTGGACTTTCTCAGAATGGCTTCATTCACTTTTGTCTGCAATAATCTTTCTGCTTGTACTTGTCCAATCGCAAGCACGACTTTTGGTTACGAGCTACTTTCTCACTTTACCGAAGTTTGTAGCATGCTTCATAACCTGTAGCCAAAGTAATTTTTGACAGCGAAAAGGTACTATTTTACTCTTTGTAGTGTACTGGTGATCCATTTATAATGCATTTACTAGATGTGAGAACCTAGTTTAGGAAACCGGCCTGCTTGTTTGTGCCAAGTTTATTGTGTTGTACTGGTGCAAGGGTCATTGCAAACAGAGATTCAGCTTAGTGTTTTTTGTTGTACAAAATGGAGCTGGCCTGCTGTAGAATTGCTAGATGCACTGCTGTGCACTGTGCTAGATTTTCTGAAACATGCGAGTATGTCACAGTTTATGTACAGATATAAACTATGAAGAACAGATATTAAATACTAAAGATGGCATGAGTCACAAAAAAGGAGAGAAAAACATTATATTGTACACCGGGCATCAAGAAACAACTATCTGACTACAAATAGTATGTTATCAAAGATGTAAAAGTGTTTACTGTGTGATAGCATAAGAGGATAGGCAAGTTATGAATATGACTAACATATTATATGGACATGTTACAGTGACAACTGTAGAATGAAAAAGTAATGTTATTATGTCTATATGCAGTTTCTCAGTTGTAAGTATCCTCAGAAAGTTGGACTATATGGGAGTAGACTTCAATGTGGAGTAGGTTGAGATGTTTGGTTCTCCTAACAGGCTAAAATGATTTCTAGTGAAAAACATGCCTCAGTACACTATCCATGCAAACTGACTATCAGCTGAAAAACTATGGGGTTGATTTCCACATAGAAGATAAATATGCTCTTACAACCACTGAGAACTGAATCGATCATAAACAACAGCTTTTCCTTTATCCATTGTAGTTTGGGGGATGATATGAAGCCAGTCCATAAAGCACTGTTAGAGCAGGGGAAGGGAAGATTTGACTGAGCCATAACTTACAGACAAGAGTGCACACCCAAAATGTGTGAGTAGCACTAGAGCTGTCATCATATCCTTGTCAAGTAACATTACATGCTAGTTTACAGTGGTAAAATGATCCCAATACCCATTGTATATAAGTACCAGTTTCTCAAAAACATAGGACAGTGATCTAAGGTTTTTAAAATAATTAAAAAATATATTTATGTATTGCCTATGGAGATCTACATCTATACTGGACAGCCAAGAACTAACAGAAGCACTGATTTCCTCTATATGAGCAAAAATTAGTAAAAAAAATATATTCTCTGTATGTGTCACTATATTCACAAGGGGGTTGTTTTTGTTCCCTAATTTAGATAAAGGATAGGGTGCTAGCTAGTCATGCTTCTAAAAGGAGATCTACTGGTCATACATCAAAATCACAGACATTTCCAAAAATCATACCTTGGCAGGTGCCATGAAGTTTAAAAATCTTTAAAATTGTTAAATGTTTTGCTTCCTTCCACTACAGCTGTGAAGTCCAATAACCATATAATAACCTTACTTACCCCCATTTGTGATCTATAACAAGGGAGCTATTGTAGATGTGGGTTACCCCTGAAGGGAATAGCTGAACTCCAAATACCAGGCCAATCAAGGGTTTTATTGAGTAAATGGATGGTGGAATGTGTAACAATAAAAATAATAACGGAACGAACCAAGGCATGAGGAACCATAAAATCAAAACTTAGGAACAAACTAATATAACAGAGGTAAGCGCTTTCACTGTCAGGTTCTTCAGACCATACAGACCATGTCCATCATCACTGAAATAAATCTAAACAGCATACCAATCAAAAGTAAAACACCTCAATTGGTTAATAATCAAATTAACTGTGCTATGGAATAAAATACATCAGTAATGCTGATAGCAAAAGCGCTTACCTCTGTTATATTATTTTTGCCCTGATTAAAACGTTTGACTTTATGGTTCCTCATGCCTTGGTTCATTCTGTTATTATTTTTATTGTTACGTTTTATTTTACTGCTTTATAATGGAGCATTTATTCTCTGAAGTTTGCTTTTGTTTTGTATGGTGGAATATGTATGAGAAATGGAATGCCATGCTTTTTGGGGTCTATATCATAACTGTGAAAGCTAGTTTCAGCGAATACGCAAACATCGACACATATTGCAGGAACAGTGAATACACTGAATGCCCTAAACCGCAAAATTCAAAATCTCGAACCAGCATAGTTGACCAACCCCACTGCTCACTACATACTACCCACCCAAACAAAATAAATAAACCACATACAAACACTAACCAAAACCCTACTTCTAACCCTACACTAAACCTTATATACATTACTATCTATGCACTTACCTTAACCCGCACCCTAACCCTAAGGTCCGTAACTATCGGACACTTACCGTACCGAGCTATACTGCAGAAGTGCCAATTATGCCGATTTGATATTTTGAATTTCACTATTTAGGGCATTCGGTGTATTTGCGGTTCATGCAATATGTGTCGACGTTTGCGTATTTGCTGAAATGGGCTTTCACGGTTATAATATAGACCCACGTTTTGATGCTTGGGGAGGCAGTACACATACTACCACAGACTACAAAGATAAGTTAAATTTAGAATTCTGGATTTTATTAAGGCCCAACATAGTAGGGTTGTATGATTCAGTGAGAAAAAAATACCTGACAACAAAAAAGGTATGGAATATTTACTCTATTTCCAATCCAGTAAGTTGAGTATGTGCACTTCTAGCAGCTCGATTAACCCACTTCCATCTCCCATCCAAAATAAAAGTGTCTAACAGGTTATTTAATATCTTGTGAATGTGAAGTGGGAAAAGCAAAGAAGAGGTAAACATTGATACCCATCATAAAAAGGTGTAACTGTCTCCATGGGTGAATCCAACTTTTTCCAAATGTGTCTGGGGTTGCCTCAAAGCATCACTTGGACGTCAGGATAAATCTTTATTCCCAAATAATGGGGAAACTTTGGCACCATCTAAAAGGAAGGGAGCTGATAAATATGTTCAAAGGTTTTGCTGCCAGGTTTTGGAGACATTAAGTTTTACTTCTGATAAATTGTCAAAACTTTCTAATAGCTCATGAATCATTAAAGAATATTTATAGGGGGTCTTTAGTAAGAATAACACATTTGTCAGCAAACATTAAAGAAGCAATTTCTATCTCATAAAGAGACCATCTGGACAGTTTAGAGGAGCTGTTTAATATTCTGTTCAGGGGCTCAATAGCCAGTAGGAAAAGAGAAGTCATAAAGGACTTGGAAGTCATTAGTGGTTGCCCTAACAAAGTCAAAAATACAAGCAACTAAGAAGGAATGTGTGACTGGCAAAAAAAGACATTTTCACTTCACATGAGATTTATGATTTACGCATGGCTTTATATAGTGTGCCTCCATACACTATGTTTGGGGTGGTTGCAAACGACATAAGATAAATGCATGTTGTTTTGTGTAATACCCAAGACTGCACCACCAATGTACATTTATCTCCCTTCCACTTCCTCTATGTCTCCCTCTCAGATTACTTCTTTCTCCAAGAACAAACAAACGGGGAGAAATATAGTTAATGTTAACTTATCAAATACATTTATAGTGAAGCAACTGGCCTGACAAAATTACAGTAACCTGCAAAAGAACAAAGTCAGCAAAGAATCTGCCCTATCCCCAACCCACTATGCTGGTCTCACTAGACCACAACACACTTTCCCACATGCTTTTGGGAGACTTCATGTGTTGTTTTGCAAATTTTTGCCTGGCCTGGATGTTTTTCTGTGTTAAGGTTGGACAGAAGCCTTTTCTAACTACCCCATAGTGCAGACATATGGAGAATATGGGATATTGATGTCACATGTAGTACACAGCCAGTACTTTTCCAGAAATTCCTGCAGTTCCTTCAGTGTTGCTGTAGGTCTTTTGGCAGCCTCCCTGACCAGTGATCATGTTGCTTTTCAGGGATGTCCAGTTCTTTGCAACATCACTGTTGTCCCATATTTTATCCATTGTTTGACTGTCTTCACTGTGTTCCATGGTATATCCAATGCTCAGTAAGATACAAGTGCTGTACTACTTTGACTGAATTACTATGGTGTTCGTCCTAGCAGATGGTAATGACTCTGTCTTATATTACACCTGTACCCCGAATATAATGAATGGCTGCTCAATAGATAATCTGATGCAATTTCCCACCTGCACATTGGGTGTTTATTTCTGATTTTTTATTCCTGTTGGTGCTTGTACATACCAGGAAATGTTACTGAATGGTTGTTTTAGGGAAATCTTTCATTCTGGTGCCTGTGCATACATTATATTGAAGGGCTTGACTGGGTGAATGCTTCATTTTGGTGCTTGTACATACTAGGAAATGTTACACACGTTTCGTTTGGGGAAGTGTTTCATTTTGGCAATTGTGCATACCACAACATTCTACTGAAGGGGTTGCTAGGCTGAAGTGTTCATGCTGGTGGTGTCGCATACTAGGAAATGTTACTGTAGTGTTTTTCGGGGGAAACATTTTATTGAGGTGCATGTATACCTGGACATAGTAATGTTACTTAGGGAAATAATTCATTGTATTTCAGGGAAGTGCTTGTGGATACATGGTCTGACTGCTGAAGTGACTGCTGGGCAAAATAGTTTATTGTGCTTTTTGGTGCTTGTGCATACACAATGCAAACAACTTGATGGGTTACTGGGGAAGCATAGAAATTAAGTGTGACTATTTCATACGGTTACATTACTTAGAATACAGCACAGAAATGTATTTATAGTGTAATATACTAGCATATAAGACATCAGATACACCATTGAGTAAATAGTATAATGTAAAATAAGCAGACAATAAATCACTTCTGCTTGTAGTATTCTATTTGTGATTAGTAGTTTCATGAGTGAGATATTCTTCATCAACTAGCTATCTTCCAAAACCCTGATGTTTTTTTTTTTTCGTGTGTGTGGGTATGTGTGTGTATGTATGAGTATATATATATATATATATATATATATATATATATATATATATATATAGGTTCATAGGTTCATAGGTTCATACTA
>NC_056726.1:1252035649-1252140649 GCF_019279795.1 Protopterus annectens
CCCCTATAAATTCTGTCGACTGAGATGCGGGGAGATTGGATTTCTGCCAGTTTATGGTTATGCCTAGCCTTTGAGCAGCGAGGAGAGAGTATGCCAGGGCTTTTTCCAATAGATGTCTGGTGGGGGCGGAAATGAGCCAGTCGTCAAGGTATGGAAACACTTGGAATCCTTGAAGTTGCAAGTGAGCTGTGACAACTGCCATGCACTCTGTGAACACTCTGGGAGCTGTAGAGAGTTCAAAGGGCAGTACTCTGAGCTGGTAGTGACTGGCTCCTACACGGAAGCGCAGAAATCTTCTTGATGGCCTGTCCACCTTTATGTGGTACTACACATCTTGAAGATCTACAGAAAATATCCAATCGTCTTTTTCCAAAAGCAGGATGATGGACTGTATTGTGACCAGCCGGAATTTTTGTACTCACAAACTTGTTCAATACACTGAGATCCAAAATTGGTCTCCAGTCCCCGGATTTCTTTGGCACCAAAAATAGTCACGAGTACAATCCGGATCCTATCTGGTCTGAAGGGACTATTTGGATGATTCTTTTTCTTAGCAGCATTTCTATCTCTAGTGCTGCTTCTTCCCTTTGACTGGGTGGAACATCGGGAAGATTTTTTGAAGGGATGGGTCAAAGATTGAAGGGGATATGATAACCTCTGGTTATGATCCTTTGTACCCAAGAATCGGTGGTGACGGCTAGCCAGGCAGAAGGGTACAAGGAGAAACGTCCCCCAACCACCTCCAGAGGAAAGGAGTTGGGCCGCTCTTCAGGAGAGCTGGTAAGGTTGACCAGGGAAAGAATCCCTGGAACCCTGGTTACGCGGTCCCCCTCTGCCCCGAAAGGAGCGTCTTCCCTGTGAGTTTCCCCTTCTGCCTCTGGGGGAGAACTCGGCCTGTGTGTCACGAAAAGGACCCTGCGATTTCTTGAACCATATCTTCCCACTCTTTTGATTTCGGGAGAAAGCATGTTGAGGGGAAGAATAAAGGACACCTACTGCAGAAAGGGTCTTACAGCCCTGTTCACATCTGGCCAGTGTGCTTTTAACTTTGGGCCCAAACAACAAGGAGGGCTCAATGGGGGCATTAAAAAAGAGACTAAAAAGGTTCCGCGAAGTTGCACAAGCGCATTCAGGCCTGTTGTCTCAAGACCGCAGCTGAACCCGCCACTCTAGCTGCTCCTTCTGGTGCGTGAGATATCAGTCACATAGAGGAGTTAGATATAGACTCAATGGTGGCCAGCTGAGAGGCCACTGTCACAGACCTCATCAGACACTGCACCAGCCAAGGTTTCAGAGAGCTCAGAAACCAGATCCCTTTGAAGCCTGGTAAAATGTGCCATACAATTCAGGGACCTGATAGCAAAGGTCGCTGAAGCAATGGTGCGCTTCCCTATCCTGTCCAGGGCCAGGGACTCTCTGTTAGGCGGATGGACAGCCTGGCTTTCTTCTTCTGCCAGATTCTTTTTTGTTGCGGCCACCACCACAAAAGCAACCACAGGAAGACCTTTGGATCAATGGGGATCCGAGGCAGGAGGGGACAAGATCTTATCTGGCCTCCGGGGAATAGCTTTGACGGTATCAGGGGCCTTCCAAGCACGCTGCATGATGAACCTGACAAGTTCATCGGCAGGTGGAGTAACGCAGGAGGTAGGGGGGCTGGGCGCGAAAGGCCTGCAGGAACACAGATTCCTCAGGGTTCAGATTAGAGGACCGTCAGTCACACCTCTGTTTCAGGATTTCGAGGATATCGCCAAAGGATATCTCAGAGAATGACCGAGGGGATCCTTCCCCCTTATCGAAATCTGCGTCTTCGGTGAGGGACTCCTCTGTGGAGTCCATGTGCTTCCTCTTGCATGAACTTTTCCGGTGGACCTCCTCAGCGGGAGAAGCTGGGAAGACAACGGAAAGAGGGATTCCTGAGGGAATATGTCCTGCGGCCTTTGCACCCAGTGTCCGCTAGATTCGACTTGTGAAGTGTACCAGAGGAGGGTGGAGGTATAGACAGTCTCGCCAGCAGCAGCAAAAGCCTTCTCCATCAGTTGGAAGGCTGGTCCACTTGGAGAGGAGTGCATGTCTAGGACAGGGGGCACTTCCCCTAACTGGCTCAGCCTGCCAACCCGGAGTCCCTGGATGGCTGTGGAGCAGCAAGCTGTGTGTCACAGCTGACATCCTGGGTCATAGCAAAACTTTCCTGCCATGAAGGCAACTGTGGTTCCTTAGTGAGATCCATAAAGGGAACTGCTGAAGGGGAAGACTGTGCTACATCCAAGGACTTCAAAGGCAATGGAGGAGAATAAGAAGGTGTCTTTGGAGATGGCTGATCACCTCCCAAGGAAGGATAGTCCCTGAGGGGTGGAATATCTCTGGCCAAGAACGCCTGGTCCACAAGACGCAACACATCATGTTCGGAAAGGCTTCTAGTGGACCTCACAGAGACTGAGGGAAAAACAGGCCTGTCCACAAAAGAGGCAGACTCGGTGCCCATCTCATCTGACTGCACTGAGGACAACAGTACATAGAAAGACTGGACTACTGTTGTCTGCACCAAAGAAGTCATTGGTGCCGAGGTCATTGTCTGCTCCGACACAGGGATCGGTGCCGAAGTGGTGGGAGTCGGTGCCGAAGCTGGAACAGACAAAACTGGAGTCAACAATAAAGGCCTCGGTTCCGAGGAAGATCTCAGAGCTGACGCGGGTCAAGGTCTGCGCCGACTGAACGGTCGGTGCCGATATAGTGGTAATGGTCTGAACAGAGGAGCCCCTCGGTGCCGATATGTAGAAGGCTGCAGGAGAGGGTGCCGAAGGTCTAGGCACCGAAAGCACTGGGGCTGACAGAGAGCTACGGAGCCGAAAATTTAGCTTTTTTTAGGTTTTGGTTGGTGAGAGTCCCCAGCCGGGGACGGAAGCAAGGATTTAGCCTTAGTAGAAACATCCATTTTCTTATGGGATTTAGGAGGGGTTGAGACCTCTACCCCAGAAATAGCCCCTTAAAAGGGAGATTTTAAAAGTCCCTTCAGTATCGGCTTGTTTTTCCTTTCTAACAAAGTTCTATTACAAAAGTTCTCACAAATAGTAAAGGGTGGTTCAACAGATAAATGGGAAGCTACCAAACAATAAACACTCAAAGAGTGTGCATCAGAAGTAGGCAGTTTGTGTCCACAATCAGAACACCGCTTAAGCCCCGGACTATCTTTTTATCTGCCATATTAAATAGAAAAGTACCAACAATGGTACAAGAGTGTACCCAAAGGTATGAAAGAAAAAAGGGAAAAAGATGATCAACGATGGTAAAAAGAAAATACCTCGCAGTAAAAGTAGTAAGTAAAAGACAGAAAATCCTAAGGAATTTATGAACGCTAGATGCGATATGGTAAGTGACAATAAAATATCAACTTTTCAAACAGAAAAGTAATTTGTAAGGCAATTAAACAATTGACTGTACTTGGCTCAAGAGAAGTAGCTTGACACGACCGGATGGCAACACGGTAAACAAAATCTGAGGCAACAGGGAGAGGGGGATTGTGGGTAAAAGTTTAGCTCGAGTGTTTGAAGCTGACGAGAGCTTGGAAAATGGCCGGCTCGGTTCCAAGCTCGGAACCGATACCCATGCGTAAGGAATGAACGAGGATTAACAATATCAGATCTGAGGTTCCAGGAAGGAAAAACTGGTTTCCTGGAAGACCTGATATGAAGGACACCTTTTAGAAATTGCTTGACCTCAAATCTAGAGGCCAGAAGGAACAACCAAGGCCAAATAAGTTGTGTACACTTACCATAAATGTAGATGTTAAGAGTGTATTCCCTGTTGCAGTCGTTACATTTGGGCAATCCTGCTGGCAGGTTGCCCTCAGTCGGCCTGAATTCCAAGGTCTTGAGTCCTACGTTGGTTGCTGTTGCCCCTTCCCTGACGTCAGGTGTATAAAAGATGCAACCGATGCCATTTTCTTCAGTTTTTCTTGCCCCAGATGTCAGGTGCCCCCAAAAGGGTAGGCTAGACATATATATATATATATATATATATATATATATATACACACACACACACACAACATATACATGCACCAAAATAAACTTTACCTTCATCTACAAGCAAATACACCACATAAGTTGTATAGATCAGAGAAGTAAAGATAAGTTCCAGCAGAAATAAGGGGTATGGTGGGTGGGTAACCTGGACTGCAACAGTGAATACACTCGAACATCTACATTTATGGTAAGTGTACACAATTGTACTATGTTCTTAGTGTTTCACTGTTGCAGTCATTACATTTGGGTACAGTCCCAAAGCTATGGTTGGGGGGCTGGAGTTAACCAACATTAGGAGCGGCTATGAGGCCCTGCAGAACTGCAGTGGCAAAGCCTGCCCTGGATTTAGAGTAAAGTGGCAGATTGTAATGTTTTGTAAAGGTGTGCACTGAACTCCAAGTAGCAGCCTCTAAAATGTCTTTGGTTGGTACTCCCCTGAGAAAGGATGCAGAAGTGGTTGCAGATCTGGTTTGCCATGCTGAGAGTAGCAGAAACGAATGCAGTGACCTATCCACTTGTCTGCTTGGAGATGGCCTTTCCTTGTGATCCTGTAGCATATGCCACTAGTAATTGTTCTGTCTTTCTGAAAACTTGAGTTTTGTCCAAGTGGAATCTAAATTGTCTGTGTACGTCCAAAGGATGCAGCATTTTCTCCCCCTTGTTCTGTGGATTTGGATAAAAAGTTGGCAAATGAATAGTTTAGTTAAGGGCTACACTGGACACCACCACCGGCATGAATGTAGGGTTTGTCCTCAGAGAGACCCTGTCTGGATAAAAGAAAATGATAAAAGGTTCCAAAGCCATGAGAGCCTGCAGCTCTGACACTCGTCTTGCAGAAGTTATTGCTAGGAGCAGAGCGGTTTTCCAGAATAAAAACTTTACATCCGCAGTAGCAGCTGGCTCAAAAGGAGGTAGGGTGAGTTTTTCCAAGACATAATTGAGGTCCCATGCAGGCATTGGCGATCTCCTTGGAGGTTTTAAATTTTTGGCTCGTCTGAGGTACTGCCTTAATAAACGATGAGAAAAGAGTGGTGGCTCTGTATTGTAATGAGCCGAAATGGCACAGGCATGAATTTTAATTGATCAAAAAGATAGGCCTTTGTCCAGCATCTCAGTTAAGTACTGCAAAATCTGAGGAATATTTCGTACAGCTGTGTCAGTTCCTTGAGCTTGGTTCCAAGCACAAAATCTTTTCCATTTTCCAGCATAGGATTTTCTAGTACTAGGCCTTCTGGCTTCCAAAACGACATCCATCACAGCTTTACTGAGAGGTGTGCTTGCATGGCTACATTATCCGCGATGCTGTCAGGTTTAGAGTTCTGAGTTGGCTGTGCAGGATCTGATTGTTTTGTTGGGACAGTAGGTGAGGTATTTGAGGTAAGGTCCAGGCTGGGTATTGAGACAAGTTCCTTAAGATCAGATACCAGTTGTGGCGGGACCAGTCTGGGGCAATCAATCATTTTTGGTTTCTCCTGTCTCACCTTTAGGAGTACCTTGGGGAGGAGAGGCAGTGGAGGAAAGGCATATACTGAAAAGTTTTTCCAGTTGAAAGATAAGGCGTCCACTTTCCATGCTTGTCTGTGATAAGTCCTTCTGTGGCATCTTTTTAGTTGAAAGTTGTGAAGGGAGGCAAACAGATCTATGTCCGGGCGTCCCCATTTCTTTGTTATCATGCTGAAGACTTGTGGATCCAGAGGCCATTTGTGGGGATCCACGAGGTTTCTGCTTAGTCTGCCAGAGTATTGTTCTTTCCTGGCAGGAACTGTGCCTGCAGATGAACTTGGTAAGTCAATGCTGTGTCCCATAAAGCCATGGCTAGTCTGCAAAGGGGGTAAAAATGCGTGCTCCCCTGCTTGTTTATGTACCACATGACCGTGGTATTGTCTGTCTATCAGTAGTTGTCCCAGATTAATTAGGTCCTTGAAGGCTGTCAGGGCATTTTGAACAGCTAGCATCTCTTTTTGATGGATATGTAGATGCATTTGATTTGTGGACCAGGTGTCCTGAATGCCTCTTCCTGCCATGTGGGCCCCCCAGGCATAATCTGATGCATCCATTGTTAGATTCTGGCTGGGGATAGTGAGAATGGCTGTCCCTTGTTTTGGTGACTAGCCTTTGCCCACCATCGGAACTCCTGTTGCAGGCAGGGAATGAGAGTAATAAGAAGTTATGTACTCACCATAACGTTCCATCTGAGTAGGTAAACTTCATTTGTCAGCAACCTATGGGATTCGGATCCGAGCCGGCAGTTTTCAACAGCTTTAGATCCGAGCTCCAAGCTCCTCCCCCTACCCATAATACCCTGGCAACCCTGACTGACCTCAGATCAAGTTTGCCCAAAAGCAGATACTGCCCGAAGACTAATACTTTCAAAATAAGTGTGCAACACCCATGGACCTGAGTATGACAACCTTCATAAGTGAGGGGGCTGGAGGGAGGGACGGTTGCTGACAAATGAAGTTTACCTACTCAGATGGAATGTTATGGTGAGTACATAACTTCTTAATCTGAAGTAAACTTCATTTGTGAAAATCTATAGGACAGAGTCCCCAGCTACCTGAACCTTGGGCGGCCTTCATGGAAGGATGTTTCGGAGAACTGCAGAGCCAAAGGATGCTCTCCCTCTGGAGATAATGTCCAATTTATAGTGACTGATAAAGGTATGAGATGAGGCCCAAGTGGCTGCTGAACAAATATCATCCAAAGAGACTCTAGCTCTAAAAGCTGCAGAAGTAGACATAGACAGAGTAGAGTGGGCATGGACTCCCTGAGGTGCGGGCCTGCCAGAACTTTGATATGCTAAAAGGATACACTGCGGGATCCATCTAGACAGCGTGACTTTAGACACAGATTTACCCAAGTTAAATTTGGCAAAGGAGATGAACAACTGGTCAGATCGCCTATGACCAGAGGTCCTGTGGATGTAGAAGCGAAGTTGTCTATGCACAATCCAGTGAGTGTAAATTATATTCCCCTTTGTTTTGGTAATTAGGGAAGAAGACTGGTAGGTTGATGAACTGGTTAATATTCGATTCAGAGGCAATCTTGGGAAGAAAAAAGGGACTGGTCCTGAGGTAAACTCTATCCTTGTGAAAAGTCAAATATGGGGGTTTTACACAGAGGGCCTGTAGTTCAGAGACCCTTCGAGCCGAGGTGATAGCGACAAGAAAGGCCGTTTTCCATGACAAGAATTTAAGATCTACTGAAGCTGCAGGCTCAAACGGGGGAGCTGTTAAGGCCTGAAGCACCAGCGTTAAATCCCAAGGAGGGACTACATCCTTCACTGGAGGTGTGAGCAGAAAGGTGTCCTTCAGAAAGGTCTTACACAATTCCGTGGTGATCAAAGGGCCCAGTTAATTTCCCACGTGATAATGAGAGATAGCTGCTAGTTGAACCTTGACTGTGGAGGAGCTAGCCCCCTGATGAAACAGCCCTGACAGGAAGTCTAATACCGCTGGCAAAGGAGCTGTGAAAGGATCTAAATTTCGACGTTCCGCCAAAATGGAGAAACGTTTCCATTTGCTACTATAGACCTTTCTAGTAGAAGGCTTGTGCGCTGTTACTAGAATAGTTTTAACTGGGGAAGAGATACCGGGAGTCCTAGCTACAAGTGGAACTGGAGCAGCCAAGCTGTGAGCTTGAGATTGCCCAGATTCGGGACTGGGAGATCTAGGGGGTGGAATATTAGATCCGGACAGGGATCCAGAATCCAAGGGGGATTCACCAGATGAGACCAAAGATAAGGGAACCAGGGTTGACGAGGCCAGAATGGGGCAATGAGGATTATCCTGCTCCCCAATCGGCTGGCTTTCTGCAGAAACTTCAGCATCAGAGGAAGAGGAGGGTAAACATAAAGTAGACTGGGAGGCCAAGCATGCACCAGAGCGTCTCTTGGAGGTTCCCGGGGGGGGGGGGGGTGAGAGCGAAGTAGTCGTAACATTTTGTGTTCGAGGGAGAAGCAAAGACATCGCAACAGGGTTGTCCCCATTCGGCGAAAATTTGATTCGCTATCTCGGGATTCAGAGACCACTCGTGTGGTAACAGGATGGTGCGACAGTCTGTCCGCTAGGATGTTGGACCGCCCCGGAATGTGCGTTGCTATAAGAAAGCGGTTGGTGGAGATCGCCCATTCCCACACCCTCATGGCCTCTCGACAGAGTGGGTAGGACCTGGTTCCCCCCTGTTTGTTGATGTATCAGACAACAGACATGTTTGTCTGAATGAATCGCAATAGTTCCTACAAGAAGAAAGTGCTGAAGTGCTTGCAACGCTAACAGCACTGCCCTCATCTCTAGGACACTGATATGCAGAGAGGTCTCTGTGGGGTCCCACGTGCTTTGGAATGTCCTGCCCGAACAATGCACCCCCCACCAGAGTCGGGAGGCGTCCGTGGTCACAGTGGCTAGGGGAGGGGCCATAGAAAAGGGGTGTCCTTCCTGGAGATTCGGAGATTGGAGCCACCATAAGACGGCCCTCTTGCAAGCCCTGCTGAAGGGGGATGGGATGGCTCAGAGGAAATCGAAGGAAGGACCACTGGACCTGGAGGGTCCATTGCAAGACCTTCATGTTCAAACGTGCCATTGGCAAAAGGTTGATTGCCCCACCATCGAGCCGAGAGCCCTCAAGACCAATTCCGCCGGAGGAGCTGGAGAATGTAGAATGGCCCACACATGTAGCCTCAGGGTTTGTAGCCGGTCTGTGGTCAAGAAAGCTAGGAGCTGGTTTGTGTCTAAATCTTGCCCCTATGAAGTCTATAGTCTGAGTCGGGGTAAGAGAAGACTTTTCTATGTTGACAGTGATCCCCAGCCGGAGAGCTAAACGAAGAAAGTAGTTTCTGGCTGCGCAGAGTAGATGCCTTGTCGGGGCTTTCAGGAGCCAGTCGTCCAGGTACGGGTAGACCTGGATTCCCTGAAGCCTCAGGTGGGCCGCAATCACTGCTAACACTTTGGTGAACACCCTGGGGGCTGTGGTGAGACCAAAGGGAAGGACCCTGAATTGGAAATGACTGGCTCCTAGCCGGAAGCAGAAGAACCTTCTGGATCGCCTGCCCATCAGAATGTGGTAGTACGCATCCTCGAGGTCCATAGAGCACATCCAGTCATTCTCCCGCAAAAGGGGGAGGATGGATTGAAGGGTGACCATGCGAAACTTCTCTTTGGTTACTGACAGGTTCAGGGAGGAGAGGTCGAGGATAGGTCTTAAGTCCCCCGCCTTTTTTGGCAACAAAAAGAACCTGGAGTAAAACTCTGACCCGCACTGGTCTGGGGGGACAAGTTGGATGGCTCTTTTTTCCAGCAATTGTTGGATTTCTGTTGCTGCAGCCTCCCTCTGATCGGGTGGGACATCGGGGCGGTATCTGGGACTGTGTGGGTAAAGTGAAAAGGGAATCTGATATCCTCTTGATATAATGCGAAGCACCCAGTGGTCTGTCGTAATGGACTCCCAAGCTGCTAGGTGCTTCGAGAAATGCACCCCCGACTGCCTCCAGAGTGGAGCAGTCAGGCTACCCCTCAGGGGTGTTGCGTGGGTTGGTCCGAGAAGGGTTCTCTGGATCCAAAGTTGCATGGGCCCCCCCTGCCTCTAGGGCAGTGTCCACCCTGCCCTCCTCTGCCGCGGAAGGGCTGGGAGTCAGGAGCGGGACGGGACTGTTGCGACTTCCGGAACAAGATCTTCTTCTGTCCCCTTTGGTTCTTGGAGAAGGACCTCTGGGGAGCAGAGAAACGGACTCCGACGGCAGACATCTTCCCGTCCTTCTCGCTCTGGACCATGGTATCGCGAACAGTTTTGCCACAGAGGGCAGAACCATCGAAAGGGGCATTAGCGAAAGACGCCTTGAAGGGTTCCGTGAAATCACAGTGCTGGAGCCAGGCCTGACGCCTCATGACAAGGCCCGCTGCGCTGGCTCTAGTGGCTCCCTCTGTGGCATGGGATAGAGGCCGCATAGAGGTGTTTGATATGGATCGGAGAGTGGCCATCCGGGTGGAGTGCAAACATTTGTCCTCCGCCGACATGGACTCGGGGGAAGACGCAGCGTACTCTCTGATAAGGTCCCGCTGCAGCCGAAGCACATGTGCCATGTAGTTCAGCGACCTCACAGAGAAGGTAGCTGGAACTAAAGACCTGCTTCCCTAAACGGTCCATCGACAGAGACTCCTTGCTCGGGGGATGAACAGAGGGACTCTCCTGAGCTAGTTCCCTCTTGGTGGTGGCCGCCACCAACATGGCATCTACAGGGGGACCCTTACTCCAGTGGGACTTGTCAGAGGGTGGGCTAAAAATTTTGTCCGGGCGCTTGGGGACTGGGCTCCACAGTGTCCGGCTCCTTCCACGCCCTGATAGTAATCAAATCTACCAGGGGGTTGGCCGGAGGGGACACCCAAGAGGTAGACGGGCCTGCTTCAAACGCCTCCAGGAACACGGATTCGTCCGAGGTAGGCTTTGGAGCAGACCACCCCCCCCTTTATCCTGAGCATCTCCATGATGTCACCAAATGAGACATCTTCGGGGGGTGACTTTGGGGAGCCTTCCCCTCCTCCAAATCCACGTCCTCAGTCAAGGACTCGGGGGAGTCCAGGTGCCTCCTTTTGCACTTTCACTTGTGAGGAACCTCCTCGGTGGGGCTGCCCGAGGAGGTCTCACCAGCTACGTCTTGTTCCAAAGGAACGACCTGTGATTTCACAGCAGGCTGTCCCTGGGGCCGGGTGATGGAAGTCGGGCCCAACTGAGGAGTGCAGGGTGGAGCCGCGGCAAGGGCCGGGGGCCTGGAGTCTCTCGACAGGGCCCTCTCCACCACGTCGAATGCCGAGGGAGAGCTGCTCTCTCTGGGATCCGAAAGTAGACCCTCCCTCGGATCCAACGGACGGATCGGGGCCGGCGCCGAAGCGATCGGATCCGACGGACCAGTATGCTCCGACCTGGACAGAGCCAAAGGCATACAGATACCGCCGGATCCTAAGCTCAGCCCTCGGCTCCGGGAGCTCGGAACCGACGGATCCGACAGACTCGAGGGAAGTGTCAGAGCCGAAGTACCCGAGACTATCGGCACCGACACACCCCTGGCTCCAAGGCTGCCCAACTCAGAAGACTCCGAGCCCGGGAAGTGGGACGGAGAAGGAGCTATTGGGGCAAAAAAAGGGGTCGAGCTCCCCCCCCCGGATGGGGGGGGGGGAGGCAGGAGCACTCCCATCTGCAGTTGGGCCTGGAGGAATCTTCTCATCATCCCGTCCAAATCTGCATCCGTGAGACAGTAGATCTTGATGAGGCCACCGAGGCGGGACGGGAGTGTCGCCTCGATGACCTCGAAGGAGATCGGATCTCCTCCTCCTCAGGACCCAGTGAAAAGCACGGGGACCGGATCAGAGGCGGAGGAGACCCAGAAGTCCTGGAGGAGAAGACCGCTTAGCCGGGGGGGCGAAGCGGAGGCCTCGGCCCGCCGCTTGTGGTGCTTCTCCCTCCTTTTCTCTTTCCTGGCCTCCTTCTCCTCCGGGCCCAAGGCGGGGGGTTGAGTCCCGGCCGGGGGGGAGGGAAGCAGGAGTGGCAGCCTCAGCAGCGGGAGCCACAGGAGGACCGGAGGTAGAAGCCGAATCCGGGGTCAGAAGACCCGCCAGAATCAGCTTGGACCTCCGGTCCTTGAGTGCTCTGGGGTTGAACGCCACACAGATGGAACAACCAGAAGACAGGTGTTCAACCCCAAGGCACAACACACACAGAGTGTGGCCATCCGCTGGGGACAGCTTATGGCCACACTAGGTGCACTTAGAAAAGATCAATTTTGGGGCCTCAGCCATTTAAACTAAAAAAAAGGAAACGCATGTTAGGCCCCAAACACACACAACCCTAACGGAACCACAAAGGAAGGGGGAGGTAAAAGACCAAAAAAGAACAGTTAAACTATTGAGGGTTTTTACAAAAAGGGACCTGAAAACACACACAACCAAAAAAAACAGAAGAACGGAGAGAATAAAGGTAATTTTTTCCCTCACAAAGTCTCGAAAGCTTGGAGCTGCAGATCAAGCTGCTGTTGGATAACCGCGGCAAACTAGATCTGGGGTCAGTCAGGGTTGACAGGGGATTATGGGTAGGGGAAGGAGCTTGGAGCTCATATCTAAAGCTGTTGAAAACTGTCGGCTCGGATCTGAGGTCGGATTCGAATCCCATAGGTTGCTGCACAAATGAAGTTAACTACTTCAGATCCATTGTTTCCAGGCTGTGGCAATGTTGTGTCCAGACACTTTTTAGGTACCATTGAAGTTTCCTCACATGCAGTCTTGCATATGAAATTAGTAGGATGCAGGATGCCATGAAGCCCAAAGCCTGCAGAATTTTTCTTGTAGATAACTGGGCCTTTGTTGCCATTTCCTTGAAATAGGTAGTCAGTTGCCTTTGCTTGTCTGGCGTGAGAAGCCATATGGGCAGTTGTATTTAAGCTTACACCCAGGAATATTATCTCTTGAGAGGGTACTAATTTTGATTTCTTTTTGTTGACTGTGTACCTTAGGCGTGTTAAAAGTCTTATCACAAACGTCAGATGTTGTAGTAGAATGTCCTTGTTCTCTGCTTGTATGAGGCAGTCGTCCAAGTAAGGATATATCTGTATTCCTCTTTGTCTGCAGTAAGCAATTACTGGTGTCAGGCACTTTGTGAAGACCCTGGGCGCAGTAGATAAGCCAAAGGGCAGGGCAGAGAATTGGTAATTCTTTGAGCCGGCCTTGAATCTGAGGTATCTTCTGCATGACTGTCTGATTGGGACATGCAGGTATGCCTCTTTTAGGACTAAAGTCACGAGGCAAGCCTTGCTGCCCAGCATGGGCAGAAGCTGCTGTTAAGGTCAACATCTTGAATTCTGGTATATCCAGGAAAGTGTTTAGACTAGATAGGTCCAGTATTGGTCTCCATGCTTTGTCCTTTCTGGATGCCAAGAACAGTCTTGAGTAAAATCCTTGTCCCTGCTCTTGCTGTGGCACTTGTTGAATAGCCCCCATGTCCATGAGAGCTGCAACTTGTTTTTGAGCCTCTGCCCATTGATTTTTTGGCAGGTCCGGCCAACTGTTGGCCCTTGGCAGGGTACAGAAATGAAACTTGTAGCTTTGTGTCACTGTCTAGAACCCATTTGTCCTGGGTTATATAATGTGCCAATTTTGAGAAAAAAAGTGCTAGTTTTCCCCCTAAGGGTGCTGCCGGAAGACAAGTGCTTGGTGCAGGCAAGGGGAAGTCATCGGGACCGTTTCCTGTATGATTGTGCTTAGTCTTCTCCACCTTTGGAGGTAGAAGCACTCCGCTGCTTAGACCTGTAGGATCCTTGCGGCTGTGAACTGCCTGTAGGGTGTCTGGATCTGCCCCTTTGAGGTCTGTCTGAGGCTAGAAAGAGCCAATTCTTTGTAGGTAAGTGTCTGCTAAATCTAGGTGGCTGTACCTGTAAGAAATCCTTGACCATTTGCATAGATTTAGCTTTGTCCTCCATTTTTTTTTTAACACCTCTTTTGCTTTAACACCAAACAAGGTATCATGTTGTAAAGGAGCATCTAATAATTTTGCTTCAACATGGTCAGGCAGATTTTGTTCCTTTAACCAAGCATGCCTCCTAATGACAGAACCCGTAACAGCGGCCTTGCAGGAGGCCTCCAGAGAATCAAACCCACATTACAAAGTATGCTTTCCAACTTGTTCAGCTGCATGAAATAAATCCTGCATTACTTTGTTTTCTGCACATTCAGAATTTGCCATCATTTTCTGTTTAAGCAGTGTCATGATATAGTGCTGATATTTGAGCATATGAAACTGGCAATTTAACGCCCTTATAGCCAAAGTAGCAGATGTGTAAATCTTTTTTCCCCATCCATCCAGTGCCCTAGAATCCCTGTCAGAGGGGGTAGGGTTTTTTGCAGTAGAAGCCTTGACCCCTTTTGGACTCTGAGAAATAGTTTCTGGGTCTGCAGTAGGGTTTTTGAAAAGGAATTTATGAGAGTCAGAGACCCTGTAGTATCTGTCTGGCTTAACAGGAACTGGAGGTAGAGAGTCAGGGAACACATCATCTACAATGTCCAACACAGGTGGAATAGCTAGGGACCTGTGTTGAAGTAGTAAAATTAAGTCTCTGAGCCTTTTCTTAGATTCTGAAAAATCTTGGCTTTCCCAGTGGAAGTGCTCCCTCATGATATGCAAGGTTTCCCCAAAAGAGTAGTCCTCAGGAGGAGAAGCTGAAGGAATTGATTCTTCAGCATCAGAATCCTCATTGGGGGGGGAGAGAATATTCCTGATCAGAAGAGGAATCAAAAGAAATGGAAACCTGATCTGAAGATTCATAGCCTGTCTCTTGCCAAGGCCTCTATCAGGAGGGGGATGGGAACCCCTGATCAAGGTAATTAAGTCTTCGGCCATTCTGAGCATCTGATTTTTGGGCATGGAGGCCTGTCCTTGTGGCTGGTGAACTTTTTTCTTTGCCTTTAAAGGTGTTTTAGTCTTTGAAGTCGGCTTAATATATAATTGTTTAGGTCTGAATACACCCTCAGAGGCCAATGCCTGCTCAGCGAATCCGGACCCACCTGAGGGAATAATCTCCGAGGCTCCAATACCTTGAGTTTCCAGCGGCCTGGCCGACTCCACGTGGGAGCCGGTAGCGGCCAGCAACTCTAAAGTAGCGGGCGTCAGGGGCTACGAAAGCGCCTCACTGAGAACCGGCAACTTGCTTAGGAGAAGCTTAGTCGGTTTTGGACCTCGGTTGCCTTTTTCTTTGCGTTTTTTGTGAACTCTGGTAGACGGATGGCTATCCGACGACATTGTATAATTAAATCTTCACCCAAAATAGCTTATTGCAAAATCGTACCGACGCTTAATAGTGCGTTAGTTAAATCTAGCACAAAACCGATAACTAGCAACGTCGTGGTCAGGGCCTAGCCAAGGAATACATTAAGAATGAAAGTCCTTATGAGGAATTTGCTTCCCACAAGAAATACAATTAACTTTTTCTGACATTGGTCTGAAGCAAGAAAAAAAGTTCCCCCAATGGGGTACTTAGCTTTTAATGAAGACTTCGGATCTGAAACTCGAACACGAAAATCTCAGGAGTCAGCCGACCGGCATTTGCGAGCTGCTTCAGCTTTGGGCACTGCGCGGCAAGAAAGACTGAATAAAATGGTGTCTGCTGCATCTTTTATACCCCTGACGTCAGGGAAGAGGTGACAGCAACCGACGCAGGACCTAAGACTTTGGAATTCAGGCCAACTGAGGGCAACCTGCCAGCAGGATAAACCAAATGTAATGACTGCAACAGTGAAACACGAAGAACATTGACAGTGGATGTAACAGTCTTGGAAGGCTCCAAAACCTGTTGGGTCGGAGCAGAGAGCAATTTTGCCAGCGCCGGCAACTTCAAAAGTCTGAGCACCACCCGCTCCATGCCATCATCAGATAGGCTCCTACAGGACGTGGAGGAAAAGAGATGGTGAACAAGATCTCTCCAGAATCTCAAAGTACAGGAGACCAGTGGAATTTTAATGGACCGGCTCCGAGACACTGTTTCTTTCGGTTCCAAAGACCTTGGAGCAGAAGAACCAGGTTTGTCAATAATCTCCATGGGTACCGAAGCCTGTGGAGTCGAGGAGGTTGATGGTTGAGAAATGTTTGACAATTTTTCAGGAGGCTCTGAGCTGAAGAGACAGGTGATGGCCTTTTAGTTGGTTTGTTCCTCTTAGAAGAAGACGACTAAGCACTCTGTACAGCTTCCTCAAAGGTCAGTTTCAAGAGTCCTTTGACAATTTATTTTTCCTCTCCTGCAGCACACGTGTGCTAAAGGAGTGGCAAAAAGTGCAAGTTTCCTGGAGACGGAGGATGGATAGCTACTAACCAGATACAAATGCTATGTCCATCTGTAATGGACATTTTCTGGGTGCATGTTTGACATTTCTTAAAGCCTGAAGACTTGTGTTCTTTCTCCCTAGTCTCTTTGGACAGGTTAGGAAAGAAAAAAAGTCATATAAGAATTATAAACATTAAGTAAAAAAATCACCACTTCTAGAAAAAATATAAACAAGCTAATTAAACACATACAGCACATCTAATGAATATAAATAAAAATAGCTTTGCTCTAACTAAAATGAGCACTAGGATCTCTAATTTAAATGGACCTAGTAAGCTATAATAAAAGGAAAGCTAGAATACACCAAACACTACTAGCCCTCCAACTAAAATGGGCAATTAGCACTCTAAATTACAGTTGTGTACCTACCATAAATGTAGATGCTCGAATGGATTCACTGTTGCAGTCATTACAATTGGGTTATCCTGCTGGCAGGCTACCCACAGTCGGCCCGAGTTCCAAAGTCTAGGTCCAGCGTCGGTTGCTGTCACCACCTCCCTGACGTCAGTGCACCAGGGGTATAAAAGATGCAGCCGACGCCATTTTCTTCAGTTTTTCTTGCCTCAGATGTCAGGTGCCCCTAAAAAGGTAGGCTAAATTATTCCAATAAGCATGCATACACAAAAAACAACTTTTCCTTCATCTACAAGCAAATACACCACATAGGTTGTATAGAATAGAAAAGTACAGATAAGTCCCAGCAAGGAAAAGGAGGATGAGTGGGAGGGTAACCTGGACTGCAACAGTGAATACACTCGAACATCAACATTTATGGTAGGTACACAACTGTAGTATGTTCATAGTGTTTCACTGTTGCAGTCATTACAATTGGGTTGAATCCCAAAGCTAAGGTTGGGAGGCTGGTGATAAATAGGATTAGGAGAGGCTATCAAGCCCTGCAGAACTGCAGTGGCAAAGCCTGTCCTGGATTTAGAGTAGAGAGGTAAGTGATGGTGCTTTGTAAAAGTATGCACTGAACTCCAAGTTGCAGCCTCTAAGATGTCTTTGGTTGGTACTCCTCTGAGGAAGGCTGCTGAAGTGGCTGCTGCTCTGGTTGAATGTGGCCTAATACCCTTAGGCACTGATTTGCCATGCTGTGAATAGCAGAAACTAATGCAGTGGCCTATCCATTTTTAAATAGTCTGTTTTGAGATAGGTTTTCCTTGTGATCCTGCAGCATATGCCACTAGAAGTTGTTCAGTCTTTCTGAAAGCTTTAGTTCTGTCCAAGTAGAAGCATAGCTGCCTGTGAATGTCCAAAGAATGCAGAAGTCTCTCACCCTTACTCTGTGGGTTTGGGTAAAAAGTAGGCAAATGAATTGTTTGGTTAAGGGCCACACTGGACACTACCTTAGGCATGAATGTAGGGTTTGTCCTTAGAGAAACCCTGTCAGGATGGAAAATGATAAAAGGTTCACAGCCATGAATGCCTGTAACTCAGACTCGTCTAGCGGAGGTTATTGTTAGAAGCAGAGCTGTTTTCCAGGATAAGAATTTTATATCAGCTGCAGAGGCTGGCTCAAACGGAGGCAGTGTGAGTTTTTCCAAGGCATAGTTGAGGTCCCAAGCAGGTATTTGTGCTCTCCTTGGAGGTCTTATGTTTTTGGCCCCTCTGAGGTACTGCCTTAGTAATGGATGAGAAAAAAATAGGTGGTTCTGTACTGTAATGAGCTGAAATAGCAGAGGCATGAATTTTAATTGATGAAAAGGAAAGGCCTTTATCCAGCATCTCAGTTAAGTATTGCAGAATCTGAGGAATATTTGGAACAGTCGTGTCAATACCTTTTGCCTGGTTCCAAGCACAGAATCTCTTACATTTTTCTGCATAAGACTTTCTGGTGCTAGGCCTCCTAGCCTCCTAAATAACATCCATCACTGCTTTAGAGAGAGGTGTGTCTTGAATGGCCACATTATCCGCCATGCTGCCGGAGTTGGCTGTGCAGTATCTTACTGTCATGCTGCGTCAATAAGTGAGGAATTTGAGGCAATGTCCAAGCTGGGCAATGAGACAAGCTCTTTAGGATTGGGTACCAGTGTTGGTGGAGCCAGTCTGGGGCAATCAGTATCATTTTTGGCTTCTCTTGTCTGACCTTGAGGAGTACCTTGGGGAGGGGAGGAGAGGCAGAGGAGGAAAGGCATATACGGTTAGGTTTTTCCAGCTGAAAGATAAGAGCATCCACTTTCCATGCTTGCTTGTGGTGAGTCTTTGTGCAGAAGCTCTGTAGATGGCAGTTGTGAGGGGAGGCAAATAGGTCTATGTCCAGGCATCCCAAGTTCCTTGTTATCATGCTGAAGACTTGTGGATCCAATTTCCACTCGTGGGTATCCATTAGGTTTCTTCTTAGTTCGTCTGCCAGAGTATTTATCCTTCCTGGCAGGAATTGTGATTGCAGATGTACTTGGTAAGTCAGTGCTGCATCCCACAAGTTCATGGCTAGTCTGCAGAGGGGGTAGGAATGCGTGCCCCCCCTGCTTATGTACCACATGACTGTAGTATTGTCCGTCTTTATCAGTAGTCCTGGATGAAGTTGATCCTTGAAGGATGTCAGGGCATTCTGAACAGCTAGCATCTCTTTTTGATTGATATGTAGATGCAACAACGAAACCAGGCTCTCTCACCACGAAGCAGTTGAAAACAGCTAAAGTATCCAGCAAATAGTCCAATATCACCAAAATGAAGTTTTATAAAAAATCAGCATCAGTTCTCAGTATAAACTTGACCGTAGACCAAGAGGAATTCAGCATAAGAGAACATTTATTAGAAGGTGAGCGCTTTCGCGTAGCAACTACTACGCTTCATCAGACAGTACATTAACATTTAAAACTTCAGTTTATATAGTCAAAGATAGTAAAAAGGCGCCAAAATTAAAACAAGCAATTAATCAATCACAACAATTAATCCATTACAGAATACCATGATCAGACATTTCTAGGAGACCTTAGATTTAAGCAGTATCGTTCAGAATCAGACTATACTGTGTCAATGATTATTTCATTGAATAATGTAGGCTTGTATAGACACATTTGAAACAACGTATTTATCAAATAAATAAATAAATAAATAAATATATAAATATAAAAACATTATATACTCTGTTTGAAAATATATAATATATTTATTTGTTAATAAAATGCTATGATTTATCAAAATGCAAATGTTTATTTTATAATGGACACGTAGATGCGTATGAAAATGAGTAGATAAATAAATAAATAAATAGATAAATGGATGGATGGGCTTGCAAGTATGTTGAATGAAGTATGTTTATAAATGGGTATGTGTATAAATATATAAATATAGATATATATATAAATATTAGTTAATTCATGTATAGCTTAGAATTAAAATATATTTTTGTAATATTAAACTAGACTGAATGTAATATAAAATATATAGTGTATTAATGTCTCTGTCTAACTGTGAGACTACATCATATAAAAACATATTAGTGTATTGGCTAGTTAGATTCATAACTATCATGTGTAGTTTATATTTATGTATACTTTGTAATGATAAGCTAGACTAATATAATATAAAAAGTATGTAGTGTATTAATGTCTCTAACTGTAAAACTACATCATATAAAGACATATTGGTATATTGACTAATAAAGTTCATAACTAAGGACACCAAAAATAGGATATAGTCTAGATTAATTAAATAAATCTTTAGAATATATAATATTATACTTATGAAATATGTTTAGGATGTTTAAAATGTTTAAAAATGCTTTTTTAAAATTTTATTAATAATTCAAAAATGTGCAATTATTCAACGCTAGACATATAAGTTAAATTAATTTCTATATAGGACACACTTAAATAATAAAGGAATGCTAGATTAAAATAATATTTAATCTTTATCTAGCTTCCAAAGCAGGCTTGATAGAGATATGGCTGTTAATGCCAGGGGATATGTGGGCAGCCAATCTCAAAATCCATTTCAGTTCTTTATTGCTTAAAATCAGCAGGTTATCACCACCTCTTTTATTGCTTGCAATTATTTCTAAGACTCTGAAGTCAAAATGATGTAAAGGATATTCTAGTATATGTTTTGCCAAGGCATTCAGTTCATTTTTTCTTTTTTGTCATATAAATATCCATATATCCTATCTTTCAGACATCTTTTAGTAAGTCCGACATAAAAAGCTTGACATTTTTTACATGTTGCAAGATAAATAAGATTCTTTGTACAACAATTAGCAAAAAATCTTGGTCGAAAAACAAAATTCATTGTAGGGTGGTGAAATTCAGGCATATTGGAAATGAACTTACACCTATTACAGCTGTGACAAGGAAAAGTGCCAATCTTGTGACTAACAGATAAAGCTGCTGAATAAATGTGGCAATTATCATTGCACAATATCCGTTTGAGATTCAGGCTGTTTCTAAACATAAAATGGGGTTGTGTCCCCACAATTTGCCTGACAAATGGATCCATAGTTAGGACTTTCCAATTATTATGAAAAATCTTTTTAATATCATTAATAGTACTTGTATAGTTTAAGGTTACAGCTAGGTGTTTTATCTGTCTATTTGAATCTAGCCTTTTTCTAGTGCTGACAAATTTAATTTCTGTCTGTGTGTTGTCTATAATACTGTTTTTAATATTGCTAACTAGACTTGAATTATATCCTCTTTCTTTAAAGAGAAGTTCTAAACGATCTGCTTCAGAATTTAATTTGTGAGCATCCTTACAAAGCCTAGTTAGTCTAATAAATTGGCTTTTAATGATACCTGGGAAGATATATCTTGGATGCATACTATCAAAGGTGAGGAGGGTGTTCCTCCAGGTTGGTTTCCTATAAAGTGTTGATGTAATAAGGCCATGATCTGTAATGCTTAATGTTACGTCTAAAAATTTATGGAATCGTGGGAACATTCCATGGTAAACTTAAGGAAGGGGGATGTTGTTTCTAGATAGGCTAAAAAATCCTTAAAACCATTCTCAGTACCTTCCCAAACGATAAAAATGTCATCCACAAAACGTTTGTAGACCTTTATCTTAGAAAACAAGGGGTGGGTGAACAGGCATCTCCGTTCCCAATTCAACACAACGAAGTTGGAATAGGTGTTGGCGCAAGGAGTGCCCATTGCCACCCCCCATTTTTGTAGGTAATAATTATTCAGAAACATAAATGCATTATTATTCAGGACTAAGTCCAGTAATTGGCCTATTAACAACTATCATTTGTAAAAGATGTTTCTTCTAACAATATTTCTCTCACCGCTTCAACGCCCAGATCATTAGGGATAGATGTGAAAAGATTTTTCACATCTAAAGTGATTGATAAATATTCATGTTCATGTGGGGCTAGGTGCATCTCAGATAAATAATCAAGTAGTTGATAGGTATCTTTTAAAATAGTAGTGAAAGAATCAACAACTGGTCTGAGTAAATATTCTATAAATGAAGAAATGTTAGCAGTGACCCAATTGTCCCCCGAAACAATGGGTCTAAGTGGAATGGGATGTTGGTTCTTGTGTATTTTCGGTAATCCCTTAATGATTGGTACAGTGGGATTATCTATGACCAAATAGTTATACATTTCTTCACTGATTTGTCTACAAATAAGCATGTCATATAATACATCATGTACATTTTTAGTAATCCTATTGACATCATATAACTTCATTCTTACATAACTTGTATCATCATTAAGCATTGAATGCATATTCATATTATAGTCTATAGTATTTAAGATGACTATCCCACCCCCTTTATCAGCGGGTTTGATAGTGATTTCATTGCAATTTCTCAAATACTTTAAAGAATTAAGTTCTTCTATGGTAAGATTATAAAAACTGGGTTTCACCTTGGTAGAAAATAATTTATAAAAATCATGTTCACACAGATTTAAAAAACATTCAATATTATAAGGAAGTGGAGGTATAAAAGTGCTTTTACGTTTAAAAACAGTATTCACATTGACACTAGTAGAACCAGCTTTGTTTTTGAAAAACACCTTCAAAGCTACTAGTCTGCAAAATAATCTAAGGTCAATTAAAACCTGACTCAAAGTGTCAGGGCAAGCTGGGATGAAATTAAGTCCTCGATTCAGTAGAGAAATGTCTGCATCAGAAAAAGAAGTATCAGAATAATTATATAACAGTTCAGTCACATTCTTGTTCTTCTTATCGGCTGATAATTTTCTTTTGAGAGTTTCCTTTCTCTTGGGCCCCGGCTCATGGAGCGTCCCCTGTGATGAAATTGTTGTTTCACAGGGTAGGGTAAAAAAGTAGAAGGAGAAGGGCCTGAAGTATTGACAGAATGTAGGTCCTTCGGTCTGGCTCCTAATTTATTAGATGAATGTTGCAATGCTAGTTGATTAGGAGGGGGCGTGTCAGACACAGCAGAGAGAGCAATGTTAGCTCCCTCTAAAGATGTAGCAGGTAGAAGTTCATTAGTAGACGGTAAATCATTCATATTACTAATAGAACTAGCTGTGTTAGCTGAAGATGGTAAATGATTCGTATTCTCATTTGTGCTGCTTGTACTCTGAGCAGCATTATTGCCTTTTGGCCATACAAATATTTGCCGAGATCTGAAATCTTGAAAATCTCTTTGCAACTTGCGTAATTTCGTTGCCTTTAGCCTTTCACTAAAGGCATTCACTTGAAGGCAAATATTACACATTCTTCTAACACAGTATTCCGTTTTAAAACGGTTATTTAAATCCTTAAAGCTAAGATCAACTTTATTGCGTAGTTCAGTCTCTATTGGACTAAAATATTCAAGTAAAAGCTTAATGTACCTGTGTCCGAGATCGATATTAAGGTCCTGCCATTTTTTTGAGGAGTATCGGTTGTGCCTCTCCATACGATGGCATACAAAGGACTCGCATACCCCTTGGCACGACAGAGTAGTGTAGGCATGCTTCCAGGTGTTGCCTTTGCCAGGCATATCTCTGTAGCCTGTACATGTCATCTTCAAGCTCCTTGGTTGCTGTATTAAAGTCAGTAAAGTTAAAGCCCTCTTCACTCACTGGAACGGCGTTGTCAGTTTGAGATAAATCCAGAGCCAATAAAGGGTTTGGCTGCTGGTGTAATAAGTCCACCAAGATCGCTGAGGCGTCCCTCGTCCCCGGAGAATAGTCCAATTCAATATTAATATTTTCCATGGTGTGCAGTCGGTGAAAATAATCAAAAGAAATGTATAATAAAAAAGACTTTTCACCAATAGCTAAAGAGAGTGCCTGGCAGATCGTTTAGAACTTCTCTTTAAAGAAAGAGGATATAATTCAAGTCTAGTTAGCAATATTAAAAACAGTATTATAGACAACACACAGACAGAAATTAAATTTGTCAGCACTAGAAAAAGGCTAGATTCAAATAGACAGATAAAACACCTAGCTGTAACCTTAAACTATACAAGTACTATTAATGAGTGAGAACTGCTCTCTCCAAAGCAAAAAACACAGCATCCATGGGACCTGATGGTGTCCCCGGCTGTGGCTCCACGAACTCAACGAGGAATTAAACCCACAGCTAGGACAGCTGTTTAATCATAGTCTTACCTCTGGATACGTACCCAGGGAGTGGCACACTGCAACTGTGGTCCCACTTCAGAAAGGCGGTGCCTCCACCGACCCTGGAAATTACCGGCCCATTAGCTTGACAAGCCTTATCTGCAAAACCATGGAGAGGATCATAATGGACCTCATAAATAAAGACATAGGGAATTTGCAGACTTTGGATCCATCCCAGTTTGGCTTTGTCAAAGGCAGATCATGCCTTCTAAACTTGGTTGACTTTTTCAAAACAGTCACCAAAGCCATTGATGAGGGAAAGGCAGTCCATACAGCCTACCTCGATCTGGCGAAGGCCTTCGATACAATACCCCACTCGGGTATCATTGAAAAACTCATCAGCTTAAATGTTAACCCATACATCACAAGATGGGTTGCAAACTGGCTGAGTGACAGAACCCACAGGGTCAGAGTTGCTGGCGCCATGTCAGACTCAAAGCCTGTCACAAGTGGTGTACCACAGGGCTCAGTCCTGGGCCCACTCTTGTTTGGCATCTACTTTTCCAAGTACAAGCAAACACAGGAGGGTTATGGCTGACAAAGTTTGCAGATGACTGCAAACTGGGCCATAGTAGAAAACACATCTGACACAGATATCCTTCAGAAGGGTCTCACAGAAACGGATAACTGGTGCCAGAGCCATGGCCTAAAGTTAAATGCCAAAAAATGCATAGTCATACCCTTCGGGAAAAACAAGGTTACCCCTAGCTACCAAATAGGTGGCAATCCACTGAGCACAGAAGAAGTTATCAGGGACCTGGGGACCCAGGTTGATAGTAGTCTGTCATTCGACACCCATGTAGCTAAAGTAGTTAGAAAGACCTTCTACATTGCCCACATTATCATGAAGGGATTCTCATCTAGATCAAGGGAGGTCATAGTCTCCCTATACTCATCACTCATCAGACCAATGATTGAGTACAATGCCCCATTCGGAATGTATCTGACCTGACACTTGCAGCAGCTGGAGAGGCCACAAAAGTTCCTCACCAAAAGGATAAAGGGTCTCAAACATCTGTCCTATGCTGCCCGACTGAAAGAACTCCAGCTCTATTCAGTCGCTTACCGCTTGCTCAGAGGTGACCTTTGCCTAACATACAAGGCCATGTCAAACCCAGATTTGATGAATATGCTTCACCTCAAAAAATCTAGATCCGTCAGAGCCACGAGGGCGGGAGACTTAAACCTCGACACGGCTATTAATAGGACGTGCTGGAGGGATAGATTCATCACCCAAAGACTCCCTATGCTGTGGAATAAAATCCCGGTATATGTGAGGCAGAGCACCTCGCTGGCCTTGTTCAAGAGATATCTGGACCAATGGATGGGAGATCGCAGATATACCCCAGGGATTACCTCAGTGTCACTGCTCGACAGAGGCACAGCAAAATAATGGGTATAGTTCCCCATACTAAAGGGGTGGCGTAAGCCACAAAACTATGGGCTAGGCTTGTAAATGCCCTCGGGCAGATAGCCTAGTATGAACCTATGAACCTATGATATTAAAAAGATTTTTCATAATAATTGGAAAGTCCTAACTATGGATCCATTTGTCAGGCAAATTGTGGGGACACAACCCCATTTTATGTTTAGAAACAGCCTGAATCTCAAACGGATATTGTGCAATTTGCCACATTTATTCAGCAGCTTTATCTGTTAGTCACAAGATTGGCACTTTTCCTTGTCACAGCTGTAATAGGTGTAAGTTCATTTCCAATATGCCTGAATTTCACCACCCTACAATGAATTTTGTTTTTCGACCAAGATTTTTTGCTAATTGTTGTACAAAGAATCTTATTTATCTTGCAACATGTAAAAAATGTCAAGCTTTTTATGTCGGACTTACTAAAAGATGCCTGAAAGATAGGATATATGGACATTTATATGACATAAAAAGAAAAAATGAACTGAATGCCTTGGCAAAACATATACTAGAATATCCTTTACATCATTTTGACTTCAGAGTCTTAGAAATAATTGCAAGCAATAAAAGAGGTGGTGATAACATGCTGATTTTAAGCAATAAAGAACTGAAATGGATTTTGAGATTGGCTTCCCACATATCCCCTGGCATTAACAACCATATCTCTATCAAGCCTGCTTTGGAAGCTAGATAAAGATTAAATATTATTTTAATCTAGCATTCCTTTATTATTTAAGTGTGTCCTATATAGAAATTAATTTAACTTATATGTCTAGCGTTGAATAATTGCACATTTTTGAATTAATAAAATTTTAAAAAAGCATTTTTAAACATTTTAAACATCCTAAACATATTTCATAAGTATAATATTATATATTCTAAAGATTTATTTAATTAATCTAGACTATATCCTATTTTTGGTGTCCTTAGTTATGAACTTTATTAGTCAATATACCAATATGTCTTTATATGATGTAGTTTTACAGTTAGAGACATTAATACACTACATACTTTTTATATTATATTAGTCTAGCTTATCATTACAAAGTATACATAAATATAAACTACACATGATAGTTATGAATCTAACTAGCCAATACACTAATATGTTTTTATATGATGTAGTCTCACAGTTAGACAGAGACATTAATACACTATATATTTTATATTACATTCAGTCTAGTTTAATATTACAAAAATATATTTTAATTATAAGCTATACATGAATTAACTAATATTTATATATATATATCTATATTTATATATTTATACACATACCCATTTATAAACATACTTCATTCAACATACTTGCTAGCCCATCCATCCATTTATTTATTTATTTATCTACTCATTTTCATACGCATCTACGTGTCCATTATAAAATAAACATTTGCATTTTGATAAATCATAGCATTTTATTAACAAATAAATATATTATACATTTTCACACAGAGTATATGATGTTTTTATATTTATATTTATATATTCATTCATTTATTTGATAAATACGTTGTTTCAAATGTGTCTATACAAGCCTACATTATTCAATGAAATAATCATTGACACAGTATAGTCTGATTCTGAACGATACTGCTTAAATCTAAGGTCTCCTAGAAATGTCTGATCATGGTATTCTGTAATGGATTAATTGTTGTGATTAATTGCTTGTTTTAATTTTGGCGCCTTTTTACTATCTTTGACTATATAAACTGAAGTTTTAAATGTTAATGTACTGTCTGATGAAGCGTAGTAGTTGCTACGCGAAAGCGCTTACCTTCTAATAAATGTTCTCTTATGCTGAATTCCTCTTGGTCTACGGTCAAGTTTATACTGAGAACTGATGCTGATTTTTTATAAAACTTCATTTTGGTGATATTGGACTATTTGCTGGATACTTTAGCTGTTTTCAACTGCTTCGTGGTGAGAGAGCCTGGTTTCGTTGTTGCATTTTGCCTTGTTTCTACAGGCACTCTCTTTAGCTATCGGTGAAAAGTCTTTTTTATTATGATATGTAGATGCGTTTGACTTGCGGATCATGTGCCCTGAATACATCTTCCTGCCATATAGGCACCCTAGGCATAATCTGATGCATCTGTTGTCAATGTCTGCCTGGCTGTGCGTAAGGTGAATGGCTGTCCCATGTTGAGGTGTTAGGCTTTTGCCCACCATCGAAACTCCTGTTGCAAGCAGGGAATGAGGGTAATTATTGTTTCCAGGCTGTGGCAATGTTGAGTCCAAACACTTTTCAGATACCATTGAAGTTTCCTCATATGCAGTCTTGCATATGGAATTAGCAGTATGCATGATGCCATGAAGCCCAAAGCCTGCAGAATTTTTCTTGCAGATAACTGGGTCTTTGTTGCCAACATTTTGAAATAAGTAGTCAGTTGTCTGTCTGGCGTGAGATAAGCCATCTGGGCAGTTGTATTTAAGCTTGCGCCCAGGAATATTATCTCTTGAGAGGGTACGAGCTTTGATTTCTTTTCGTTTACTGTGTACCCTAGACCTGTTAGTAATCTTTTTACAAACGCCAGATGCTGTGGTAGGATGCCCTTGTTCTCTGCTTGAATAAGGCACTCGTCCAAGTACGGATGTATTTGTATTTCTCTGTCTGCAAAATGTAATTACTGGTGCCAGGCATTTTGTGAAGACTCTGGGCGCAGTAGATAAGCCAAAGGGCAGTGCAGAGTATTGGTAGTGCATTGAGCCAGCTATAAATCTGAGGTATCTTCTGCATGACTGTGATTGGGACATGCAGGTATGCCTCTTTTAGGTCTAAAGTCACAAGCCAAGCTTTCTTGCCCAGCATGGGCAGAAGCTGCTGCAGAGTTAACATTATGAATTTTGGAATATCCAGGAATGTGTTTAGGATAGACAGATCCAGTATTCGTCTCCAGGCTTTGTCCTTTCTGGGTACCAAGAATAGCCTTGAGTAAAATCCTTGTCCCTGTTCTTGCTGTGGTGCTTGCTGAATGGCTCTCATAGCCATGAGGGATGAAACTTGTTTTTGTGCCTCTGCCCATTGATTGTGTGGCAGGTCTGGCATACCGTTTGGCCTTGGCAGGGTGTGAAAGTGGAACCTGTAGCCTTGAGATATGATATTTAATACCCATTTGTCCTGAGTGATCATGTGCCAATTTTGTGAAAAAAGTGCTAGTTTTCCCCCCAAAGGAGCTGCCAGAAGATAAGTGCTTGGTGCTGGCAGGGGAAAGTCATTGGGACTGTTTCCTGTATGGCTGTGATTTTTCCTCTCCGCTTTTGGAGGTAGAAGCACCCCATTGTTTAGGCCTGTGTGCGCCTTGGGGCTGTGATCTGCCTCTGGGGTGTCTGTATCAGCCTCTTTGTGGCCTGTCTGACACTGGAAAGGACAATTTCTTTGTAGGCCAGTTCCTGCTAAATCTGGGAGGCTGTACCTGTAAGAAATCCTTCACTGTTTGCATAGATTTAGCTTTGTCCTCCATTTTCTTCAACATCTCTTCTGCTTTAACACCAAACAAGGTATCATGTTGTAATGGAGCATCTAATAGTTTTGCTTTAACAAGATCGGGCAGATTTTGTTCTTTTAACCAAGCATGCCTCCTAATGACAGAACCTGTAAATGCGGCCCTGCAGGAGGCGTCTAGAGAATCAAAACCACATTGCAAGGTATGCTTTCCCATTTGTTCAGCTGCAAGAAATAAATCCTGCATTTCTTTGTTTTCTGCACATTCTGAATTTGTCAACATTTTCTGTTTAAGCAGTGACATAAGATATTGTTGATATTTAAGCATATGAAACTGACAATTTAAAGCTCTTACAGCCAAGGTAGCAGAAGTAATAATCTTTTTCCCCCATCTGTCCAGGGCCCTTGAATCCCTATCAGAGGGGATAGGGTTTTTTGCAGTGGAAGCCTTGACCCCCCCCTTGGGACCCTGAGAAATAGTTTCTGGGTCAGCAACAGGGTTTTTGTAAAGAAATTTATGTGAATCAGGAACACTGTAGTATCCGTCTGGCTTAACAGGAGCTGGTGGTAAAGAGTCAGGAGATGGACCGGACTCTGAAAATACATCATCTACAATGTCTAAAACAGGAGGAATAGCAAGGGGCCTGTGCTGAGGTAATAAAAGGAAGTCTCTGAGCCTTTTCTTGAATTCGGAGTAATCTTGGCTCTCCCAATGGAAATTTATTATTATTATTTTTATTTTACATTTGTTAACTGGGATGGTCCGACTGGATACATGTCCTTTTTCAGCGGAGGCCCGGGGAGAAAAGCTCCAACAGAGTTACATTGATAATTAGGTACAGTAAATGAGCTGAAAGAACTTAACAAAAACATAGGCTATTTACATACAAGTACAAGACTGCCATTACTATTTCTGAGATTACTACAAATGTAACATTAATAACATATTAGCAAGGACGGTAGGCAGTATAATGACAGAGTTAGACAGGATACATATTTCTTTATCACAGTATACAAAGTACTTATCATCTTAGCTAGTTGTTTATGTTTTAGTTAATGGCACAGAGCTAGTCTGGGTTTGAGCAAGGACATAGCCAGTGTGACTTGAAGTGGAGTTTTAGACTATTTTTGAATTGACTTAGAGAAGTTGCAAGCGTGATGTTATTTGGGAGAGAGTTCCATATTTTACCAGTGGTGTTGGCAAATAGCGTCACTACCTAGGTTGAGAGATTTAGTTGTTTGGACAAGGAGTCTGTTTGCTGAGCAAAGGCAGCTTAGATTGGAGTAGGGAGTCATTAAGTTTTTAGTGCTGGGGTATTCTCAGGTTGTTTAAGGATTTTGAAGGCCTCTATGAGTTGGGACTGGTGAAGAAGGTGTGGGAATTCTATCCATCCAAGCTTTTTCAGGTTAGTACAGTGGTGTGTTCTGTAGGGTAGGCCTGTAACGAACCTGGCAATGTGATTATAGCAGGATGAGAGCTTGGCCAGATCAGATTTGTTAAGGTGAGTGAGGACAGGAGAGGCATATAGTAGGGTAGAGAGAAGGTGTGAACGGGCTGTGGCTGCCCTGGCATTCGGGGTAAGGAAGGCTTTAATTCTATATAGGGTCCCAAGTTTCTTGTTGACTGACTTAATGGCTTGGTTGATATGTATATCAAATCTGAGTTTATTGTCAATGTTTACTCCTAATAGCTTTGTATAGGTGTCTGGGGAGATGATGGTCCCATTATTGGATTTTATAGTGAAGTTTTCAGTCGGAGATCTATTGGTTGGGTAGAAGAGAAGTAACTTGGTTTTGTTTGGATTTATGATCAGGAGATGGTTGGCAAGCCAGTTTTCGACTTTGGTGAAGCTATGTTGGGTGGTAGTTAGTAGATTTGCAAGAGAGGCATTGGAACATACTATAGTCGAGTCATCTGCATATTGAATGCAGGTGGCTTCAGGGATGACTGGATGTCGTTTATGAAGACTGAAAAGAGGAGAGGTCCTAATATGGAACCTTGAGGAACTCCTTTGGTATTTGGTAGTAGGCAGGAGAGCTTGTTTTGCCACATTACTGCTTGTTGTCTCCCAGTGAGGTAAGCTTGAAACCAGTCAAGGGCTGGAGTTTCTAGATACAGGGTTTTTAAAGTATATAGAAGTAACTGATGGTTTACCATATCGAAGGATTTCGATAGGTCCAGGAAGAGAGCGGAGGATATTTTTTTATTATTCCGGTTAAGATGAATGTTTTCAGTAAAAGAGAGGAGGGCAGTGGTTGTACTATGATGGGGTCTGAATCCATGTTGAGAGTCTGTGAGTAGTTTATTTTGGGTTAGATATAGCATTAGTTGGTTGTGCATGCACTTTTCCATAATTTTGGCAAGTGGTGATAGTATGGCTATAAGTCTATAGTTGGATAGTTCTGTGGATGAACCTCCTTTGTGGAGTGGAATAACATAGGATATTTTCCAAATTGAGGGGATTGAGGCCTCGGTTATGGTTCTGTTAATTAGGATTGAGATAGGGTAGGCTACGACATCTGCAGCAATTTGCAGGTATTCAGCCGGCAGAAGATCGGCTGAAAGGGTGGTTGGCTTCAGTTTTTTCAAAAGGGATCTGATAAAGGATGTGGACACTGGCTGGAAGTTAAGAGAGAGTGGTGAGTCGGGTATATTGTTTATAGAAGTGTGGGGAGGAGAAAGTTGGTTAGCTAATGACTGTATGGTTTCTGTGAAGAAAGTATTGAATGAATTGGCTATATCTTCTTGGCTCTTGTCAGATAATGTTCCTGGGGTCGGAGTAGTGGATTTGCCTGGTTGGAGAAGTTTATTTATGCCTGCCCAGTACTTTTGAGGGTTATTCCGATGTTTATGTTGCAGATTGTAGAAGTAATTTTTCTTATCTAGTATGATGGCTTTTTTAGTCTCATTTCTAAGTTGTTGGAATTTGATACGATCTAGGGGTAGTTTGGTAGTACGCCATTTATCCCACGCTTTGTCTCTAGTTGTTATTTTGGTTTTGGTGTCTGTAGTTAGCCAGGGTGCTAGTTGAGTTTTAATTCTTAGAGCGTTTAGGGGCATGCGAGTCAAGTATAGTAAGGAATGAATTGTTAAATGATGACACTGCCTCATCAAGGGGAAGGAACTTTAGTTTTGTCCAGTTACATGATTTGAGTTCAAGTTGAAATTTAGTTGGGTCAAAGTTTTTCTTGGATCTGATAGACCTATAAATAGGTAAGCTTGTACAATTAATTTTGTCTTTCATGACGTATGTGAGCAGGTGATCACTAAGATCATTAGGGAGAGTTCCAGACATATAGTTCTGGGGATGACTGTTGGTGAGTATCCAGTCTAGTATACTCTCTTTTTGGTTATTGTTACCTGTACGTGTGGTAGATGATATTATCCGAGAGAATCCATGTAGGTTAACAGGGATGGGGTTGGACTGTGCTGTGCATTGGTTCCAGTCAATATTAACATCGCCCAGGACAATGGTTTCTTGAGGGTAGTTGTTGGCTATCCAATGTAGAATGACCTCTAGTGTTTCTACATTGTTCCCAGGGGGAATATACGTGACAATTAGGTTAATGCCCTTATGATTATTTAGTAGAATTTTTAGAGCTAGTATTTCAGCGTTAGAGACCTGGGGTGGTTGTATAGGGTTAGTTATGATGTTAAGTGTGCTATTATATAAGACGGCTATTCCACCTCCTCTTTTCTTTACTCCATCTGCCCTAAGTATATTGTAACCAGGAGGCAGGATCTCATTGTCTTTGGTTGATGGCCGGAGCCATGTTTCAGATAGACACATTATGTTGGGGAGGTATGTGGCTAGTACAGCATGCAGGCTATGTATCTTATTGTTTAGGCTTCTAATGTTTAAGTGGCATATTAGGAGGGAGTTGACCAGTCGGTGGGAGAGTGGTGGGCTGGTAGGATTTTGAGTTAAGGTTGGGCCTGGATTAGGATGGATGTCCCCATCTTTGGTTATGTTTTTTCTTAGATACGCTAGTAGTCTAATAACTTTGAATAGTAGTTTTAGTTCATATTTGGATTTTGGTGTTGATTGGAGTGGTTTTTAGAAGCAAGTGGTTGGAATTTATAATTTTTGGGGTAGTGTAGTAGTGGGCAAGTTCATGATCAGTGGAGGTAGGGGGTCTTGGTTTGGCATTTTGGATGAGAGAAACCTCTAATGTGAGATTTTCATAGCTAGTAAGGAAGTATGGCAGAATTAAGAGTGGTAAGATAAGAGGAAGGAGTTTATAATTATTTATAGACATGTTATATGTCATCAATGGGTGGGGTCAATGTGCTTCAGAGGAATAGTAGTGGTTAAACAGTAAAGTGGTGGTGGGGGGGGAATTGGAGAGGAAGTTGTGTAGGTTGGAGAGGAAGAAGGGGTGTGGCCTAGTGGCTATAAATGTAGACAGTGGGGGCGGGTGGGATAAGGGGGCAGGGAGGGGAGCGAAGCGAGCCCGAGCGTAGCGGGGCTAACCCAGTCCCAGTGTTTGGTCCTATGAGTGGGGTAAATAGTCTGATAGTGTAAGTAAGCAGATTGGAGTACAGGCTTGAAATTCAACATAAACATATACAGTTGTAAAATGTCTCATACAATTCAACATAAATAGGCATTTACAGTTGTAAAACACTTACTGGAGAGACACTGAGCCTTCATGGGGCCTGTAGCAGAGTGGATTGTAGTTTTACAAATGGTGCCTGCCACAGGTAATATTTATTAACTCTGGGATTGTCTTAAGGTAATAAACAGGGAAGGGGAGGGGAGAACAAGGGTGTGAGCAGGCAGTTCTTTGTACTGCTGCTAATGAGCCAAAGCAAGACAACTATGTAAGAACAATCACAATTGACCAAGGACTGCTCTGAAACTAAGTCTTGTCTTAATTTCTCAGGTGGAAAACCAGGATAACCTTGTATCAGTAGGCTACTGTGGTATAGTTTAAATAAACAAACACACAGTATTGATCAGTTATTGATACTATTTGCTAACAGAAGGGAATAAGAGAAAGTGGAAGATGTGTGTGTGTGTGTGTGTGTGTGTGTGTGTGTGTGTGTGTGTGTGTGTGGTGGTGGTGGTGGTGGTGGGGGGCTGCTTACAGCCAAAGCACAGTGCTCTCCAGGGGAAAATGAAGATTGGCTCAAACAGTTAGACACATACTCAAAGTTAGCTGTAGCTGTTTGCAGACAGTTCAGACCCAGACTGCACTTTTCTTATAGGAATGTTAAAGGTGGTACCGGAGTTGAATACTTAAGAGTGGTGTTAGGTTCAAAGTTAGCTGTAGCTGCTTGCAGACAGTTCAGACCCGGACTGCACTTTTCTTATAGGAATGTTAAAGGTGGTACCGGAGTTGAATACTTAAAAGTGATGTTAGGTTGGAGAGACACTGAGCCTTCATGGGGCCTGTAGCAGAGTGGATTGTAGTTTTACAAATGCTTCCTCATAGTATGCAGGGTCTCCCCAAAAGAATAATCGTCAGGAGGAGAGGCTGAAGGGATAAGATTCTTCAGCATCAGAATTCTCATAGGGAGGAAGGGAATATTCCTGTTCAGAAGAGGAATCAGAGGAAATGGAAACCTGATCTGAAGATTCTTATTCTATCTCTTACCTAGGCCTCCTATCAGGAGGGGGATGGGAACCCCTGATCAAAGTAATTAGGTCTTCGGCCATTTTAAACATCTGTTTTTTAGGCATGGAGGCCTGTCCAGGAGAATGCTGTACTTGTTTCTTTGTCTTTAGAGCTGCTTTAGTCTTTGCCTTTGAAGCTGAAGTTGGCTTTACATACAACTGTGTAGGCCTGAAAACACCCTCAGAAGACAATGCCTGCTCAGCGGCTCCAGACCCATCTAAGGGAATAGTTTCCGAGTGTCCAATACCTTGAGTTTCCAGTGGCCTAGTCGGCTCCACGTGGGAGTCGGAAGCGGCCTGTGGCTCTGAGGTAGCGGGCGTCAGGGGCTGCGAAAGCACCTCACTCAGAACCGGCGAACCAGCGACAGGCCTAACGGAAGCCTTGTCGTCGGTTTTGGACCTCGGATGCCTGTCCTTTTCATTTTCTTTGCGCTTTTTATAAACTTCAGTAGTTGGCTGTTCAGACGGCATTATATAATTGAATCTTCTGGCAAAGTAATGAAATGCAAAATCGTACAGACGCTTAATAGTGCGTTGGTTAAATCTAGCACAAAACCGACTACTAGCAACGATGTGGTCAGGGCCTAGGCAAGGAATACAGTAAGAATGAAAATCCTTATGAGGTAGTATTTGCTTCCCACAAGAAATACAATTAACTTTTTCTGACATCAGTCTGGAGCAAGAAAAAAGTTTCCCCAACGGGGTACTTACCTTTAATGAAGACTTCGGATCTGAAATTTGAAAATCTCAGGAGTCGGCCGACCGGCACTTGCGAACTGCTTTTACTTCGGGCACCGCGCGGCAAGAAAGACTGAAGAAAATGGCGTTGGCTGCATCTTTTATACCCCTGGCGCACTGACGTCAGGGAGGAGGTGACAGCAACCGACGCCGGACCTAGACTTTGGAACTCGGGTCAACTGCGGGTAGCCTGCCAGCACGTAACCCAATTGTAATGACTGCAGCAGTGAAACATGATGAACATCTTAAATGAGCTGATAAACTAACCAAGCTAATTAACTAAGAGACTAGAAATACACACAAACATTAAAGGCAATTTTACTAGCACCACTACAGTAAGAAACTATGGGATACACAATACAGGTCTGCAGAAAAACTACGGCCAAGAAATAGCACACAACAGCGGAAAAAAGAAGATAAAGTTAAGCTACACACTAAAGCCAAGGTTTAAAAGGGTCACAGCACTCAGTAAACTAACTAATCTCTAAATTCTAACTAGTTTTAATTATTAGAAGGCAAAAGACAAAAAAAACTTAGCCACGGCCAAGAGAACATCCAACCTCAAAGCAGCAAATGAGATCTAGCGAGTTGCACCATTGCATCAAGGGATACCTACCTTGCCATGAGCTAAGTTTGAGACTTCCAGCTGGTGTATTCAGCCGAGGAGCGGCTCAGATACATCCAAGTAAGAATGAAGGCAAGATAGGACAACATACCATCCATTTTTTATTGTCCAGGGGCGCATCTAGGAGCTTGGCTTTGATGTCATCAGGGACGGATTGCAGCCTTAACCAGGAGTACATTCTGATGACAGATCCAGAGGCAACAGCCCTTGCAGATGCTTCTACAGTGTCGTAGCTGCACCTGATGGAGTGTTTGGTCACTTGTGTGCAGGAGTTCAGGAGAGAGGAAATCTTAGCTTTAGCATGGGAGTCAGGGAGCTCTCCCAGTTGTTTGACATCATCTTCCAAAAGAGCCAAGGTATACTTGGCCATGTGTGTCTGGTAACTGATCACTCTTATTGCTAGGGTGGCAGAGGTGTAAGCTTTCTTTCCCAGATGTTCCATCATTCTGCTCTGTTGGACAGCAGTAGAGAGGTGAAGGGAAGTAACTGAGGTTTTGTCAGTGATCACAGAAATATAGGAAAGCTGTGTAAAATCTTACCATAACCATAGATGTCCTCTTCCATCTTGCAGCATTCTACTAGTGGGTTTACCCTTCTTTTGATGAGGCTGTCCAGCCAGGTTTCCAAAGATTTTCAGTCCATCTTGGTGGGTCGCACGTCTGATGTGGAGGCAGGAACGTGGGCCCTAAAGGTGACGTCTACACGCACCAGCCCTCAAAACACAGATAAAAGCCCCAGACGGAGCCAGTCCTGAAATGCATAGCCTGTGCAGAAGCCAAAGAGAGCAAGTGTATGAGGGGGAAGGTGGGGGAGGAAGAAATACCACAACATGGAAGAGAAGGACATCTATGGGTATGGTAAGATTTTACACAATTTTCCTATGTCCTTCTATTCCAGTGTTGCAGTATTCTAGTGGGCGAGTACTAAAGCTCACTATTGACTGGGAGGTGGTCTGGTACAGGACTCCAGGAATCCATGTAGGATAGCCCTGGCAAACCCTGTCCAGGCCTTGGAGATATGGTCCAGTTTGTAGTGTCTGGTGAAGGTGTGTACAGAGGACCAAGTAGCTGTCTCCAGAATGGAATTAGTGTCTAAGCCTTTAAAAAAGGCTCCAGAAGAGGCCATCTACTCTTGCAGAATGGGCCCTGACATTGTGCTGCAAGGTCTTCCCATGGTGTGAGTAGCAAAAGGAAACAGCCCTGGAAATCCAGGATGAAACTGTCAGTTTGGCCACCGCTTTCCCCAGAGTTCTGGGGTGAAAGGAGACAAACACAGTTGGTCTGATTTGCAAAAAGGTCTGGTTTTCTGCAAATAAAATTTGAGCTGTCTGTGAACGTCTAGGGAAGGAAGGACTCTATCACGCTATCTCCCTGCGGGTTAGGGAAGAGGGTAGGCAGGTTGATAACCTGATTCAAGGAAATGCTGTTGACCACCTTGGGAATGAAGGAAGGGTTTGTCCTAAGGGTGACCCTGTCCATATGAAAAACCACAAAAGGGGGTGTAGCCATTAGGGCTTGAAGCTCTGAGACCCTTCTGGCCAATGTCAAAGCTACTAGCAGTACAGTTTTCCATGTGCAAAATGTTAAGGGGGCCTTATCAGCTGGTTCAAAGGGCGCCAGAGTTAGTTTTTCTAACACATAATTAAGGTCCTAGGGAGGAGGAGACGGTTTCCTGGGAGGTCTTGGGTGCAGAACACCCTTGAGGAGAAGTATGGCTGGGAGTCTGGATGCCAAATGAGGGTCCACAGGCAGGCAGAGATGGCAGACAGGTGTGCTTTTAAAGAGGGGGCAGGACAAATCTGACTGCAATAGTTCACAGTTGTCTGTCCACAAACCTTGCACTACCCAGGTAAGACAGAATCTGGGGAATATTGCTGTCCAACAGATCCATCTGTCTTATGACACCAGATAGAAAACCTTTACCTTTGGAGAGAGAGGATTTTCTTGTGTTGGGTTTCCTGGCCTCCTGCAGGACTGACGGCACGTCCTCACTGGACAGGTGTCTGAAGAGAATCAGAATCCTATCCGCTACAGGGTGAGGTGCAAAGACTGCCGCTGTGGGTGTATCTGTATCCCCTTGTGCTGTGTGAGTTGGTCCACTGAGGGGAGTAACTTCTGGTGATTGCCCTTGGACAAATGCAGAAGTAGAGGGAACCAGTGCTGCCTTGGCCAGTAGGGAGTCACTAGCAAGATTTTTGGTGAGCCCTGCTGAATTTTCTGTACCCTCTGAATTAATGGGAAGGGGGGAATGCATACAGGAATTTCCCCTTCCATGATATTGAGAAGGCATCTGTTTGTAATGCCTTCGGGTCATGTGTCCTGGAGCAATAGCTCTGGAGTTGCCCGTTTGTGAAGGAGGTGAGCAGGTCTATCTGTGGAATACCCCAGCTGTGCATCAGATTTAGAAACATCTCTCAACAGCATCCATTTGTGCCTGTCTGATTTGGTTCTGTTTAGTGACTCTGCCTGTGAGCTGTGCTCGGACTGGATGTAGGCTGCCTGGAGGGTGATTCCCTGAGAGGTAGCCAGCTCCCATACCTGTAGAGCTGGTCTGCACAGGAGGGTAGGCCTCGGTCCCTCCTTGCTTGTTGAGGTACCACATGACCGTGGTGTTGTCTGTGAAGATCTTTAGGAGGCCCTGCTGGAGGTAAGGTTGGTAGGTCTGCAGGGTGAGGAGGATTGCTCTCATTTCCATGACATTTATGAGCTCCTGGTTGTGTCTGTCCACAATCCTTGCACTATCCTTGGACCCAGAGTTGCCCCCCCCAGCCCAGATCTGAGGCATCTGTGTGCATGGTCTAAGAGGGGGGAGCAGTTTGTAGGGTTAGTCCTGGACTTTGGGCTACCTGAGCTAACCATTTCAATTCTTGGTGAAGACAGCTGAAGAGTGGGAACCTGAACTTGAGAGGAAGTGAGTGCTGGGTCAACACTGAGCGAAGGTACCATTGAAATTTCGTCATGTGTAACTTTGCTAGGGGTGGCATGGGGATAGTGGCTGCCATGTACCCTAGTAGTCTCAGGAATTGTCCGGCAGTCAGTTCTGATGAATGAAGGACAGAGAGAAGATGGTGGGAAAGAGATACCACTCTCTCCCCTGGAAGGGTGGCCATCATGATGTCTGTCCTGATTCTACATCCCAGGAAGACAATGTCCTGTGCAAGATCGAGTTGGGACTTTGGGACATTTATAAGGAACCCTAGAGACTGCAGCAAGAGGAGGAGGTGGTCTTTCGTGTGACGAAGGAGGGCTTCTCTGGATGCTGCCTGAATTAAGAGGTTGTCTAGGTACAGGAATATTTGTATTCCCTTGGTCCTGCAGTAGGCAATCACTGGAGCCAGGCATTTGGTGAATACCCTTGGGGCAGTGGAGAGCCCAAAAGGCAAGGAACAGAACTCAAAGTGAGAAGACCCTTTTAGGAATATGAGATGGTTCCTGAAGGCAGGCTTTATGGGAATGTGAAGATAGGCCTCCTTTTTATCCAGGGTTGCCATGAATGCCTGAGGATGAATGAGGGGGAAGAGTGTGGGTAAGGTGGGGACCTTTAAGAAGAGGCTGAGGCAAGAGAGGTCTAAGACAGGTCTCCATGGTCCTTCCCTTCCTGGTGACCAGAAATATTCTGGAGTAGAATCCTCTCCCTTGAGAGGGGGGGGGGAGACTGATTCTATGGTGCCTTGAAGCAGCAGGTTGTTTAACACCTGATGGAGAAGGGACAGTTGAGATGCAGGTGGTTCTGGCATGGCCAGTCTTGGAGGGGGGGAGTGGTGATCCAAGTCAAAGTAACCCTCCTGCAGGATGGACAAAACCCATTTGAATGATGTCACGAGTGACCACGTAGGGAGACAGAGAGGCAGGTGGACAATGGAAGGGAGGGAGGAAGGAGTTGTTGCAGGCAGTCAGACACTGCCTGCCCTGTCAGGAAAGGGAGGCCTTTGGCTAGCGGGCTGAGGTGTCCTATGCTGAAAGGCTGTCTACTTGGGGGTCTTCTAGACCTAAGAGGGGCTGAAGGACTGAAGGTCTTTCTTATAAATTGTGTCTTTGTCAGATAGTTCCTCTGGAACTTAGGGACATGAGAGACTAGGAGATGCTTGAGGTCCTGTAGTTCCTTCCCTTTTGTTGCAGAGACTTAAAGAGGTCACCACTTTGGCAACAAAGAAGGCTGAGTGATTCAAAAAAGCGTCTAGGAGCTTGGCTCTGAAATCATCAGGGAGGGGCTGCATGTGCAGCCAGGAATATCTCATTAACACAGATGCAGATGCAGCTGACCTAGCTGAGGCCTCAGCTGCATCGTATCCACACCTAAGGGAGTGCACGTTTACCTGACAGATCAGCCCCAGCAAGGAAGTCAGGGATGCTTTTGCAGCACAGTCAGGGATGTCGTTCAGCTCCTTGGAGGCTTTGTCCAGCCGAGCAAGAGCATATTTCGACATGTGAGACTGGTAATTGGTTGCCCTAAAAGCCAGGGTGGCAGAAGTGAACCTTCTTTCCCCACCTCTCCATAGCCTTGTTGTCCTTATCTGCAGGGAGGACAGTGGTGGTAGGAAGGAGTTTGGATGCCCTATCAGTAGAAATAGAGATAGTGGCAGGGTCTGCCAGAGGGCACTTAACAAGAATTTGTCTGAGTCAGGAACCTTGTATAATCTATCCGCCCTACGAGGAGCAGGTGGTTGGGAATCTGGATTAATGGATGCTGCAGCAAATGCATCCAGGAAAGCAGGCTGAACAGGTGGAATTGGCAAAGTGTTTGGAGATTCCATCTGTACGAGATCATAAAATCTCTTTTGTTGCCAAGTCATGTCTGAGCATTCCCACTTGAAGTGGTCTCTCATCAAGTTAAGTCTTCCAGAAGGTTAAATCTTCCACTGGAGAATCAGGCTCTGCAGAGACTTCAAGAGATCCAGACCTCAGGTGGGATGAAATCTGGGAAGAGTAGGACAGACAGTCCTAGGAGTCAGACAACTCCTCCTCTGCTGGCTGACTCACACTCCTTTCAGGGATAGAAGGTCTGGGACTGAGAAGAGGCGGGACAGCAGGAAAAGCTTCAGTGGAAGGCCTAAGGGCCATGAACAGCATTGTATAAACTTTCGTTAGAGGCCTGCCAATTGGGTAAGGTCTCTGGCACTGGACAGAGATGTCTACTCTTTTTTATTTATTTTTGGAAGGCCTAGCAGGCGTCTGGCTGGTGCTAGGCCTAGGAGTAAATTGGTGGGACGGCAGAGGCAGAGTCCGAAGCACCCATCAAAGGCAGTGGTCCCCCCCCCCCCCAGTGTCTGGAGCAGGTGCCAGTTCATCCTCCCCAGACGTGTCGTCCGCTCTAGATTGTGCAGCCTCCTGTAAGGAATCCACTGTATCTGCTGTGGTGGATGCCGGGTCCTCAACCAAGCTGACAGCTACAGGTTGAGGAGCGGCAGAGGGAGGTGCAGTGGAAGTAGTAGGCCGCATGGACTTGGCCCTCTTCCTTGGCAGTTCGGACAGGGCATCGGAGCCGGCCACCATACAATCTTTTTTAAATGCTGATTCTCGAGGTACAAATTGAGAGCTTGTAAACTGCGACGAAGTGTCTTGGGGATGAACGACTGGCAGATGACAGTTCTTATAATCGTGTTCCCTACCCAAGCATAAGAGACACTTGTCATGCGTGTCTTTATGGGGAATCTGGCAACCACAGTTGCACTTACTCTTACCGGACATGAACTGACTATAAATTATACAAAAAAAGAACAAAGAATCCCCAACGGGGTACTTAGCATTGTTCAGACTCAGATCAGTCGTCTGCGAGTGGCAAGAAAGTACAGTTGTGTTCACTTACCATAAATGTAGATGTTCAAGTGTATTCACTGTTTTAGTCATCGCACTTGGATTATCCTTGCCAGGGTAGCCCTAGGCCGGTCCGAATACCAGAGACTTAGTATTTCTGCGTCACTTGCTGTCACTTGAGGACTGACGTCAGGTCGTCAGTAGTATAAAGTAAGGCAGCTGACGCCATTACATCAGTTTTTCTTGCCATAACCTGTCAGGAGCCCCCAAAGTAAGAGGTCAGGTTCTGGTGGAAGAACCCCACCAGTGGAAAATAAATACCAATATATCTCTTGTAAGAAAAGGAGAACAGCAAGGAAGAATGGTAACAAAAGGAGAAAGAGAATAAAGGGAGATTGTGGGAGGGAAACCAGGATTGCAACAGTGAACACACTTGAACATCTACATTTATTGCAGGTGCACACAACTGTACTATGTTCTTCGTGTTTCACTGTTGCAGTCATCACATTTGGGTAGATTCCCAAAGCTGAGGAAATGGGTGGAGGCAGTCAAGAAAACTAGGGGCTGGCTATGATGACCTGCAAGACTGCAGAGGCAAACCCTGCCATGGATTTTGAGAAGAGAGGCGTGTGGTAATGCTTGGTAAAAGTGTGAACAGATGTCCATGTGACGGCCTCCAGGATGTCCCTGGTGATGACTGCTCTGAGGAAAGCTGCAGAGGTGGAGGCTGCTCTGGTGGGAGTGTGTCCTGACCCCCTTGGGGGAGGCTTTCCATACTGTTTGTAGCAGAAATGGATGCAGTGTGCTATCCGTTTGGAAATAGTTTGCTTGGAGATGGCTTTGCCTTTTGCCCCTGTAGCAAAGCTAACCAGCAATTGATCAGACTTTCTAAAAAGGATTTAGTCCTGTCCAGATAAAATCTGACCCGTCTGTGCACGTCTAGAGAGTGAAGAATCCTTTCCCCCTTGTTCTGGCGATTAGGAAAGAAGGTGGGCAAATTAATGGATTGGTTGAGAGCCACACTGGACACCACCTTGGGCATGAAGGATGGGTAAGTTCTGAGGGATACCCTGTCTGCATGGAAGATGATGAAGGGTTCCACAGCCAAGAGTGCTTGCAGCTCTGAGACTTTTCTGGCTGAAGTGATGGCCAGAAGGAATGCTGTCTTCCAGGAGAGAAACTTTAGCTCTGTAGAAGAAGCTGGTTCGAAAGGGGGCAGGGTGAGCTTTTCCAAGACAAAGTGAAGATCTCAAGCTGGTGCTGATGCCCTTCTGGGCAGCCTCAAGTTGCTAGCCCCTCTGAGGAACTGTTTGATGAAAAGGTGTGAGAAAAGGGGCGGCTCAGTGGGAAAATGAGCAGAAATAGCAAAAGCATGACATTTTTAGAGAGAAAAAAGAGACCACTGTGTAGTAGGGTCAGCTAAGTAATCCAGGATGAGAGGGGATGGAGGGCTGTGCCGTATTGGCTCCCCTTAGCCTGGATCCAGGTACAGAACCTTTTTCACTTACCTGCATAAGACTTTCTGGTGCTAGGATGTCTGGCCTCACGGATAACATCCAGAACCGGTTTACTGAGGTTGGCAGATTGCTTCGGGGTTAGGGAATACGCCATGCTGCCAAATTGAGTCTTTGCAATTGGGGATGTATGAATTTCCCCTTTCCCCTGGGGTCAGGAGGTTTGGAATCTGATGAAGATGCCATGCAGGTAGCGAAGGCTGTGCAGCAAGGGGTACCAGTGTTGTCTGGGCCAGACTGGAGCTATAAGAATGGTCCTTGGTTTTTCTTCCCTTATTTTGAGGAGTACCCTGGGGGTGAGAGGTAGGGGAGGAAGGGCACAGACTGACCCAGGGGAAGGACAGGGCATCCTAGCCATGCAGTGATGCTCCCTGGTGCAGAATTTGCTGAGCTGATGGTTGGTGTGGGAGGCAAATACATCGACCTTCAGGGTTCCCCATTTCTGAGTTATTAGGGTGAAATTATTTCTGTTGAGTTGCCACTCGTGTGGGTCCAGAAGGTTTCTGCTTAATTGGTCTGCCAGAGAGTTGAGACAGCCTAGTAGGAATTGTGCTAACCGGTGTAGTTGCATGGAAGAGGCTGTGAGCCAAAGTGTCATGGCCAACCTGCATAGAGGGTAGGAGCGAGTCCCACCCTGCTTGTTGATGTACCATATCACAGTGGTGGTGTCTGTTTCGATCAGGAGAACCCCTGGAGAGAGAAGGGGTTTGAAAGCTATCAAGGCGTGCTGCACAGCCATCATCTCTTTTTCATTGATGTGCAGAGAGATTTGCAGTGGGCTCCATTGGAACTGTTATGCACCTGCCATTCAGGCGTAGTCTCATGCGTCTGTGGTGAGGGTCTGGGTAGCGGGGGTGGGGAGAAGGGCAGTCCCTTGTTGTGGCAGCATGCTTTTGTCCACCAAAGAAATTCCTTTCTGTGGCAAGGAATTATAGTAGAAGAGTTTCCAGATCTTGAGAATGTTGACACCAAAGGCTCTTTAGGCACTACTGAAGTTTCCTCATATGCAGTCCAGCATATGGAATGAACCCCAGAGCTTGCAGGATCTTCCTTGCAGATAGCTGGGGTCTGGTCGCTAGATGAGATAAGTAGGCTGTCAGAAAAATTTGTTTCTCTGGTGTAAGGTATGCCCATCTGGGATGCTGTGTCCAGACTTGCTCCCAGGAAGATTAGCTTTTGGGTGGGCACCTGTTTGGTTTTAATTGACTGTGCACCCTAGGGAGGTTTGTAGGGTCTTTAGAAAGGCCAGCTGCTTGAGTAGCTTTTCCTGGTCTGCTGAATAAGGCAGTCATCTTTCCTGGCTCTCTGCCTGAATAAGGCAGTCATCTAAGCCTGGGTAAATGTGAATATTTCTTTGTCTGCAAAAGGCAATGGGCGGAGCCAGACATTTTGTGAAAACTTTGGGAGCAGCAGATAAGCCAAAGGGAAGCGCAGAGAAATGAAAGTGTTGAGATCCTGCCCTGAAGTGGAAATATTTCCTGCATGATTCCCTGAGAGTAATGTGGAGGTAGGCCTCTTTTAGATCTAGGGTGGCTAGCCAAGCTTCCTTGGAGAGAATGGGTAGCAATGAATGGGTAAGCAGCTGCTGGATGGTGAGCATTTTGAAATTTGGGATCACCAGGAAGGTGTTTAGAATGGATAGATGGAGGATGGGGTACCAGGTGCCCTCTTTTCTGGGCACCAGAAAAAGTATGGAGTAGAAGCCTTGGCCTATCTGTTCTGCAGGAACGTGCTCTACTGCTCTCATAGAGAGCAGGGAAAGGACTTGCTTTTGAGCTTCTGCCCACTGATTTGATGTTAGATCTGGGAACCCTTTTGGGGTTGGAAGGGTGTGAAAGGAAAATTTGTATCCCTGAGACACAATGTTCAGAACCCATCGATCCTTGGTAATGGTGTCCCAGGTGCTTGAGTGAAAGGAGTTTTTCTCCTAGGGGTAAGTGAAGGTGGGCAAGGGGGGGGGGTGGAGGAGGTGAGTCATTGTGAGTTCTTACCATAAGGGGGTGGCTTAGAACTCCCTGGTTTTGAAGTGGTGGTAGTCCACTGCTTAGATCTCTGTATTCCCTGGGGCTGCTGTCTGGGGGGTCAGCTTCCACAGAGCCTAGGTTGGGCCAGTTTACTCTGGGCAGGAAAGGACCAGTGTTTGGAGGGAAAATGCCTTCTGAACTAGGGGGCTGGACCTGTAAGAAATCCTTAACTGTTTGCATAGATTTTGCTTTTTCTTGCATCTTTTTTAAGACCTCTTCTGCCTTAGTGCCAAATAAGTTATCTTTGTCCAAGGGGGCATCCAACAATTTAGATTTGACATGGTCTGGCAGGGGTTGTTCCTTAAGCCATGCATGTCTTCTAATGACAGATCAACTGACTGCTGCCCTGCAAGAAGCTTCTAGGGCATCAAAACCACAGTGCGAAGTGTGTTTAGTTACTTGACTTGCAGAATGCATCAAGTCTTGTAAACCTTTAGATTCTGCCCAAGCAGGAAAGGAAGACATTTTTTTTGTTTACAGAGTTGCAAAGTATGTTGCTGAAATTTCAGTATATGGAAATGACAACTTAGTGCCCTGAAAGCAAAAGTAGCTGAGGTGTATACTTTCTACCCCATCTGTCCAATGCTCGGGAATCCCTGTCTGAGGGGGTGGGATTCTTAGCAGAGGTTGCTTTAATCCCTTTTGGCCCTTGGGAAATGACCTCAGGGTCAGCTGTTGGATTTTTAAAAAGATACATGTGTGAGTCAGGGACTCTATAGTACCTGCCTGTTTTATGGGAGCGGGAGGTAGGGTGTCAGGAGTCAAGCTGGATTCAAGGAAAACATCCACAACAGCCAGGACTGGGGGGGATGGCTACGGGTCTGTGCTGCGGAATATCTAGGAATTCCCAAGTCTCTCTTTTTAAACGGAGGGTAGTCCTGACTCTCCCATTGGAAATGCTCCCTTAAAGTATGCAGGATTTCCCCAAAGGAAAAATCCTCTGGGGGGGGGGCTGAAGGAATGGAGTCCTCTGCATCAAAATCCTCATAAGTGGAGAGGGGTTGCATGTCTTCACTCAGATGCATCAGATTCATCTGACTCTTGTTCAGACACAAGTACAGGGGACAGATCCCTTCCTTTTTGAGGGGTAGCTTGGTTTCCTCTGATTAGCATGAGAAGGTCTTCCGCCATGTTAAGCATTTGAGAGTGAGGTGTGGTAGCAGGCGCCCGACAGTGGGTCGTCAGTTTCTTGGGTGTGGTTTGAACCCTGGGCCTAAGAAACTCAGTCGATTTTGAAAGAATGGTAGTCGCGAAAGAAGACGTCGGTATGTGTCATGATTCAGTACTGTGAAGGACTTCCTCGGGAGCCAGTGCCTGCTCAGTTGTTCCGGACCCATCCAAGGTAGAGACTACCACAGGATCCTTAGTCGAAGAGTTTTGCAGCATACCGGACTCCGAAAGGGTCTCAGTAGTGGCCTGCGAATCAACTGAAGCGGGCATCAGGGGCTGCAAAAGCATCTCACTGAGTAACGGAGGACTGAAGATTAGCTTAACAAAAGCATCATTGGTAGGTTTGGACCTCTGCGGTCTCTCTGTCTTTATCTTTACGTTTTTTCAGAAGAGCTGCTGTCGGATGGCTTACTGAAGCCATATCAGAATTCGGGGACTGTAAATGAAAATATCTGGCTACAATAAGGGCCCGACGACGGACAGTTCTGGTGTTGAACAAAGCACAGAAGCGACAACGGGGGACGTCGTGGTCTGGGCCTAAGCAAGTGACGCAGTAAGAGTGGAAGTCTTGGGGTGGTATTTGCTTTCCACAGGCGATACAATTAACTTTTTCTGACAATTGTTAGTGCAAGAAAAAAGGATCCCAACATGGTACTTGGCTTTAGAAGACTTCAACTTCAATTCGGAGATGAAAACTCGGGTAGCGGCCGACCGGCACTCGTGAGAACTGCTTCTGCTTTGGGCTCCACGGCAAGAAAGACTGACTTAATGGCATTGGATGCCTTACTTTATATTACTGACGACCTGCCATCAGTCCTCAAGTGGCAGCAACTGACGCAGAAATACTAAGTCTCTGGTACTCGGGCCGGCCAAGGACTACCCTGGTAGGGATAACCCAAATGTGATGACTGCAACAGTGAAACACGAAGAACATCACCTGGTGTATGGCTGGCAGCTGAAAAGTTCTGAGGGCTGGTGCTTGCAGACATCACCTTTATGGTCCACATTCCTGCCTCAACATCAGACATCCGACACACCAAGAGGCACTGAAAATCTTTGGAAACCTGGCCAGACAACCTGATCAGAAGAAGAGTAAGCTCACTAGTAGAATACTGCAACACTGGGATAGGAGGACATCTGAAGGATCTGTAGAAGGGGCTTTGTACAGGAAGGTAGTCAGGCAGCTTGTAGAATCTTATCTGGATGCTTGGGTGCTGGGGGCTGTGAGTTGGTTTTATTTGAAGCAGCCAGGAAGGCATCCAGAAAAGCAGGGTGCACTGGTGGCACAGCAGAAGGGCTGGGAGACTTCCGATGAAGGCCATAGTACCTCTTTTGGATGTCTGACTTGACTGCTGTCCCATTTGAAAAAGGTTTGCATTTTGGTGATGGTCGCACCAAAGGTGAGGTCCTCACCAGGAGAGTCAGTGCCTTTAGACTCTTCCTCTGGTGAAGCATCTCCCAGAGAAGAAGCGATCTGGGAAGAGTAGGTGATGGATCCATCAAAATGAATCCTCTTCTCCTGAAGAGACGTCTGGAGCAGGCCCCTTAGGTGTCATGGGCATAGAGACCTGTACAGGCACCGGGCCATGACACAAGGCCAGAAAGACATTGAGCAGGCCTCAGGTAAAGGTCTGCCAATCTGGAGGCTGTTCATCAGATGAAGCAGGCAGAGGCTGAGAAATATGTTTAACTTTCTGCTTCCTCTTCTTATGGGTCTCAGGGGGAGAGAATTCAGAAATGCAGTGAAGGGTAGGAGGGCCGGATGCCGGCTGGCACTCAGCTACATCAGAGACCATGTCCTCACTTACCACGATTTGGGAGATGCTGTGCAGACCCTTGGATATAACGAGCCTAGGTTCCCCATCAGAGACTGAATTGGACGCCTGAGATTCCCTCCAGGTGACCTCAGGCAAAGGAAAGATTTCCTCCAGGCCTTCCGCTGAAGGCAGCTCCAAAGACTCTGGCTCGGACTCTGGGCCTACATTAGCCTTCATAGGAGGCTAGTGTAGGCCCATGTAGAATCTTATCTAGATGCTTGGGTGCTGGGGGTTGTGAGTTGGGTTTTTTTTGAAGCAGCCAGGAAAGCATCCAGAAAAGCAGGGTGCACTGGCTGGAATGGAGGGTGCAGCAGTCTTTTCGTGCCTACTCTTTTTTGGCCTTTTTGACTGGGGGGCTCATCCGAGTATTCCGACGTCTGGTCCACCTTAGATGCTAGACGTTTGAGTCTCTGATTTTAAAGGTATAGTTTTAAAGTTGCAAGGCAGCTTCTGAGGGTCTTGGGAACAAATGCCTGACAAATACAAGTTGTATGGTCGTGTTCATGGCCTAGGCATCTCCATGTCAAGCAGCGTACCTCTCTAGCCCTCTAAGAGGAATATGGACGACTGGATGGGAAACAAAAAATACACCCCTGGTATCCCCATGTCCCTGCTGGACAGGAGAAACAGCTGCTGACTGAGGGAACATGGGCAAAATTCTTGGCTAGGCTTATAAGGGCCTCCGGGCCAATAGCCTAGTATCATTCTACGAACCTATGAACAGGCAGAGCTCATGCGAATCTTTGTGTGGAATTTGCCTTCCACACCTACACTTGCCCTTCCTACCTGACATGTAACCAAAAATAGTAGCAAATAAAACAGAAAACCCCTAGGGTGTACTTATCTGAAGTCATATGAAGAAAATGCTTCTATTGGCAACATGACGACTGGAACTGGCAGTCGCAGAGGCGGCAGAGAAGTTCAGGAGAGGTGCGTGCTGACGTCCGCTATAGAACAAACGTCAGTTTACGACCGACGTTAGAGAGGGGCACAGGACCTCATGCGCACACTAGCGATTGCACTTAACTTTTGTATACAGCTGGACATATGAGAGTTCACCAGAGGCAAACTCCCTGATGTCATGAATACAGCAGCATATGAATAGAAGGACATCCATGTAACTGCTTTGAGGATAGCAGCCATGTCCAATCCTTTAAGGAATATCCCTGAGGAGGACATTGCCCTGGTGGAGTGTGCCCTTACTGGAGCTGGGAGTGACCTACCATGGTTAGTGTAACAAAAGAAAATGGTTTTAGATATCCAAGAGGATATGGTTTGCTTGGAAACAGGTTGACCCAGAGCTCTTGGGTGGTAAGAGATGAAGAGCCTGTCAGACTTGTGGAAAGATTTGGTTTTGGCCAAATAATACCTCAACTATCTGTGTATATCTAGGGAATGATGTAACCTCTTCTTGCCTGGTTCTGCAGAGAGGGGAAGGAGGTTAGCAGATAGACAGTCTGATTTCAAGGACAGTTCAATGACCACTTTAGGCATGAAGGTAGGGTTAAGTACGCAAACATACCCTGTCCTTGTTGAAGACAGTGAATGGTGGTGGGGGGGGGGGGGTTGCCATTAGGACCTGGAGTTCTGAGACCCTTCTAGCTGAGATGATGGCCACCATGAGTATAGTCTTTAAAGTGCAGTGTAGGAGGGTGCAGTCTTTGGCTAGTTCAAAGGGTGGCAGTGTCAATTTTTATAGAACAAAGTTTAGATCCCAAGGAGGCGGAATGGGCTTCCTTGGGGCATTAGATGTAGTGCTCCTCTCAGAAAGAGTTTGACTTTTAACCTAGATGCTAAAGGTGGCATCAAGGGCAGGCATGGTGAGATGGCAGATAGGTAAATTTTAATGGAGGAATAGACAGCCCAGACTTCATAAGGTCACACAGGTAAGACAAGACCACTGGGGGCACTGCTATCAGTGGTTTTAAGTTCTTTTTCTGGCACCAAAACAAAAATCTCCTCCCCTTAGACAGGTAAGATTTTCTGGTAGTTGGTTTCCATGCCTTCTGCAGAACCTGGATCATGTCCTCTGTGTATAGGTGTCTGAAAGGAATCCACTCCCTATCACCCACAATGTGAGATTCAGCATGGACAGCTGGGAGTGTAAGAATGTTACTTTATCCTTTATGAGCAGGTCCAATTGCTGGGGTAACCTGTAGTGACTGCCCTTGGCTAGGTGAAATAGTAGGGGGAACCAATGCTGCCTTGGCCAACAGGGAATTACCAGCAAGATTTGAGGGTGTTCCTTCTGAATTTCCAGCAGGACTCTTTGTATGAGAAGGAAGGGGGGGTGTGTAGGAGTACATCCCCTTCCAAGAAATTGAGAGCGTGTCCACCTTCCAAGACTCTGGGTGTGGTGCCCTGGAGCAGAATGTCAGGAGCTGTCTGCTCATGGGGTAGGCAAACAGATCCACATCTGGAATACCCCATCAATGGACCTGGTCCAGAAACACTTCCTTGTTCAGCAACCATTTGTGAGACAGGGTCATGGTCTTGCTTAATGAATCTGCCATCACACTGTCTGCAGAAGAGATATATACTGCTTGGAGTAAAATGTTTCGCCAGGGCAATTTCCCAAGCCTGTAGTGCTAGTCTGCACAGAAAGTAGGACCTTGTCCCCAGTTTATTGATGTACCGCAGCACAGTATTGTCTGTGTACCACCCTCAGGGTGCCTGATAGAAGATGACCCTTGAAAATTTCCAAAGCAGTATCAAGGCTCTCATTTCCTTCATACTGATGTGATCTTTCTGTTGAGTGAGGGTCCATGTGTTCCTTACGCTCTATTTTCTTAATGTTGCACCCTAGCCTGTGTCCGATGGATCTGTAAAGAGATGCTGTTTAGGGGGGCATGGGCTGAAGGGGTAAGGCCAGGATTTGACAATCTGGGAGATCCACCATTTCAGTTCCCTGGTCAGGCATGGAAGCATGGGAATCAATAACTCTAGAGGATGCAAGTGTTGCTTCTAAATTGTTCTCAGACACCACTGGAACTTCCACTCATGTAGCCTTGCAAGGGGAACCATGAGTATTAGTTGAGGCCATGAATCCTAGGACTCTGAGGAATTCCCTGGCTGAGATGACTTTAGAGAGAAAGGATTTCATCGAAGTAAGATGTGAGCATCACAATTTTTTCTGGTGGTAGGCGAGTCATTTCCCTCGTCAGAACCCAACATCCTAGGAACACCTGATCTTGAAAGGGTTATCGGGGAGAATATTTTGACATTTATGGTAAATCCCAGACCTGTTAGTAGGGTGATGGTGAAATGCAGGTGTTGCAAGGCCATGGACCTTGCTGTAGCCTGGATAAGGTTGTCATCTAGGTAGAGGAAAAGTTGTATTCACTTGGTTTTGGAAACTGCCATGACTGGGGGCAGACATTTTGTAAAAAAAATCTTGGGGCTGCAGAGAGACCAAAGGGTAAAGCACAGAACTGAAAGTGTGCAGAATCCACTGAGAAGCGGAGGTACTTTCTGAAAACAGGATGGACTGGAATGTGTAAGTAGGCATCCTTTACATCCAATGACACTAAGAAAGCCTAAGGAAGGATCAGGGTTAGAAGGGCAGGAAGAGAAAGCATCCAGGAGGAGGGAACCCAGAGGAAGGTGCTGAGGTGGAATAGGTCCAGGATAGGCCTCCAGGGAACTTCCTTTTTGGGAACCAGGAAGATTCTTGAATAAAATCCCCTTTCTCTTGCAACAGACATGACCTCCTGAATAGTTCCTTGAGCAAGAAGTTCTTGCAGGAATGGGGTGAAAAGTGGTATTTTGTCTTGGTGAGGGATGCCTTTGGGATTGATCTGGCCTCCTAGGTCATGAAATATCCCTGCTTTATGATACGACCGGACCCAGGAGTCCTGGGTAACCTGTTTCTAATTGGGGAGGGGAGCGAGAGAGGCGCATGGAAAGAGGGCTGCCCGGGTGAAGAGGCTGGTAGTCACAGACTACCACGCTTTCCCTGAAAAGACTGCTTAGAGGTGGGAGTAGAGGAGACAGACCTAGATGAGGGCTGTTTCCTTTGGTCTCTTCTAGGCTTAAGCTTGCATTTTCTTAGCAGAGGTTCTCACAAAGGACATTTCTGTAGGGTAATTTTTCTGAAAATGTGGAACAGGAGAGATAAAAATATGTCTCAGTTTCTGCAGTTCCTTGCCTTTGGTTTGGAGGGCTTTAAAGAGCTCAGCAGCTACTGAACCAAACAGGTCTTTGTTGGCTAGATGCATATCAAGGAGCTTAGATTTGAAGTCATCAGGGATGGGTTGCAATCTTAGCTAAAAGTACCTCCTGATGACCCATCCGCAAAAGCCCTTGCTGAAGTTTCTACAGTTTTGTAGCTGCACTGGATTGAGTGTTTTGTTACTTGAGTGCAGGAGTTCAATAGGGAGGAAATCTTGGCCTCTGCAGGGAAGTCAGGGAGCTCTCCCAATTGTTTGACCACATCTTCCATAAGGGCCAAGGAATACTTAGCCATGTGCATCTGGTAGTTGATGGCTCTTACTCCTAGGGTAGCAAAAGTATAAACTTTCTTCCCCAGATGTTCCATCATTCTGCTCTCTATCAGAGGGCAGCAGAGAGGTAGAGGGAAGTAACTTAAAGGTTTTGTCAGTGGTCACTGTAATAACTGCGGGGTCTGCTGATGGGGCTTTGTAGAGGAAAGTTGCTCCCTCAGGCACCTTATAAAATCGATCTGGATGCTTAGGTGCTGGGGGTTGTGAATCAGGGTTTTTAGATGGAGCCATAAATGCATCCAGAAAGGCTGGATTGTACAGGGGGGGGTAGAGCACAAGGATTAGGAGGCTCCAACTGGAGTAATTCATAGCATCTCTTTTGGGCCTCTGTGACCTGACTGCTGTCCCACTTGAAAATGTTTTGCATATTTGTGATGGTTTCACCAGTGATGAGATCCTCACCTGGCGGCATCTATGCCACTGGACAACGACCCTGGGGAGGCATATCCCAGAGGAGAAACAATATGAGAAGAGTAGAAAAGGGATTAGTCATCAGATGATTCCTCTTCTCCTGAGAAGATGCTGGGGGCAGGTCCCTTGGGGGTAGAGGCCACAGGGCCGGCTTGTAATCTGGCTTGTGATTTGTTTTCCGTTTTCTCTTCTTATGCGTCTCTGGTGGAGAAGATTCAGAATTGCGGTGGAGGGTAGGGAAGGCCTGATGACAGCTGGCACTTCACAACGTCAGAGGCCATGTCCTCTCGTACAATCATTTGAGACCCCCCACGTGGACCCTCAGAAATGATGAGCCTAGGTTCCCCCCCTCGGTGACAATCAGATGCCTGAGACTCCCTCCGGAAAGTGACCTTGGGCAAAGAACTGATTTTCTCCGGGCCTTCTGTCGAAGGAAGCTCCGAGGACTCCTGCTTGGACACTAGGCCTTCACTGGCCTCAAGGGGTATGGTTGGAGTTGAGGGCACAGTAGTCTGTTCAGGCCTTCTCTTTCTTGCCTTCTTGATTGGGGACCAGTCAGAGTGTTCCGACGTCAGACCCATCCTAGAAGTTAAACATTTAAGTCAATGATTCTCAAGGTATAATTTTAATGCTGCTAGATGGCTTCTACGCATTTTGGGAATAAAGGCCTGAAAAATACTACACGTAGTATGGTCGTGTTCTTGGACTAGGCAGAATAGGCAGAGCTCATGTGAATCCTTAAGTGGAATTTGCCTTCCACACCTGCACTTCCCCTTCCTATCTGACATGTAGCCCAAAGCAGTAGCAAGTAAAAAAATAGAAACCTCCTATGGGGTTACCTATCTGAAGTCCGACGTTGGAAAATGCTTTTTCCGAAAGAGCAATGATTGGAGCTGGCACTCACACAGGTGGCAGAAAAGTTCTGAAAAAGGTGCATGCTGACGTCCGCTTTATACCAAACTTCCGTTTACGATGGACATCTGAGGAGGAGGTGCAGGACTTCGCGCACAACCCAGCGGTAGCATTTTACTTCTGTATAATGGCCAGACGTACGTGAGTTTACCAAAGGCAAACTCCCTGATGTCATGAATACAGCAGCATATGAATAAAAAGACATGAAGGATGATCCGAAGGGTGCAATGAAAGGTTCTGCAAAGTCACACAGCCGCATCCAGGCATAGCGCCCAATGGCAATGCCCAAACCAGCTTCCTGAGAGGCACCCTCTTCAGCGTGGGAAATCTATCTCATGGACGCATATGATATAAACTGCAGAGTGACCATTCTGGAAGAAAAGGTCTTCGGAGCCATGGCAGACATGAACTCTGGGGTAGAGCTAGAGAGGTCTTTGAGAAGGTCTCTTTGTAGCCTAGTAAAATGGGATAAGTAGTTCAACATTCATAAGGTGAAGGTGGCAGAAGTGTAAACGCTTTTGCCAAAACGGTCCATAGCTCTAGAGTCCCTGTCGGAGGGATGGACAGAGGAGCTTTCCTGAGCCAGCTCCTTCTTAGTGGCTGCAGCAACTGATATGGCATTTATGTATCTAATCTCTAGGCGCATAAAGAAGTTTGTCATTCCTTTTCAGTTTGGGCACCACAGTTTCTGGTTCCTTCCATGTCCTGGTAGATAAAAGGTCAGATGGGCTGGACCCAGAAGCCTCTAACAGCACTGCTTCTTCCGAGGTGGGGTCTTGGGTAAATCAACCACCTCTTTGGCAGAGTATCTCTAGATGTCCACAAATGAGACATCCTCATGTGGAGATATTGGGGACCCCTCACCTTTCTCGAAATCAGTGTCACTAGTAGGTATTCATGGGGGGGAATACAGGTGCCTCCTTTTACAATGCATCTTCTGTGGAACCTCCACGGTGGGATGTACCAGGGAGGTGTCAGATGTAAACTGGGGTTTCACTGAAGGGATGGGTTGGAGGCTTTCAAAGGCCAGACGCCCTTATGGTAGAAGAGAGGCCTCAGACACAGGATCTGTGGGGCAGGGATCGGTGTTGAAGCAGAAATAAAAGAGGCTCTACTAGGATAAGAGTGGACCCTCTCCACCACTTCGAAGGCAGAGAGACTCAAAATATCCAAGCGTTATCCCTCCATTGCCAAAGCTGACAGAATGGATGCCCCTTGAGCTCCCGGAATCCTCCATTCCAAAGGGGGAGTTGAGGTGTAGAACGCTGAGGCTCTGCGGGGAAGAGACAGCCCTGAAAACTTCAGGGTCGAAGTCAAACCCCCCCCAGCCACCGGACTAGATATCGAGGCTACGGATCCAAGACATGCTAGGCACTGACAGGGTCGGAGCAGAGTGAGTTGATGAGGCTGGACACGAAGTGATCTCTACTATCGACGTCAGCATCTTGGCTCTTGGGACCAACGCATCCACAGGCCAAAGACCAGATCGAAGAAGGAGCTACAGGGCGAAAAGGGGAAGTCTGCTCACAGATCCGGTGCAGGACAGAGATGACAAAACCCCCATCTGAATCTGTGCCTGAGGAAACTGCTTCACCAGCCTATTCAGATAAACTACAACAGGACCTGGTTGCAGAAGTTGTTGAAGGTGGTCTCGAAGGTTTCCAGGGACAGACCTCCTGGAGGGGAGATTTCTGCCCTGATGTACTTAGCTTCAAGCTGGCAAGTGGAGCCCGAGGCAGAGGACAAGGTGGAGACGAAAGGGTCTGCTCCAAGGACTTCAGATCCGAGGAGACTGGTACCTTTTTCATCAGCTTTGAAACAGAAGATAACCTATCTGGGGAATGTTTCTTGGTTTCCCAGGTCTCTTTATACTTCCTGGAAGAGGGTTGAGTCCCTGAAGTAGAAGGAAAAGCAGAAGAGGAGGAAGGAAGCAAACCCTTGAAAATCAACTTATTTCTCCAATCCGCCACAGGATGCGGATGGAAAGTTGTACAAACGGCACAAGAGCTATCCAAATGAGCAGGCTCCAGATAGTACATGCACTCCTCCTGGGTATCAGATAATGGGATCTTGTGCCCACAGGAAATGCATTTCTTGAACCCTAAAGTCAATCAGAAAGCCCATCCTACACTTGGCTTTCTTCTTCTACTCCCACTTGTCTTCCTAATTACTTCTTTGCTTGTTGACTGTCTTACTTGATCTCCTTTCCATAACTAATCACTTCTAATTTCCCTTATTCTTAGCTCTCTCTTCACTTACTTCCTACCTGTATCGATATCATAACAAAGTATTTTTAACTTTATATAATGTTTTTGGACTTTAACTGTGTGTGGTAGTAATTATTTCATTTAATATCTTTATCATACTTAGTATTTTATGTTTGTATAAGTTTTTTTGGACTGTAACTGTGTGAGTTAGTAACTAACTCACTTAGTTTTTGTCTCTTACAAACTTTCTTTGAAACACAATGATGTTTTTCTTTATTGCATTCTCTGTGGAGCTTTTCTCCCCGGGCCTCTACTGAAAATGGAAATATCTCCAGCTAGACTAGCCCGGTCAACAAATGTAAAATAAAAATAAATAAATAAAGGTTTGTCTGTCTTAGAAATGGACTTGGGCTCCACCACGATAAATTAAGAATTTTTTGTTTAATGGTAAGGAAACAATGAAAATAGTAGAAATAGAGAAGACGAGAAGGGTTAAAGCAGACAGAAACCCGACTAACTCATAGAAAAATAAAAATTATGACAAACGAGTCAGGGTAGGAAAGAAATAGCAATAAGTTTGAAAGCACTAAATAACTTACAATCTGTACTATAAATCACTCAAACACTGGAGGAGCTTTGGAGCGATAAAACCTTGAAGCTTACTCGATGAGTGGCAAACATGATCTGAAGTAGCCTGGGGGAATGAGGCATTATGTGTAGGATGGGAGGAGCTTGAGCTTTGATTCTTCAGCTTGGAAAATAGCCAAGTTGGGTTAGAGACCCACAGGTTGAGGAAGAATGACAGTGACATCAGATCATTTGTTCTGAATGTTTTTTTTTTTATTTAACAATTTGCCAGAAAAGGTTATACATATGCTGGATGATGGAAGATGCAACTTTACACAGCTACAGTGAAACAAAGAGTTGGATAAAAACACTAGATTTTCTGACATACAACAGCCCACATTTTCTGAATTAAAATAAATAAGGCTATTTCCACAGATAATACTAATTAATTTTTCAGAATGAAAAGCAACATGCAACTTACCTCTGCATGTTGATGTCAGGCCCGCCAGCACATCTACAACACACAAAACCACAAGTCACTCATACAAATTAAAAATTTTAAATGAGATCACAAACCACTCCAAATTGCAAACAGTTGGAGCGGTTTCAAAATAGCAATGACGTCACTCTCCACAAAGTCTGCTCCACTTCAGCAACTTCCTCAGAAAAGTCTTGCATGCAAGGGAGTGTGCCCTACGTCACACTGCATGTTATAACATCATGTGCCACAACTGGAGAGAATACCCAAGACCCCAAACCTACCAATGCAGTCCCAAACATTCAGCAAGCATATTTTTCAAATGAATGGAAAAATGAATATATATGCCGCCTACAATGTTTACAAGATTACATAAATACAAAGTTGTCTAACATTGAGAACTCCAGTAGCAACCAATGGATGAATGGGCATCCAAGCAAAAGGGACTGACAAGAATCACCCATAAATCAGATGTTACATCTTAAGTACAACTGACTCACCATAAATGTAAATGTTTGTGTAGTAGGTTAATTGATTCAATATCTTACATAACATGAAAACTACACCACAAGCAGATGGCCAACACCCCCGACCTTACTTCCAGAGCTTCTCTCTCTCTACACTGGGTAAAAGTCCCAACACTGTGGATATCAAAAGGGTGAGTTGTACAAGTGGGAGAGGTACCTGTGTCAACTTTAGCTCTGGCCACCACCAAGGGTGCTTAATGAGTCTGCATAAGAAGCTGGAAACCCACCTGTCCTAGGAAAAAGACAAGGAGCAGAGAAGGATTGCCCCTCTCCTTGGCAAGATATGCTAACCTACTGAAATTACAGGACAGAGAAACAAAAGCTAGAAGGGAGCCTACAGTCCAGCAGTGGTCCTACTACTCAAATAGCTAAGGTTATAAAGACTGCACTCTTACTTTATTTTTAGTTAACTGGGTAAATTAACTAGTCCTCCTTGGACTCTAGAGGGTCACAAGCTTAGGTTTAAATACCACACACATGTATGGACAGATTACTGGTGCCAATCAAACATGTTTTGGAAGGTGGGAGGAACTGTGGAGTCCCTAGAGGAAACTCATGAGGCCACAGGAAAAAACATGGAAAACTTCACAAAGACAGTAAAAGGAAGTCAGGATTGAACCCCAGACTCACCAGCTATGAGGCAGAGGTCTTGTGACTTAGCCATTGTGCTGCTCACACAACTGTACTATTGTCATTAAGAGGATCACTGTTGCAGTAACAAACAAAAGATGTGGGAAAGCCAGCTTTGTTGCTGGAAAAAGATGTCAAGCTTGCAATGGCCAGAAAATGTATTAAGACGTACCTGCCTCACAAATAATTTGTGCTGAAACAGTTGTATATAATTTAATGGTAATGAGGTAAGCAAACTGATCCAAGGAACATTTTCAGCTATGACCCAATAAGAAGACAGCAGAAATAGTTATTTTTGCTGAATGTATCAATCCAGCCTTGCAAGGTTGCAACCCTCCAAGCCAATTAAGGTTGGCTTGGACATTGGACCCCAACTTACTTGGCATAACAGATGTTAAGAGCTGGTCTGTTTGAATGAAAATTTTCATTTTGCTAGCATAATACCATAGTTGTTTGTGCACATTTAGGTGGTGTATGAGCTTTTTCCCTTTGTTATGGAGACCTGGAAAAAAATGAAGCTGAATGGACTGATTTGGAGCCAACAGTAAGAAAAGTTTCAGCATAAAGGATGGACTGGTCCGAAGAGGCATTATTTTCCTTCTGTAAAGCTGCTGAATAAAGGCATTCTTGTATGTAAAGGCATGCAATTCTGAAATTTTATTTTATATTTTGTTCACCAGGATAGTCTGACTGGGCCATGGCCCATTTTCAGTGGAGTCCCGAGGGGAAAAGCCCCAAGAATACAGAAATATATCAGAGAGATTAAAAATAGTAATAAAACTGCAGATATTTCAATATAAAGCTTAACAGCAATTCAAAAAGTTAAACATTAAGCATTGTAATAGGAGTAAAAATTTGACACTGTTACAATGTATACAGATGTCTACACAGACCAGTTTTAACAAACACAAGCTATGCTTCATCAGCAAGAGTTTAGGTGCAAAAAGTTGTAGAGAAAAAGATTTAGTAGAAGGCTAATATTAGGTAATCTTCAAAGGTGAGAGAAGACAGAAGGAGAAATGAAGGTATACAAGAATGCTTAGTGAAAACGTAGCCAAGGGTAATACAGGAGCACTGCCAATTCTTGTTCAAATGTTCTTTAAGGAGGAGTTTGAATTTGAAGGAAGCAGGGGAATTTAGAATACAGTGGGGAATGTTGCTCCAAATTTTTTCAATTTGATTTGCAAATAAGGAATCAACAAAAGGGATAAAAAAAAAAACCCCTAGAAGCAAAGTCTTTCAGATAAGAATTTCATGGTCACTGGGCTTTGCTGGTTCAAACAGGTGACGGGCGGCTCACTACTTCTAATAAAAGATTTAAAATCAATCAGAGAAGCTGTGATGAGACTTCCTTAAGGGCTTCAGATGCAGTAACCCCCTTAAAAATTGCTAGACAGTGCTGACATCTATCAAAAGGGTCTCTAAGGTGGGAAAGCTGGAACTGTAGAATTGTGGACCTTGGTGGAGGCATTAGAAAGTTCTTTGTCAAACAGGGCTGCACACAAGTACTGGTTGGACAGACGTTGTCAGGCTATTATGCCATGTACTCAACACCAAAGGAAGATTCTGGCCCACTCATTTAGGCAGAATTTTCCACTGTGTGATTTCTGAGTCTCTAATACAATATACAAGACCTCTGGGGAAAATGGGCCACATCTTCCAGGCTGTAGGCTTCAGTTGCCTTATATTTGGGTGCACCAGTGTTACTAGTTGCATAAAGACAGCTATAGCAGACAGAAAACAAAAGGTCTCTCCTGCTTAATTTGTTCAGGAGGGAAAAACAATGCTATCTTGGCTGCAGAGCTGCCAGTGGAGTAAGGCTGGCCCTGTCTTGAATTGCCTTTTGCAGAACTTATCTATAAAGAAAGGGGATGCATAAAAAGGGCATCTGTCTCAAAAGAATGAAAATGTATCTACTGTTTGAGAGGGTACCTAAAGCAGAACTCTAAGGGTCTGAGGACTGTGTTGAATCAAACTGAACTACTGCCAGGTTTCTCCAGAGTATATTTGGGAAAGGCCTCTGGGCTCAGCTTCCACTATTTGGGGCTAGGAGTGGATATGCACAGATGATATGCCAAGAAATGCTGTGCTGAAAGGACTAACGGGTCATGGACATGAAGGTATTGATTTGATGCCCAATCCCTGGTTATAATGGCTTGCACAGCAGCTAAGAATTTGTGCATCTTTTCAACTGAAAATGTTAACTGTTCTGAATAACTTAACACTGCAAAGTGCCTGCCCATACAGAACAAAACATTCCTAGAATTATTCAGTAGGTTAAAAAGGGAACTTATAACCTACCTTTGCATACTGGCAGCACGGTCCCCTGCAAACCTATAAAAACACAAAAAAATAAACCTTAGACAAAATTTACAAAAACAGCTAATGAAATCAGGACATGACTAAGCTAAAAAGTACAGCTGTTTACACTTACCATAAATGTAGATGTTAGAGTGTCTTCACTGTTGCAGTCATCACATTTGGGTTATCCCTGCCAGGGTTGCCCTCAGCTGGCCCGAAGACCAGTGACCTACTATTTCCGCATCGGATGTTGTCACTTGAGGACTGATGTCAGGTCGTCAGTGGTATAAAGGAAGGCAGCCAACACCATTACATCAGTTTTTCTTGCCCTAACCAGTCATGAGTCCACAAAATAGGAGGCCAGGGTCTAATGGCAGAACCCCACCAGTGGAAAATAAATGCCAATATGTCCCTTTCAAGGAAAGGAGAACAAAGAAGAATGGTAACAAGAAGAAAAAAGGAGGGAGGGAAACCAGGACTGTAACAGTGAAGACACTAACATCTACATTTATGGTAAGTGTACACAACTGTACTATGTTTCACTGTACAGTCACATCACATTTAGGTAGATTCCCAAAGCTGAGGAAATGGGTGGAGGCAGTCAAGAAAGCTATAAGCTATGGGCTGGCTAGTATGCCCTGCAAGACTGCAGAGGCAAAACCTGCCTTAGATTTGAAAGAGAGAGGCAGGTGGTAATGTTTGGTAAAGGTGTGAACGGAGGTCCAGGTGGCAGCCTTCAGGATGCCCCGGGTGGGAACTCCTCTGAGGAAAGCTACAGAGGTGGATGCTGTTATGGTGGGAGTGTGTCCTGACCCCCTTGGGGGGAGGCTTGCCTTGTTGTTTGTACCAGAAATGGATGCAGTGTGCTATCCATTTAGAAATGGTTTGCTTGGAGATGGCTTTGCCCTCTGCCACTGAAGCAAAGCTAACCAGCAGATGATCATATTTTCTGAAGGGTTTAGTCTTGTCCAGATACTACCTGAGCTGTCTGTGCACATCTACAGAGTACATAATCCTTTCTCTTTTGTTTTGAGGGTTAGGAAAGAAGATGGGTAAATGGATGGATTGGTTGAGAGCCACACTGGACACCACTTTGGCCATGAAGGATGGATTAGTTCTAAGGGATATCCTGTCTGCATGGAAGATGATGAAGGGTTCCACTGCCATGAGTGCTTGCAGCTTAGAAACTCTTCTGGCTGAAGTGATGGCCAGCAGGAAGGCTGTCTTCCAGGAGAGAAAGTTTAGTTCTGCAGAAGAAGCAGGTTTGAAAGGAGGCAGGGTGAGCTTTTCCAAGACAAAGTTAAGGTCCCAAACTGGTGTTGGTGCCCTTTCTGGGGGGGGGGTCTAAAGTTGTTAGCCCCTATGAGGAACTGTTTGATGACAGAGTGTGAAAAAAGCTGCTATTCAGTGAGAAAATAAGCTGAAATAGCAGAGGCATGAATTTTTATAGAGGAGAAAGAGAGACCACTGTGTAGTAGATCAGCTAAGTAATCCAGGATGAGAGGGATGGAGGACTGCGCCGTATTGGCTCCCTTAGCCTGGATCCAGGTGCAGAACATTTTCCATTTATCTGCACAAGACTTTCTGGTGCTAGGGTTTCTGGCCTCTCAGATAACATCCAGAAAGTACAGTTGTGTACCTACCATAAATTTAGATGTTCGAGTGTATTCACTGTTGCAGTCATTACACTTGGGTTATCCTGCTGGCAGGCTACCCGCAGTCGGCCAGAATTCCAAAGTCTAGTTCTGGCGGCGGTTGCTGTTGCCTCTTCCCGGACGTCAGTGCGCCAGAGGTATACAAGATGCAGCCGACGCCATTTTCTTCAGTTTTTCTTGCCCCAGATGTCAGGTGCCCCAAATAGGTAGGCTAAAAAATTATGCCAAGAAGCATGCATGTACTAAAATAAACATTTCCTTCATCTACAAGCAAATACACCACAGATTGTATAGAATAGAGAAGAACAGAAAAATCCCAGCAAAGAAAAAGGTGATGGTGCGTGGGTAACCTGGACTGCAACAGTGAATACACTCGAACATCTACATTTATGGTAGGTACACAACTGTACTATGTTCATCGTGGTTCACTGTTAGTCATTACACTTGGGTTGAATCCCAAAGCTGAGGCTGGGTGGCTGGGCCTAAATAGGATTAGGAGAGGCTACAAGGCCCTGCAGAACTGCAGTGGCAAAGCCTGCTCTGGATTTAGAGTAGAGGTAAGTGGTAGTGCTTGGTGAAAGTGTGCACTGAACTCCAGGTTGCAGCCTCTAGAATGTCTTTGGTTGGTGGTACTCTGAGGAAGGCTGCTGCTCTGGTTGAATGCGGCCTAATGCCCTTAGGCACTGATTTGCCATGTTGTGAATAGCAGAAACAAATGCAGTGTCCTATCCATTTTGAAATAGTCTGCTTTGAGATGGGCTTTCCTTGTGATCCTGCAACATAAGCTACAAAAAGTTGCTCAGTTTTTCTGAAAGCTTTTGTTTTGTCCAAATAGAAGCGTAGCTGTCTGTGTATGTTCAAAGCGTGCAGAACTCTCTCCCCTTTATTCTGGGGATTTGGATAAAATGCTGGCAAATGAATGGTTTGGTTAAGAGCCACACTGGATACTACCTTTGGCATAAATGTTGGGTTTGTCCTTAGAGAAACCCTGTCCTGATAAAATGATGAAAGGTTCCACTGCCATTAATGCCTGTATGGTGCATGTGATTTCATATGAAACAGTATAAAATTGTTTATTTATAAAAATATATATGTTTTATAGATGTGATTTTTTATGTGCTACTTTGCATATATTTATTGATTCATTGTAGCTTTAAATTTTTATTGTTAGGTGGGTTGGGTTGAAGCATGTGACTTTATGTTCTCCTATTTAAATGGTGATTTTTTATATGTTAAGTTATACTGATGAAGGATGTAGACCCGAAAGCTTTATTTAATAAAGATCCTGGTGTATATTTCATTGGCTGTATTATCTGCCATGCAGCCAGATTTAAGGTTCCGAGTTGACTGCAGAATCTGATTGTTTTGTTGAGTCAGATGATGAGGAATTTGAGGTAAAGCCCAGACTGGGCCTTGAGACAAGCTCTTTAGGATTGGGTACCAGTGCTGGCGTGGCCAGTCTGGGGTAATCAGAATAATTTTTGGCTTCTCTTGTCTGACTTTTAGGAGCACCTTGGGAAAAAGAGGCAGTGGAGGAAAGGCATAAACTGTCAGTGTTTTCCAGCTGAATGATGGAGCATCCACTTTCCATGCTTGTGAGTGAAAAGTTCTTGTGCAGAATCTCTGTAGTTGGCAGCTGTGAGGGGAGGCAAGAAGATCTACGTCTGGGCATCCCCATTTCCTTGTTATCATGCTGAAGACCTGTGGATTTAGTTTCCATTCGTGAGGATCCATGAGATTTCTGCTTAGCTCGTCTGCCAGAGTATTTTTCTTTCCTGGCAGGAATTGTGCCTGCAGTTGTACTTGATAGGTCAGTGCTGTGTTCCACAAAGTCATGGCTTGCCTGGAGAGGGGGTAGGAATGTGTGCCCCCTTGCTTGTTTATGTACCACATAACTGGTATTGTCCGTCTTTAGTAATAGTTGTTCTGGATGTAGTAGATCCTTGAAGGCTGTCGGGGCATGCTGTACCGCTAGCATCTCTTTTTGATTGATGTGAAGATGCATTTGTTTCTTGGGCCACGTGCCCTGAATACATTTTCCTGCCATGTGTGCTCCCCAGGCATAGTCCGATGCATCTGTTGTTATTGTCCCTTGCGGTGACAGGCCAGTGGCCCACCATCGAAACTCTTGTTGCAAGCAGGGAATAAGAGTTATTATTGTTTCCAGGTTGTGGTAATGTTGAGTCCAAACACGTTTTAGATACCATTGTAGTTTCCTCATATGCAGTCTTGCATATGGAATTAGTAGAATGCAAGATGCCATGAAGACCAGAGCCTGCAGAATTTTTCTTGCAGGGAGCTGGGTCTTTGTTGCCATCATTTGAAAGAAATGAGTCAGTTGCCTTTGCTTGTCTGGCGTGAGATAAGCCATCTGGGCAAGCTTGCACCCAGGAATATCTCTTGAGAGGGCACTAGTTTTGACTTCTTTTTGTTTACTGTGTACCCTAGGCAAATTAGTAATCTTTTTACAAATGCCAGATGGTTTAGTAGAATGTCCTTGCTCTCTGCTTGAATAAGGCAGTCGTCCAAGTAGGGATATATTTGGATTCCTTTTTGTCTGCAAAATGCAATTATTGGTGCCAGGCATTTTGTGAAGACCCTGGGCGCAGTAGATAAGCCAAAGGGCAGTGCAGAGAATTGGTAATGCATTGAGCCAGCTATGAATCTGAGGTATCTTCTGCAAGATTGTCTGATTGGGACATGCAGGTATGCCTCCTTGAGGTCCAAAGTAACTAGCCATGCCTTCTTGCCCAGCATGGGTAGAAGTTGCTGCAGTGTTAACATTTTGAATTTCGGAATATCCAGGAAAGTATTTAGGATTGACAGGTCCAGTATTGGTCTCCAGGCTTTGTCCTTTCTGGGTACCAGGAAAAGTATTGATTAAAATCCTTGTCCCTGTTCTTGCTGTGGTACTCTTTGAATAGCTCTCATGTCCATGAGAGCAGAAATTTGTTTTTGTGCCTCTGCCCATTGGTTTTGTGGCAGGTCTGGCATACCTTTTGATTTTGGAAGGGTGTGAAAGTGGAACCTGTAACCCTGAGAAACAATATTCAGTACCCATTTGTCCTGGGTAATCATGTGCCAATTTTGTGAGAAAAGTGCTAGCTTTCCCCCTAAGGGTGCTGCCAAAAGGTAAGTGCTTGACATTTGTAGAGGGAAGTCATTGGGACTGTTTCCTATAAGGTTGTGATTTGTCTTCTCCTCCTTTGGGGCTGAAGCACCCCATTGTTTAGGTCTGTATGAGCCTTGGGGCTGAGATCTGCCTCTTGGGCGTCTGTATCTGCTTCTTTATGGCTTGTCTGACACCGGAAAGGACCAATTTTTAGAAGGCCAGTTTCTGCTAAATCTAGGTGGCTGAACCTGCAAGAAATCCTTTAATGTCTGCACTGACTTTGCTTTATCCTCCATTTTCTTTAACACCTCTTCTGCCTTAACACCAAACAAAGTATCATGCTGTAGTGGAGCATCCAATAATTTTACTTTAACATGATCAGGTAAACTTTGTTCTTTTAACCAAGCATGGCTTCGAATGACAGAACCTGTAACTGCGGCTCTGCAAGAAGCCTCTAATGAATCAAAACCACATTGCAGAGTATGCTTTCCCACTTGTTCAGCTGCATACAATAAACCCTGTATTTCCTTATTGTCAGGTAATTCTGAGTTTGTAAGCATTTTCTGTTTTAACAAAGACATTGGGTATTGTTGATATTTAAGCATGTGAAACTGGCAGTTTAAAGCCCTTACAGCTAAAGTAGCAGAAGTGTAAACTTTTTTCCCCCATCTATCCAGATCTCAGAGGGGACAGGGTTTTTTGCAGTGGAAGCCTTAACTCCTTTGGAACCCTGAGAAATTGTTTCTGGGTCAGCAACAGGGTTTCTATATAGAAATTTATGAGAGCCTGGGACCCTGTAGTACCTGTCTGGCTTGACTGGTGCAGGGGGTAAAGAATCAGGAGACAAACTGGATTCAGAGAAAACATCAACAAATATCAAGCACAGGGGGGATAGCCAGGGGCCTGTGCTGAGACAATAACAAAATCTCTGAGCCTTTTCTTGGATTCTGAATACTCCTGGCTCTCCCAATGGAAATGCTCCCTCATGGTGCGCAAGGTTTCCCCAAAAGAGTAATCCTCAGGTGGAGAGGCTGAAGGTATAGATTCTTCTGCATCAGAGTCCTCATAGGGAGGGAGAGAATATCCCTGATCTGAAGAGGAATCAGGGGAAACAGAAACCTGGTCAGAGAAGTCATAGTGTCTTGCCTAGGCCTTTTATCAGAAGGAGGATGGGAACCCCTGATCAAAGTAATTAAGTCCTCGGCCATTTTAAGCATCTGTTTCTTTGGCATGGATGACTGTCCAGGAGAATGCTGTACTTGTTTCCTTGTCTTTAATGGTGTTTTTGACTTTGCCTTGGACGCTGTAGTGGACGTAATAGTAAGCTGTGAAGGTCTGAAAACACCCTCAGAAGCCAATGCCTGCTCAGCGGCTCCGGACTCATCTGAGGGAATAGTTTCCCCAGGCCCAATACCCTTGAGTTTCCAGAGGCCTAGGTGTCTCCACGTGGGAGTCGGATGCGGCCTGTGCCTCTGAGGTAACGGGTGTCAGGGGCTGCGAAAGTGCCTCACTGAGAACTGGCAAACTGGCGACTGGCCTAGAAGAGGCTTTGTCGTTGGTTTTGGACCTCTGATGCCTGTCCTTTTCTTTGTCTTTGCGTTTTTTATGAATTCCGGTCGTCAGTTGTTCTGACGGCATTATGTAGTTAAATCTTCAGCCAAAGTAATGTAAAGCAAAATCGAACCGACACTTAATAGTGCGTTGGTTGAATCTAGCACAAAACTGACAACTAGCAACATCATGGTCAGGGCCTAGGCAAGGAATACAGTAAGAATGAAAATCCTTATGAGGTATTTGCTTCCCACAAGAAATACAATTGTTAACTTTTACTGACATCAGTATGGAGCAAGAAAAAGTTTCCCCAACGGGGTACTTAGCTTTATTTTAGACTTCGGTTCTGAAATTCAAGTTCAAAAATTTCAGGAGTCGGCCGACCGGCACTTGTGAACTGCTTTTGCTTCAGGCACCGTGCGGCAAGAAAGACTGAAGAAAATGGCGTCGGCTGCATCTTTTATACCCCTGGCGCACTGACGTCAGGGAAGAGGTGACAGCAACCGACGCCGGACCTAGACTTTGGAATTCTGGCCGACTGCGGGTAGCCTGCCAGCAGGATAACCCAAGTGCAATGACTGCAACAGTGAAACACGATGAACATCCTGTTTACTGAGGGTGGCAGATTGGTAAGGGTATAAAGCCAAGCTGCCAAATTGGATGTCTGCATTTGGGGGTGCATGAATTCCCCTTCCCCCTGGGAATCAGAGGAAGATTCCATGGGGGCAGTGGGGACAGGCTGTGCAGCAAGGGGTACCAGTGCTGTCTGGGCCAGCCTGCAGCTATGAGAATGGTCCCTGGATTTTCCTCCCTTATTTTGATCAGTACTTTGGGAATGAAAGGTAGGGGAGTAAAGGCATAGACCTAGAGGTTTACCCAGGGGAAGGACAGGGCATCCACTTTCCATGTTATGCAGTGATGCTCCCTGGTGCAGAATTTGCCGAGTTGCTGGTTGGTGTGGAAGGCAAAGAGATCAACCTCAGAGGTTCCTCATTTCTGAGTTATTAGTAAGAAGGTGTTTGTTGAGCTGCCACTTGTGGGGGTCCAAAAGTTTTCTGCTTAATTGGTCTGCCAGTGAGCTGAGAAAGCTTGGCAGGTATTGTGGTAACAGGTGTAGTTGCATGGAAAAGGCAGTAAACCAAATGGTCATGGTCAGCCTGCACAGTGGGTAGGAGTGAGTCCCTCCCTGCTTGTTGATGTACCACATCACTGTGGTGTTGTCTGTTTTGATCAGGAGAACCCCTGGAGAGAGAAGGGATTTGAAAGCTATCAAGGCCTGCTGCACAGCCATCATCTCTTTTAAACTGATGTGCACGGGGGGAGTTGCTGGGGGTTCCATTGGCCCTTTATGCACCTGCCATCCAGGTGTGCACCCTAAGCATAATCTGAAGCATCTGCGGTGAGGGTATGGGTGGCAGGGTGTGGGGAGAAGGGCAGTCCCTTGTGGGAGTAGGCTGTTGCCCACCAAAGAAATTCCTTCTTCAGGCAAGGAATAATAGTTAAGAGTTTTTCCAGATCTTGAGAGTGTTGACACCAAAGGCTCTTTAGGTACCACTGAAGTTTCCTCATATGCAGTCTGGCATATGGAATGAGTATGCAAGATGCCATGAACCCCAGGGATTGCAGGATTTCCCTTGCAGAAAGCTGGGGGCCTGGTGGCCAGTTGAGAGAAGAAAGCTAATAGAAAACTTTTTTTCTCTGTTGTTAGGCATTTCACCAGGGATGTTGTGTCCAGACTTGCTCCCAGGAAGATTATCCTTTTGGTGGGTACTTGTTTGGATTTCTTTTCATTGATCGTGTACCCTAAAGAGGCTAGTAGGTCCTTTACAAAGGCCAGGTCTTTGAGCAACTTTTCCTGGCTGTCTGCCTAAATAAGGCAGTCATCTAAGTAGGGGTAAATTTGAATATTTTTTGTCTGCAAAAAGCAATGACCGGAGCCAGGCATTTTATGAAAACTCTGGGAGCAGTAGATAAGCCAAAGGGAAGCGCAGAGAACTGAAAAAGTGTTGAGATCTTGCCCTGAAGTGATGATATTTTCTGCAGGACTCCCTGATGGGAATGTGGAGCTAGGCCTCTTTTAGGTCCAGGGTGGCTAGCCAAACGTCCTTGGACAGCATAGGTAGCAGTTGCTGGAGGGCGTGCATTTTGAATTTTGGGATCACCAGAAAGGTATTTAGAATGAAAAGATCAAGGAAGGGGCACCAGGTACCCTCTTTTCTGGGTACCAGTCTGGAGTAGAAGTCTTGGCCTATCTGCTTTGCAGGAACGTGTTTCTACTGCACCTAAGGAGAGAGCAGGGAATGGATTTGCTTTTGACCCTCTGCCCACTGATTTAGTGGTAGATCTGGGAACCCCTTTGGGGTTGGAAGGGTGTGGAAGGAGAATTTGTAGCCCTGGGACACAATGTTCAGAACCCATTGGTCCTTAGTAATGGTGGCTCAGTTGTTTGAGTGAAAGGAGAGTTTTCCTCCTAGGGGTATGTGATGGTGGGCAGAGGCGAGGTCGGAAAGGGGTGAGTCACTGTGAGTTCTTACCATAAGGGGGTGGCTTAGAACTCCCTGGTTTTGAAGTGGAGGTAGTCCACTGCTTAGATCTCTGCAACCCCTGGGACTGTTGTCTTGGAGGTCTGACTCCACGGGGCCTAGGCTGGCCCCGTTTACTAGGTGCAGTAAAGTACCAGTGCTTGGAAGGAAAATGCCTGCTAAACCTAGGGGGCTGTACCTGTAAGAAATCTTTAACAGTCTGCATAGATTTTGCATTTTCTTCCATCTTTTTGAAAGAGCTCTTCTGCTTTAGTACCAAATAAGTTATCTTTGTGCAAGGGTGCATCCAACAATTTTGATTTGACATGGTCTGGCAGGGGTTGTTCTTTAAGCCATGCATGTCTTCAAATGACAGCTTCTAGGGCATCAAAACCACAGTTCAAAGTGCGTTTAGTTACTTGACCAGCAGAGTGCACTAACTCCTGTAAATCCTTAGATTCTGCCCAAGCAGGAATGGAGACAATTTTTGTTTAAGGAGTTCCAAGGTATGTTGCTGACATTTAAGCACATGGACTTGACAATTCAGTGCCCTGATAGCAAGAGTAGCTGAGGTGTATACTTTTTTACCCCATCTGCCCAGTGCTCTGGAATCCCTGTCTGAGGGGGTGGGATTCTTAGCTGAAGTAGCTTTAAGTAATGACCTCAGGGTCCACTGTTGGGTTTTTAAAAAGATATTTGTGAGAGTCAGGGACTCTCTAGTACCTGTCTGTTTTTCTGGGAGTGGGAGGGAGGGCATCTGGAGTCAAGCTGGATTCAAGGAAGACATCCACCACATCTAGGACTGGGGGGATGGGCTAAAGGCCTGTGCTGTAGAAGGTCCAGGAACTCTCAGAGTCTCTTTTTAGACTGTGGGTATTCTTGATTCTCCCATGTGAAATGCTCCCTTAAAGTATGCAGGGTTCCCCAAAGGAAAAATCCTCTGGGGGAGAGGCTGAAGGAATGGATTCCTCTGCATCAGAATCCTCATATGCAGAGAGGGGCTGCATGTCCTCATAGTCAGATGCATCAAATTCATCTGACTCCTGCTCAGACAAAACTACTGGAGACCGATCTCTTTCTTTTTGAGGGAATGGCTTGGCTTCCCCTAATCAGCATGATAAGGGTCCTCTGCCATTTTAAGCATCTGTGACTGAGGCAAGGGAGCAGGTGCCAGAGAATAGCTGGTAGTCGGTTTCCTGGGGGTGGTTCGACCCCTGAGCCTAAGGAACTCTGTTTCAGAAAGAATGGTAGCCATGAAAGAAGACGTCAGTTTATGCGTGGATTTGGTGTTGAGGAGGACTTCCTCGGAAGCCGGTGCTTCGGCTCCAGACCCATCCAAGGTAGAGACTATCGCAGGATCCTTAGACGAAGAAGAGTTCTGTGGCATACCGGACTCCAAAAGGGTCTTGGTAGTGGCCTGCAAATTACCTGATGTGGGCATCAGGGTCTGCGAAGGCACCTCACTGAGTTCCGGAGGACTGACTACCAGCTTGGCGGTAGCGTCGTCGGAAGGTCTGGTCCTGTGCTGTCTCTAAGTTTTTTTGGAAGATCTGCTGTTGGATGGCTTACCAAAGCCATATCAGAATTAGAGGACTGTAAATGGAAATATCTGGCTACAATAAGGGCCCAACGATAAATAGTTCTGGCATTAAAGCACAGAACCGACAATGAGGAACATCGTGGTCTGGGCCTAGACAAGTGACGCAGTAAGAGTAGAAGTCCAGGTGTGGTATTTGCTTTCCACAGGCAAGACAATTATTAACTTTTTCTGATATCGATTAGTGCAAGAAAAAAGGATCCCAATGGGGTACTTGGCTTTAGAAGACTTCAACTTCTGCTTCACGCTCCACGGCAAGAAAGACAGATGTAATGGCGTCGGCTTGCCTTCCTTTATACCACTGATGAACTGATGTCAGTTCTCAAGTGACAGCATCTGATGCAGAAATACCAAGTCGGCCGAGGGCTAGCCTGGCAGGGATAACCAAAATGTGATGACTGCAAAAGTGAAATGCTAATCATTCACAACATAAAAATTATCTCCATTTCTTCTCCTCAATACACTCACAGTGTATAAACTGTAAAATATAGCCTACCTTTGCATACCGGCATCAGGGCCCCCTGTGAATCTATGAAACAAACAAACATAAAAAAACAATTAAGGTAAAAAAAGAAAATATCATGAGAGATTAGAACACTACTCAAAACTTTTAGTTATGTACTCACCATAACTTCAGATGTTTGGGATCCATCTCGCCTACATTCTGACTGATGGGTTCGGAGCCGATCCCTCGGCTCCGACTCGGCACGCTTATGCTATAGAGCGAGGCCTCTAATTGGCTGAGCTATCTTTATCCCAGGATGCACCACCACTAATCCCCCAGATCTTGTTTGTCCGCATTCATGCACACATGCGCAGCTTGTTTATATAACATTGCTAGATGTTTAAAGATGAAACAACAGGATTCGGACCTTCTGATATCCTCTGATCTCCAAGGAAGGGGGAAGGAGGGTGGGTTATTAGGAATGTAGGCGAGATGGATCCCAAACATCTGAAGTTATGGTGAGTACATAACTAAAAGATGTTATGTGATCCTATCTCGCCTACATTCTGACTGATGGGACAGCGTCCCTAGCACCTAAATCCCGGGTGGCTCATTGGAAAACACTCCTGAGCACTGTGGAACCAAATGAAGCTCATCCTCTAGATGCCACATCTAATTTGTAGTGAGAAATGAAGGTGTGCGGGGAAGACCATGTAGCCGCAGCACAAAGGTCACCAATAGCAAGCTTAGAATGAAATGCTACCGAAGTAGCTATAGCCCTTGTAGAATGAGCCTTGACAGAGGTGGAAAGCTCTTTGTTAGAATAAATATAAGCTTGAGTAATACAGTCCCTGATCCATTTGGCAATAGTGACCTTTGTGACCGCGTTGCCCAATTTGTTTTCTGCAAAGGACACAAACAACTGATCTGTCTTCCTTGATTGTTTGGTCCTGTCCAAATAAAAACGTAACTGCCTGTGGACATCTAGTGTGTGGAAAATAAACTCCGCTTTATTGGAGTATTTTGGGAAAAAAACTGGGAGCTCTAACGACTGTTGCAAGCATAAAGTAGAACAGACTTTAGGAACAAAAGAAGGATTTGGTCTGAGGGATACCCTGTCAAGTACGGGGGTTTCACTGACAAAGCTTGAAGTTCTGAAACCCTCCTGGCTGAAGTAATTGCCACTAGAAAGGCTGTCTTCCATGATAGAAACTTTAGATCACAGGTAGCTGCCGGTTCAAAGGGAAAAGAAGTCAGGGCACGTAATACTATATCGAGATCCCATGGAGGTGCAGGATGAGAAATCGGAGGTCTTAATAAAGCAGCACCTTTCAAGAAGGTCTTACACAATCTGTTGCTCATTAAAGGTGGGTCTATGGATTCATGAAAATTAGAAATCGCTGCCAATTGTACTTTGATGGTAGAAACAGAAGAGCCTTGATTGAAAAGAGAGGTCAGGAATTTGAGTACTTCTGCCACGGGAGTAGAAATGGGGTCCAGGCCCCGGAGTTGAGCCCAGATAGCAAACCTTTTCCATTTGCTAGAATACAGTTTCTTCGTAGCCGACTTGTGGGCTGAAGACAATATGTGCACCACATCTGGATCAAGTGCATGTCTCCTGACTATGGTCGGAAGAGGAGGAGCCAGGCCGTCAATTTTAATGTGTGTAGGGACTGGTGTAGTAGTCCCGACTGATGAATCAGAAGGTCTGGGACCTGGTCCAGGAACCATGGACCTTCCAGAGCATGTTTCCAAAGATAGGGAAACCACACTTGACGAGGCCAGTACGGAGCAATTAAGATCATCTTGCTGCCTAAGAGAGATGCCTTTTGAATCACTCTGGGGAGGAGAGGAACTGGAGGGAAGGCATAAAGCAGTCCGGTGGGCCAAGGATGGACTAATGCGTCCATAGGGCTCTTCCCCGGAGCCGGGGTTAGGGAGAAAAATTCTTTGCACTTCGCATTCAGAGGAGTCGCGAAGAGGTCGCAACACGGAACTCCCCATTCGCTGAAAATCTGCCTTGTAATTGTCATATTCAGAGACCATTCGTGAGGAGAGAGGATGGTTCTGCTCAACCTGTCGGCTATGACATTGGATTTGCCCGGTATGTGAGTAGCCACCAGGAAGCGTTTGGTCGAGACTGCCCATTCCCAAACTCTCATCGCTTCTCTGCAAAGAGGATAGGATCTGGTCCCTCCCTGTTTGTTCAGGTACCAGACAACTGACATGTTGTCTGAGTGAACAGCAATTACGTCCTGAGGGAGGTAATCGTGAAGGGCTCGAAGGGACAGGAGTACTGCCCTCATCTCTAGGATGTTGATGTGGAGAGGGGTCTCTTCCGGGTGCCATTTGCCTTGGACTGACCTGCCCAGGGAATGCCCCCCCACCCCGTCTGGGAATCGTCCGTGGTCAAAGTGGCCGCCGGATGAGGAAGAACAAAGGGTCGTCCCTGGTCCAAATTGGAGGACACTAGCCACCAGCGAAGGTCCCGTTTGCAAGAGTCTGTGATCCATATTAGATGATTGAGAGGGAGTTCCTGAAAGGACCACTGAGTTGAAAGAAGCCACTGGAGGATTCTCATGTGTAACCTTGCCAAGGGAACTAGCAGAACTGTGGCAGACATCGATCCCAATAATTGTAGGACCATTCTGGCTGGGGCTTTGGACATGGGGAGTAAGGCTCGAACCTGATTTTGAATGGTCTGAATTCTGTCTGCAGGTAGATAGACCCGCATCTGGTTTGAATCTATCTCTACCCCTATGAATCTTATTCTTTGAGATGGCCTTAACACAGACTTTGGCCAATTGAAGGTGATTCCAAGGGAATTGCCCAGTGATATTGTGGCTTGCAGGTTCCGTAGGAGTAGATGCTTGGAGGTGGCAGTTAGGAGCCAGTCGTCTAGGTACGGAAACACCTGGAATCTTAGACTTCTCAAGTGAGCAGTCACTACTGCCAAGCATTTGGTGAACACCCTGGGGGCTGTGGTGAGACCAAAGGGCAGCGCACGGAACTGAAAATGACTGCCTCCTAGGCTGAAGCGCAAGTGTCTCCTGGACGTTTGATGTATTTTGATATGGTAATACGCGTCTTTGAGGTCTATGGAGCACATCCAAACACCTTTCTCCAACAATGGGAGAATGGTTTGTAAAGTGACCATTCGGAACTTGGACTTCTTGACTGAACGGTTTAGGTTGCTTAGGTCCAAAATGGGCCTCAAGTCCCCGGTCTTTTGGCACCAAAAGAATCTTGAGTAAGTCCCTAATCCGATCTGGTCTGCGGGACCGTTGGATGACTCCTTTGCAGCAGCTTTGAAACTTCTAAGGCTGCGGTATCCCGTTGACTGGGTGGCGGGTCCGGGATTTTTTTGGACTGGGGGCAACAGAATGGGATGGAGCAACCTCCGGCACATTGAAGCACCCATCGGTCCTGAGTGATCCCTTCCCAGGCCTTCAGGTGCTTCGGGAACGACCCCGACTGGCTCGAGCAGCACAGTCGGGCAATCCCTCAGGGACTATGAAAAGCTGAAGAGTCACGAAAGGACTCGTGGTCTCCAGTGTTGCGAGGGCCTCTGCTGCCTCTGGGACAGCGTCTTCCTGATGAATTTCCCCCTCCTCTGCCTCTGGAGGGGGAACCTTCCTGCTGAGAGGGGTAAGACTTCTGAGATCTACGGAACCACATTTTCCCTCCTCTTTTAGCCTTGGGATAAGGCCGAAGGGAGTGGAAAATCGTGCCCCTACGGCAGTCAGAGTCTTACCCTCCTGTTCACAGCGGGTAAGTGTGTCTTTCACCTTAGGCCCAAACAGGGAGGACCCATCAAAGGGGGCGTCGGCGAATGAAGACTTGAAGGCCTCCGCGAAATGACACAGGCGGAGCCAGGCTTGTCTCCGTAGAGCAATGCCTGTACCCGCCGCTCTACTCGCCCCTTCGGCCGCATATGAAATAAGCCTCATGGACGAGTTCGAAATGGACGACATCGTAGCCAGCTGAGAACCAACCATCTGGGCCAGCTCCTCAGGCAGGTTACCTAAGAGGGTATCGGATAGCTCCTTAATCAGATCCCTCTGGAATCTCGTAAAGTGCGTCAGGTAGTTCAGAGACCTCAGAGTAAAGGCCGCTGAACTAAGGGTGCGCCACCGCATCGATCCATGCTCCTAGACTCTTTATTAGGAGGATGGATGGACGTAGAAGCCTCTGCTACATCTTGCTGGGTAGCAGATGCCACCACCATAGCATCCACAGCCACACCTTTCGTAAGGAACTCTATCTGGGGCACACGAAAGAAATTTGTTTGGACGAGCGGGCACCGGTTCCACAGAGTCTGGGTGTTCCCACGCCTTCGACAGATCAAATCCAAGAGCTCGTCAAGGCGGAGACACCCAGGAGGCGGAGGGCTGAGCCCCGAAGGCCTTCAGGAACACAGACTCATCAGCAGAGGGAGGTTTGGACTGCCAGCCGCCTCGTTGTTTTAGGGCTTCCAGGATGTCTGCAAAGGAGACATCATCCGAGGATCGACTTGGGGACCCCTCTGCATCATCGAGATCGGTGTCAGATGTCAAAGACTCGTCAGGGGAGTCAACGTGCTTCCTCTTGCACGTTTTCTTCCTGGGAGGTTCTTCCGAAGAGGCTTCAAGAAGGACCTCCAGGAGGGGGAGAAACCCCAGCGGGGGTAACCTGAGGCCCAGGGGCTCTGCTGTCTGCGGACAGGGGGACTGCCAACGACCCAGTCTCCAAAAGTAGGGAAGGAGCTGGGGAAACTGTGGAGGTAGCCAATGAAGATTTGGCTAGAGCACTCCTCATAGCCCTGAAGGCGGGACCACCAGAATCCTGGGAAGGTCCCCACCTTGCCCACGACAGTGGACGGTACTCCCCCCGCCGACGCACCAAGAGGAAGACTTGGGACCGAAGGCATCAATCCCGAAGCCTCCCCCCCAGGGCCGAAGGAAGAAGTCCGTGCACTGAACTCCGACCCGAGAGCCGGAGTCGGAGCAAGGGTCGGGCCTGACCCTAACACCTCCACTGGTTCCACCAACACCTGCTCCAACGGGGCCGAAGCTGTTGGAGGAGGAAGTACAGTAGGGGGGTGGACCATCGGCTCCGAAGCCAACTGGGCTGGAGCCGAAACCATCTTTTGGAACACCGGAGACTGGAAGAGTCGAAGGAGCACCCTGTCGATGTCTGAATCAGACATCCTGGATGATCTCGAGGATACCGATCGGGCCCGAACTGATTTCTCCATCGGCTCCGAAGGGCTCGGGGACCGCTCGAAGGACTCAACTATTATCGGCTCGAGGAAACCTTCAAGGAAATTTCCCTAGGCCGCCGATAAGGACTTCGGCCCGAGGGGAAGAGTCTGAGCCGATGACCCTTATCGGCTCCAATATCAGTGGAGCCGATGAGGGTGACCCGCCTCGATGCCCCAGACCTCGGCTCGAAACCAGAGGGGTCGAGGCTGGAGGCATCGAGGCAGACCGTTCCGACCTCGGCTCCGAAGTCCGTGGAGCCGATGGAGAAGTCTGCTTAGCTTTCTTAGCCGCCGGTGCCGACTGCATGGTGGGAGCCGGCGCTTTCCTCTTCTTAGAAGGAGACGGAGAGGAAGATAAAGCCTCCTCGAAGAAGGCTTGATTAATCCTTTGAGGATTAATTTGTTTTTCCTCTCCTGCAGTACTCGAAAGGAAAACGCATGCCATACACTGCACGTTTCCTGCAGATGTTTGGTGCCATGACAAAAGACGACGAGTGGTGGTCCGTTATGGACATTTTGAACCCACACCTCGTGCACTTTTTAAACCCGGAGGGTTTATGTTCTTTAGACATAGTCCTACAAGAAAAACAGACCACAACAGTAAACTTAAGGGTTTGACACAGGAACAAAAGTATGCCACTAAGTCAGAAATATTTAAATTGAAAAACTTTTTTTTTTACACAGAAAGTGAGAATTTTTTTTTTTTTACACAGAAAGTGAGAAAGAGAAAGGGGAAAACAAGGAGGGTCAAGACCCTCTAACTCAAACGGGTACTTGACCCACACACAACCACTGAAAAGTAGTAACCACAGGGGAAGGCCCCTTTAACTTAAACGGAACCTTCTCTGACAGGAAATTATACTAAAAATTCAATCAAACTGCGAGAAACACACTTGTACACAAAGAATAGCCGTTAAAACAGCTTTTGGGTTTAAATGAAGCAAATACTGACAGGAAAAGACTATATATATAGTACTTAGCCCAGCCAATGTTGAGACCACGTCCAAGCTCTGTAAGCGGCAAACGAGTGGTGGTACATCCTGGGATAAAGATAGCTCAGCCAATTAGAGGCCTCGCTCTATAGCATAAGCATGCCGAGTCGGAGCCGAGGGATCGGCACCGAACCCATCAGTCAGAATGTAGGCGAGATAGGATCACATAACATCTAAATTTTCATTTTGAAAAAGACATTCAGGTCTTGTAAGATTTTATGGACCTTTTCTATAATGCTGTCAGTCAAAAAATAATAGTTGTGTAAAGTCTTACCATAACCATAGATATCCTTCTCTTCCATGTTGCAGTATTTTTAGTGTGGGATTCCCCGCCTCAGGCGACCTGAACTTTGGCTCCTATACAAAAGCTCAAGCCTGGTTGCTTGTAGATGCGTGGGACGTCACACGTAGGGCCATAAACCAGGGACCTTAAATGTGACACCTGCACGCACAGACCTCAGAACTTAAGCCCAGTCGGACAGTCCAAAAGAGGCAGCCAAAAAGATGCCCACAAGAGGTGCAAGGTGCCATATGCTGGCTAGTCTGACCGTAGTCTATTGGGTGCCCCAGGGTGCCCTTTAGACAGGTCAATAGGAAAAAGGAGGAGGGGGGAGAATACTGCAACATGGAAGAGAAGGACATCTATGGTTACGGTAAGATTTTATACAACTATATGCCCTTCTATTCCTATGCTACAGTATTCTTAGAGTGGGAGAGTGCCACAGCTTAGTTAGAAGGAAGGGTGGAGGTAGAGGTAGCTGATTCCAAAAAACCCCGCAGGACTGCCCTGCCCTCTGGCGAGGAGGTCTAATTTATTGTGTCTGGTGAAAGTGTGTATGGCAGACCAGGCTGCTGCTTCCAGAATGAAGGCTGTGTCAGGCCTTTGACGAAGGCTTTGGAGGATGCCATGGCCCTGGTAGAAACCGCTCTTACTCCCTGGTGAAGGTCCTTGCTATGGTGCGAGTAGCAGAAGCAAATACTTTTCCTGATCCAGCAGTAAATGGTTTGTTTGGAGAGTGCCTTGGGAAGGATACAAAGAGTTGGTCAGACTTTCTGATGGACTTAGTTTTGTCTAAATAAAACGTCAGCTGCCTGTGAATGTCCAGGGAATGGAGTATCCTCTCACTGTCATTAGTGGGAGGGAGGAAGAAGGTGGGCAGTCCTTTGGCATGAAAGAAAGGTTAGTGCGCAAGGTCACCCTATCCTTGTGGAAGATAGTGTAGGGTGGGGGCAGGCCATGAGAGATTGGAACTCTGACACTCTTCTAGCAGAGTTGAGGACCACCACCAGAAAGGAAAGTTGTGTAAAATCTTACCATAACCATAGATGTCCTTCTCTTCCATGTTGCAGTATTCTACTAGTGGGTTTACCCTTCTTCCGATCAGGTCCTTGCAGCAGCTTTGAAACTTCTAAGGCTGCGGTATCCCGTTGACTGGGTGGCGGGTCCGGGATTCTTTTGGACTGGGGGGGGGGGGGGGGGCAACAGAATGGGATGGAGCAACCTCCGGCAATAATTCGAAGCACCCATCGGTCCTGAGTGATCCCTTCCCAGGCCTTCAGGTGCTTCGAAAAACGACCCCCGACTGGCTCCGGAGCAGCACAGTCGGGCAATCCCTCAGGGACTATGAAAAGCTGAAGAGTCACGAAAGGACTCGCGGTCTCCAGTGTTGCGAGGGCCTCTGCCGCCTCTGGGACGGCGTCTTCCTGATGAATTTCCCCCTCCTCTGCCTCTGGAGGGGGAACCTTCCTGCTGAGAGGGGTAAGACTTCTGAGATCTACGGAACCACATTTTCCCTCCTCTTTTTAGCCTTGGGATAAGGCCGAAAGGGAGTGGAAAATCGTGCCCCTACGGCAGTCAGAGTCTTACCCTCCTGTTCACAGCGGGTAAGTGTGTCTTTCACCTTAGGCCCAAACAGGGAGGACCCATCAAAGGGGGCGTCGGCGAATGAAGACTTGAAGGCCTCCGCGAAATGACACAGGCGGAGCCAGGCTTGTCTCCGTAGAGCAATGCCTGTACCCGCCGCTCTACTCGCCCCTTCGGCCGCATATGAAATAAGCCTCATGGACGAGTTCATGGACGACATCGTAGCCAGCTGAGAACCAACCATCTGGGCCAGCTCCTCAGGCAGGTTACCTAAGAGGGTATCGGATAGCTCCTTAATCAGATCCCTCTGGAATCTCGTAAAGTGCGTCAGGTAGTTCAGAGACCTCAGAGTAAAGGCCGCTGAACTAAGGGTGCGCTTACCGTACCGATCCATGCTCCTAGACTCTTTATTAGGAGGATGGATGGACGTAGAAGCCTCTGCTACATCTTGCTGGGTAGCAGATGCCACCACCATAGCATCCACAGCCACACCTTTCGTAAGGAACTCTATCTGGGGGCACCGAAAGAAATTTGTTTGGACGAGCGGGCACCGGTTCCACAGAGTCTGGGTGTTCCCACGCCCTTCGACAGATCAAATCCAAGAGCTCGTCGAAGGGCGGAGACACCCAGGAGGCGGAGGGCTGAGCCCCGAAGGCCTTCAGGAACACAGACTCATCAGCAGAGGGAGGTTTGGACTGCCAGCCGCCTCGTTGTTTTAGGGCTTCCAGGATGTCTGCAAAGGAGACATCATCCGAGGACGACTTGGGGGACCCCTCTGCATCATCGAGATCGGTGTCAGATGTCAAAGACTCGTCAGGGGAGTCAACGTGCTTCCTCTTGCACGTTTTCTTCCTGGGAGGTTCTTCCGAAGAGGCTTCAAGAAGGACCTCCAGGAGGGGGAGAAACCCCAGCGGGGGTAACCTGAGGCCCAGGGGCTCTGCTGTCTGCGGACAGGGGGACTGCCAACGACCCAGTCTCCAAAAGTAGGGAAGGAGCTGGGGAAACTGTGGAGGTAGCCAATGAAGATTTGGCTAGAGCACTCCTCATAGCCCTGAAGGCGGGACCACCAGAATCCTGGGAAGGTCCCCCCTCCGTGGCCACGACAGTGGACGGTACTCCCGCCGCCGACGCACCAAGAGGAAGACTTGGGACCGAAGGCATCAATCCCGAAGCCTCCCCCCCAGGGCCGAAGGAAGAAGTCCGTGCACTGAACTCCGACCCGAGAGCCGGAGTCGGAGCAAGGGTCGGGCCTGACCCTAACACCTCCACTGGTTCCACCAACACCTGCTCCAACGGGGCCGAAGCTGTTGGAGGAGGAAGTACAGTAGGGGGGTGAACCATCGGCTCCGAAGCCAACTGGGCTGGAGCCGAAACCATCTTTTGGAACACCGGAGACTGGAAGAGTCGAAGGAGCACCCTGTCGATGTCTGAATCAGACATCCTGGATGATCTCGAGGATACCGATCGGGCCCGAACTGATTTCTCCATCGGCTCCGAAGGGCTCGGGGACCGGCTCCGAAAGGACTCAACTATTATCGGCTCCGAGGAAACCTTCAAGGAAATTTCCCTAGGCGCCGATAAGGACTTCGGCTCCGAGGGGGAAGAGTCTGAGCCGATGACCCTTATCGGCTCCAATATCAGTGGAGCCGATGAGGGTGACCCGCCTCGATGCCCCAGACCTCGGCTCGAAACCAGAGCGGTCGAGGCTGGAGGCATCGAGGCAGACCGTTCCGACCTCGGCTCCGAAGTCCGTGGAGCCGATGGAGAAGTCTGCTTAGCTTTCTTAGCCGTCGGTTCCGACTGACTGGTCGGAGCCGGCGCTTTCCTCTTCTTAGAAGGAGACGGAGAGGAAGATAAAGCCTCCTCGAAAGAAGGCTTGATTAATCCTTTGAGGATTAATTTGTTTTTCCTCTCCTGGAGGACTCGGGAGGAAAACGCATGGCATACACTGCACGATTCCTGCAGATGTTTGGCGCCAAGACAATAGACGCACGAGGAGTGGTCGTCCGTTATGGACATTTTGAACCCACACCTCGTGCACTTTTTAAACCCGGAGGGTTTATGTTCTTTAGACATAGTCCTACAAGAAAAACAGACCACAACAGTAAACTTAAGGGTTTGACACAGGAACAAAAGTATGCCACTAAGTCAGAAATATTTAAATTGAAAAACTTTTTTTTTTACACAGAAAGTGAGAATTTTTTTTTTTTTACACAGAAAGTGAGAAAGAGAAAGGGGAAAACAAGGAGGGTCAAGACCCTCTAACTCAAACGGGTACTTGACCCACACACAACCACTGAAAAGTAGTAACCACAGGGGAAGGCCCCTTTAACTTAAACGGAACCTTCTCTGACAGGAAATTATACTAAAAATTCAATCAAACTGCGAGAAACACACTTGTACACAAAGAATAGCCGTTAAAACAGCTTTTGGGTTTAAATGAAGCAAATACTGACAGGAAAAGACTATATATATAGTACTTAGCCCAGCCAATGTTGAGACCACGTCCAAGCTCTGTAAGCGGCAAACGAGATCTGGGGGATTAGTGGTGGTACATCCTGGGATAAAGATAGCTCAGCCAATTAGAGGCCTCGCTCTATAGCATAAGCATGCCGAGTCGGAGCCGAGGGATCGGCTCCGAACCCATCAGTCAGAATGTAGGCGAGATAGGATCACATAACATCTAAATTTTCATTTTGAAAAAGACATTCAGGTCTTGTAAGATTTTATGGACCTTTTCTATAATGCTGTCAGTCAAAAAATAATAGTTGTGTAAAGTCTTACCATAACCATAGATATCCTTCTCTTCCATGTTGCAGTATTTTTAGTGTGGGATTCCCCGCCTCAGGCGACCTGAACTTTGGCTCCTATACAAAAGCTCAAGCCTGGTTGCTTGTAGATGCGTGGGACGTCACACGTAGGGCCATAAACCAGGGACCTTAAATGTGACACCTGCACGCACAGACCTCAGAACTTAAGCCCAGTCGGACAGTCCAAAAGAGGCAGCCAAAAAGATGCCCACAAGAGGTGCAAGGTGCCATATGCTGGCTAGTCTGACCGTAGTCTATTGGGTGCCCCAGGGTGCCCTTTAGACAGGTCAATAGGAAAAAGGAGGAGGGGGGAGAATACTGCAACATGGAAGAGAAGGACATCTATGGTTACGGTAAGATTTTATACAACTATATGCCCTTCTATTCCTATGCTACAGTATTCTTAGAGTGGGAGAGTGCCACAGCTTAGTTAGAAGGAAGGGTGGAGGTAGAGGTAGCTGATTCCAAAAAACCCCGCAGGACTGCCCTGCCCTCTGGCTGCAGGAGGTCTAATTTATTGTGTCTGGTGAAAGTGTGTATGGCAGACCAGGCTGCTGCTTCCAGAATGAAGGCTGTGTCAGGCCTTTGTGAAGGCTTTGGAGGATGCCATGGCCCTGGTAGAAACCGCTCTTACTCCCTGGTGAAGGTCCTTGCTATGGTGCGAGTAGCAGAAGCAAATACTTTTCCTGATCCAGCAGTAAATGGTTTGTTTGGAGAGTGCCTTGGGAAGGATACAAAGAGTTGGTCAGACTTTCTGATGGACTTAGTTTTGTCTAAATAAAACGTCAGCTGCCTGTGAATGTCCAGGGAATGGAGTATCCTCTCACTGTCATTAGTGGGAGGGAGGAAGAAGGTGGGCAGTCCTTTGGCATGAAAGAAAGGTTAGTGCGCAAGGTCACCCTATCCTTGTGGAAGATAGTGTAGGGTGGGGGCAGGCCATGAGAGATTGGAACTCTGACACTCTTCTAGCAGAGTTGAGGACCACCACCAGAAAGGAAAGTTGTGTAAAATCTTACCATAACCATAGATGTCCTTCTCTTCCATGTTGCAGTATTCTACTAGTGGGTTTACCCTTCTTCCGATCAGGTCCTCCGGCCAGATTTCCAAACACTTTCAGTCCCTCTTGGTGCATCGAACGTCTGACGTGGAGGCAGGAATGTGGGCCATAAAGGTGACATCTGCACGAACCAGCCCTCAGAATACAGAAGCCCCAGACGGAGCCAGTCCCGAAGGGCATAGCCTGTCCAGAAGCAGAGGAGAGCAAGGGCGAAGAGTATGAGAGGGAAGGTGGGGAGGAAGGAATACTGCAGCATGGAACAGAAGGACATCAATGGTTATGCTAAGATTTTACACAACTTTCCTATGTCCTTCTATTCCAGTGTTGCAGTATTCTACTAGTGGGCGAGTACCAAAGCTCACTATTGACTGGGAAGTGGCCTGGAACAGGACTCCAAGAATCCATGCAAGATACCCCCTGGCAAACCCCGCCCTGGCCTTGGAAATATGGTCCAGTTTGTAGTATCTGGTGAAAGTGTGTACAGAGGACCAAGTAGCTGCCTCCAGAATGGAATTAGTGTCTAGGCCTTTAAAACAGGCTCCAGAAGAGGCCACTGTTCTTGTAAAATGTGCCCTGACACTGCCTTGCAAGGTCTTCAAGGTGTGAGTAGCAAAAGGAAGTAGTCCTGGAAATCCAGGATTAAACTGTCAGTTGGCCGACCACTTTCCCCAGAGCCCTGGGTTGAAAGGAGACGAACAGTTGGGTCTGATTTGTGAAAGTCTGGTTTTATGCAAATAAAATCTGAGTTGTCTGTGAACGTCTAGGGAATGAAGGACTCGCTCACTATCTTCCTGAGGGTTAGGGAAGAAGGTAGACAGGTGGATAGCCTGATTCAAGGAAGGTCATTGACCACCTTGGGAATGAAGGAAGGGTTTGTCCAAAGGGTGACTCTGTCCATATGAAAAACAAGAAAATGGGGTGTAGCCATAAGGGCTTGAAGCTCTGAGACCCTTCTGGCTGATGTCAAAGCTACTAGCAGTACAGTTTTCTATGTGCAAAACTTTAAGGGGGCCTTATCAGCTGGTTCAAAGGGTGCCAGAGTTAGTTTTTCCAACACAATTAAGGTTCCACGGAGGAGGAGACTGTTTCCTGGGAGGTTTTAGGTGCAGAACATCCTTGAGGAAATGTTTGGCTGGGAGTCTGGATGCCAGCGGAGGGTCCATAGGCAGGCATGCAGAGATGGCTGGCAGGTGTGCTTTTAAAGAGGAGTAAGACAAACCTGACTGCAATAGTTCACACAGTTAAGACAGAATCAGGGGAATATCGCTGTCCAGTGGATCCATCTGTTTTGACACCAGATAAAAAAACCTTCTCCATTTGGAAAGGCAGGATTTTCTTGTGTTGGGTTTTTTGGCCTCCTGCAGGACTGACAGCACATCGTCATTGTACAGGAGTCTGAAGGGAATCAGAATCCTATTCGCCACAGGGTTAGGTGCAGAGACTGCCACTATGGGTGTATCTGTGTCCCCTTGTGCTGTGTGAGTAGGTCCACTGAGTGGGGAACTTGTGATGACGGCCCTTGGACAGATGAAGTAGTAGAGGGAAACCAGTGCCGCCTTGGCCAGTAGGGAGTCACCGGCAAAATTTTTAATGAGTCCTGCTGAATTTTCAGTAGGACCCTCTGAATTAATGGGAAGGGGGGGATGCACACAGGAATTTCCCCTTCCATGACATTGAGAAGGCATTTGTAATGCTTTCGGGTCATGTGTCCTGGAGCAATAGCTCTGGAGTTGCCTATTTGTGGAGGAGGTGAACAGGTCTACCTGTGGAATACCCCACCTGTGGACAAGATTTAGAAACATCTCGACAGTCCATTTATGGCTGTCTGGTTTGGTTCTGCTTAGTGAATCTGCCTGTGAGTTGTGCTGGGACAGGATGTAGGCTGCCTGGAAGGTGATTCCCTGAGAGGTAGCCAACTTCTACACCTGTAGAGCTAGTCTGCATAGGGGGTAGAACTTGGTCCCTTCCTTGCTTGATGGGGTACCACATAACCGTGATGTTGTCTGTGAAGCTCTTTAGGAGGCCCTACTGGAGGTAAGGTTGGAAGACCTGCAGGGCTAGGGGGACTGCTCTCCTTTCCCTGACATTTATGTGCTCGTTTGTCTCTGTCTGTCCACAAACTTTGCACTATCCCTGGACCCAGAGCTTCCCCACAGCCCAGATCTGAGGCATCTGTGTGAATGGTCTGCTGGGATGGCTGAGTGGTTAACTACTGTGACTATAGTGTACAGTGTCCTGGGTTCAAGACCTGCAAAGGCTGCTTATTTCACAGTAAACTAAACTTTAAAAAGGGCACAGTATACTCAAATCAAGGGGTGGCATAAGCCAAACACAATCGGGCTAGGCTTATAAATGCCCCAGGGCAGATAGCCTAGTATGAACCTATGGGTCTGGGAGGGGTGAGGCGTTTGTAGGGGTAGTCCTGGATTCTGGGCTACCTGAGCTAACCACCATTTCAATTCTTGGTGAAGACAGGGGAAGAGTGGGACCCAGGGAGAGCTGGGTTCACACTGAGCGAAGGTACCACTGAAATTTCCTCATGTGTAACCTCATTAGGGGTAGCATGGGGATAGTGGCTGCCATGTACCCTAGTAGTCTCAGGAATTGTCTCTCTCTCTCAGTTCTGAGAAATGAAGAGCAGACAGAAGGTGGTGGGGAAAGAGATACCACTTTTTCCCCTGGAAGGGAGGCCATCATGATGTCTGTCCTGATTCTGCATCCCAGGAAGACAATGTCCTGTGCAGGATTGAGTTGGGACTTTGGGAAATTTATCAGGAACCCTAGAGACTGCAGCAGGAGCAGATGGTCCTTTGTGTGATGAAGGAGAGTTTCTCTGTCTGCTGCCTGAATTAAGAGGTCATCTATGTATGGGAATATTTGCATTCCCTTGGTCCTTGCAGTAGACAATCAGTAGAGCCAGGCATATGAATACCCTTGGGGCAGTGGAGAGCCCAAAAGGCCAGGCACAGAACTGAAAGTAAGAAGAGCCTGCTAGGAATTTGAGATATTTCCTGAAGGCAGGCTTTATGGGAATGTGAAGATAGGCCATCTTTATGTCCATGGTTGCCATGAAGGCCTGAGGAAGAATGAGGGGGAAGTGTGTGGGTAAGGTGAACAATCCTGAAGGTGGGGACCTTTAAGAAGAGGTTGAGGTGGGAGAGGTCTAAGATAGGTCTCCATGGCCCTTCCTTCATGGGGACCAGAAATATTCTGGAGTAGAATCCTTTCCCTTGAGGAAAGGGGGTGGGGACTGATTCTATGGTGCCTTGAAGCACCAGGTTGTTTAAGACCTGATGGAGAAGGGACAGTTGAGATATGGGCGGTTGTGGCATGGCCAGTCTTGGAGGAGGGGTGATCCAAGTAATAAAGTAACCCTCCCGCAGGATGGACAAAACCCACGTCTGATGTCAGGAGTGACCATGTAGGGAAACAGAGAGAGAGGTGGGTGGACAAGGGAAGGGAGGGAGGTGGGGGAGAAAGGAGTTGTGACAGGCAGTCAGACACTGCCTGCCCTGTCAGGAAAGGGAGGCCTCTGGCTAGCTGGCTGAGGTGTCCTAGGCTGAGCATGCTGTCCTCTGGTGGGGTCTTCTAGACCTAAGAGGGGCTGGAGGTCTTTCTTATAAATTGTCTTTGTTGGATAGTTCCTCTGGAATTTAGGGATAGGAGAGACTAGGAGATGCTTGAGGTCTTGTAGTTCCCTTCCCTTTTTGTTGCAGAGATTTAAAGGTCAGCCACTTTGGTACCAAAGAGGGCTGACTGGTCCAAAAGAATATCTAGGAGCTTGGCTCTGAAATCATCAGGGAGGGGCTGCAGGCACAGCCAGAATAGCTCCTTAACACGGATGCTGATACAGCTGACCTAGCTGAGGCCTCAGCTGCATCGTATCCACACCTAAGGAAGTGCTTGTCTACCTGAGAGATCAGCCCCAGCAAGGAAGTCAGGGATGCTTTTGCAGCACAGTCAAGGATGTCGCTCAGCTCCTTGGAGGCTTTGTCCAGCACAGCAAGTGAATATTTAGACATGGGAGACTGGTAATTGGTTGCCCTAAAAGCCAGGGTGACAGAAGTGTAAATCTTCTTTCCCCACCTCTCCATAGTCTTGCTGTCCTTATCTGCAGGGAGGACAGTGGTGGTAGGAAGGAGTTTGGATGCCCTATCAGTAGAAATGGAGATAGTGGCAGGGTCTACTGGAGGGCACTTGAACAAGAATTTGTCTGAGTCAGGGACTTTGTAATATCTATCCACTCTACGAGGAGCAGGTGGTTGGGAATCTGGACTAATGGATGCCGCAAGCAAATGCATCCAGGAAAGCAGGTTGAACAGGTGGAATTGGTAAAGGGTTTGGAGATTCCATCTGTATGACATCATAAAATCTCTTTTGCTGCTCAGTCATGTCTGAGCATTCCCACTTGAAGTGGTCTCTCATCAAGTTAACAGTCTCCTCGAAAGTTAAGTATTCCACTGGGGAATCAGGCTCTGCAGAGGCTTACTCAGGAGATCCATACTCTGGGGGGATGAAATCTGGGAAGAGTAGGACAGGGAGTCCTCCGAGGAGTCAAACTCCTCCTCCACTGATGGCTGACTCACAGTCCTTTTCAGGGACAGAAGGTGTGGGACTGAGAAGAGGTGGGACAGCAGGAGCAGCTTCAGTGGAAGGCCAAAGGGCCATGAAGGCATTGCATAAACTTTGGCTAAATGCCTACCAATGAGGCAAGATGTCTAGTCTTTTGTTTCTTTTTAGAAGGCCTAGCAGGTGTCTGGCTGGCGGGAGATCTAGGAGTAATTGGTGGAACGGCAGAGGCAGAGTCTGAAAGATGCACCCATCGAAGGCACTGGTTCCTCCCGGTGTTTGAAGCAGGCACCGGTACATCCTTTCCAGACGTGTCATCCACTCTAGATTGTGCGGCCTCCTGTAATGTACCCACTGTATCTGCTTTGGCAGATGCCAGGTCCTCAATCAAGCTGACAATGGCTACAGGCTGAGGAGCGGCAGAGGGAGGTGCAGTGGAAGTAGTAGGCCGCATGGACTTGGGCCTCTTCCTCGGTGGTTCGGATAGCTTTAGATATCTTCAAATTAGAGGAGCGAAGCTATCAGTGTAACGGTCAACTGAAGCTGAAAATTCTGAGATCTCTGCATGCAGACTTCACATTTAAGGTTCCTGGTTTATGGCCCTATGTGTGACGCCCCAGGAACCTAAAGTAACCAGGCTTGAGCTTTTGTATAGGAGCCATGTTTGGGTCACCTGAGGTGGGGAATCCCACACAAAGAATACTGCAAAATAGGAATAGAAGGACATCTAATATTCGTAATGATGTCAATTAAGGAGGAGATGTAAAGTCTTTTACTCTTCCTACTCTCAACATACACCACGCTTTATAAATATAACAAATAGCCTACCTTTCCCTATTGGCATCAGGGCCCCCCTTGTATCTAGAAAAAAAAGAATATAATTCGGATAAAAGAAATGATACATCAAATGACATCAGAACATCAAGTATTCAGGGTCCAGTAAGACTGCAGACCTTTTCTATAGCTAGTCTTGTTATTTAAAAACACAAGAGATTTTCCACCAAATTCCTAACTATGCTAATACAAATCAGGACTGTATAAAATTATTTCTCACTCTCACCAATCTCAACACAAACTGTTTTATGAATTCTAACATATAACCTACCTTTGCATATCGGCATCAGGGCCCCCTGTGAATCTGTAATATACAAAACATAGCACAGATAAATATCAGAGAGATCAGTACAAGAATCTGAGGCAACATTTAATTTTGAATTAAAAAAAAAAACATGTTCAATTCCAGTAAAACTATAAAGTATAATGGGCCTTTTCTATAGATAATCCTACCTTTTAAAACAGTAGAAAAAGAGAGCATTTCCAACAAATGCCTAATTATGCTAATTAAATGAGTACATGATGAAACCTTGCTCATTATCTTCCCCTTTCAATACAAACCAAGTTTACAAATCAAGTTTTATAAACTAACATAACGCTACCTTTGCATGTTGGCATCAAAGCCCCCTGCGAATCTATAAAAAAAAAGTCAGATAAAATAATGTCAAACAAAATCAGAACATGACTTTACGGTAAAATTTAATTATGAATAAATAAAAACAAGACATTCAGTTCTGTTAAAACTTGATATAAAGTATAAAGAGAACCTTGGTCTGTAGCTAATAATGTCATTTCAAACATGAAAATTACATTTTCCACCAAATTCACAGCTATGCTACTTAATAAGGACAGAATGAAAATTCTCTTACTCTTCCCTATCCCAACACAGACCATGTTTTATAAACTAACATATAACCTACCTTTGCCTACTGGCATCAAGGCCACCGGTGAATCTGTAAAACACAGATCATAACTCAGATAAGAAAAACATATCAAACGATTTCAGAACAAAACAAAAAGGTAACATTTCATTTTGAATAAAAAAGATATAAAATGGTATGAAAACTTGATATTTTCCACAAAATTTCTAATGTGAATTACTAAAGTGTTTTTGTCATGCTTTTGTGACTACCTTTTTACACCATCGTATAAGTTCCAATCTACATCTTCATTACAATGGCATTTTTTTCCAGGCATTAAAAAAGGCCTTCAAAAAATTCATCCCCCCCAATGCCAATGACTGAGGTTTAGCATTAATCTTTAACCTCAGTGACATCAATAGAGGGGAAACCATGAGAGGCGTCCATACCATACATGCAAGAGGTGCCCATTAAAGACTATGGACAGCCATCTTTCATGACATCAGGCAAGGAAACACTAAATTTATTTTGTCCATAATTTTAATAAGTTTACAAAGCTTTTTATTAAAAAATACCCAAAATAAATACAGATACAGTAAAATGTTGCAATTCAGTCTTTAATGCGACAAAACATTTTAATAAGTATAAGATGAAAATTGTTGTACTTCCCCCATCTCAAGAAAGACCACGTTTGACAAGTTGTAACAAATAACCTACCTTTGCCTATTGGCTTCAGGGCCCCCTGTAAATCTGTAAAACACAATATTTCAAATAAAAACCCCCCACAAAAATACATCAGAACATAGCCAAGTAAAATTTTGCTTTGAATAAAAAAAAAAAAAAAAGACATTTAGGTCTAGTAAGACTTTAAGGACCTATTTCCATAGCTAAACTGGTCGTTTAAAACAGTATGAAAATTTAAAATAAATTTCTACTAAATTCCAAATAATGCTAGTTAATGAGGATGAAATTTCTCTCACTCTTCCCCCATCTCAACACAGACCATGTTTTATAAATTCTAACACATAACCTACCGCTGCATATCGGCATCAGGGCCCCCTGTGAATCTGTAAAACATAAAACATAACTTAGATAAAAATATATATACACAAGTCAAATGTGATCAGAACTCAGATGTAATGTAAAATTTCATTTTGGATAAAAAAAAAAACATGTTCATAGTCCACATTTAATCCCATCATCTAAAGAAGAAAAAGACATTCTCCACCCAGTGCCTAATTATATTAACTAATGAAGACAGGATAAAAATGCACATCATGTTTTATAAATTTTAACATTTAATCCTACCTTTGCATAGTGGCATCAGGGCCCCCTGTGAATCTATAAAAACATGAAACGTAACTCAGCTTAAAAATACATAAAATGTGATCATAACACATCTCAAAGGTAAAACTTTATTTTAAATAAAAATATTCAGGTCTAGTAACATTTTAAGGACCTTCTCTATAGCTAATGTTGTCACTTAAAACACTATGAAAATTTAGATTTGCCACCAAAAACCCAAGAATGCCAGTTATTAAAAAAACAGCGGTATGTTCAAAGAATTTCTGCAGATAATTGACATTTTTGTAGTTAATCGTATCACATAAAAATGTCCATTTTTTGTTTTATGTCAAATGCCTAATTATACTAATTAGTAACACAAGAATACAAAACATTATGGAGAGATGTTTATGCAACAGGCGGAGTAGACACAGTAAACTGGCCAAAGTTGTGACTGTGCATGTGTGCGGTATGGAAGAACAACTGCAGCAGGACTAACCACCCAGCAGTGTGAACACTGGCTCTAGATAATTGCCATGGATGTTTGCCTCACCTGAAGACCTAGGCATAACCTAGTCTTAGAATACAAATATAGGTTCATAGGTTCATACTAGGCTATCTGCCCTAGGGCATTTATAAGCCTAGCCAGAACGTGTTTGGCTTTCGCCACCCATTTTAAATTTATTTTGCTATGCCCTTTTTCGAGGTTAGTATACTGTGCCTCTGTCTAACAGTGACACAGAAGTGATACCCGGGGTAAACCTACGATCTCCCATCCACTCATCAAGATTCCTCTTGAAGAGAGTCAATGAGGGACTCTGCCTAACCTGGACTGGGATTTTATTCCAGAGTGAAGGGAGCCTCTGGGTTATGAATATATGTTGAAAGAAATGTAATGCACTCTACAAAAAATGTTAAACATTTTAACTAATGATGCCAGTCTGACACAGGAGGACACACTATAAAAACAAGGTATATGACTGCTCTCTGGAGTAGGCAGCAACTCAACCAAGATGGTGACATTATTCACAATTACAAAATAAAGCGCTCTCACACAGAGAATATCAAGTGAATGAAATAAATCTTACTGCATCTTACAGAAAAACATTTATTTTTAACATGTTAACTGGTCTACTAAAATTCCTCATTCTTAGATCCGCGGAAGAGGTGTGTACAAATCAAAATCCAACTTTTTTTCAGGGGAAAAAACTCTGTTCATAGGAGACTCCATTGTATGACAGAAAGATGCTCCATTCAACAGACTGAACAAGGCAAAGATAACAGATTGCCTGTTACTTTGTGCCACGATCCACTAAGTTACAGATGAACTCAAGTCACTACACCACAGGTACCAGTATGACTATCATAATCAATGCAGGCATTAATGACAAGAGTTACCTCCTCGGACTACACGAAGACCAAGATTACTGATCTTGCCGAATCTCTCTCAGGCAGGTATCTGCCTTTCACTGAACAGCATTCTACCTTCACCAAGGATGATGCCGCAGTTAAGAATGAAAGGAAAAGATGATAGACTTCAATAATTGGCTTTGGTTCTAGTGTCTTTCCAGGGGAATTCAACATCTGTTAGCATGAGAGGATATGGTTAAACTACATTGCTTTGCAAGGGGTGGCCTTGCTCCTGTCTCCCCACTAGGTTTCCGAATGCTGGCTAAAACATTATTCCCCCAAGAGCCTTTTTTAAGGCATTGTCAAAATTGACAAACCTACTGATATTGCAAATAAAACCAAAAGGTATTAATTGCTTAAGGGTAGGAGCCTAAAAACGCACTCTACACCCTAACAGACTCACCTCACTATGGAGAGTACAGACATCTGTGTGGTCACGTTGACATGGTTTAAAACCACAAAAAGTACACCAGCAGTGCAAGGATACAGGCTTGCTACAGATCCCCCACCATGCCCAAGAATTCCCACTCCTCTTTTCTTGATGTACTGGAAAATATTAGGGTTCAACCAAACACCCAAATGGGCGACTTCAACTACCCCACCATTAACTGGGAAAACTACTCGTGTACCAACTCCTTAGCTCAACGCTTTCTGGAATTCATAAACTCCAATGCCCTAGACCTAGTCATTACCAACATGAGTGACCGGTGTTTAACATCTGAAGTCAACTCCTCGTTGGTCCGATTTGACCATAAGCTAATCACCCTTGATATCCACATCCCACCCCCACCCCCCATTAAGGAAACCAAGGTAAAACATTTCTCCAAAGCCAACTTCAAGCTTCTTAAGACAGAAGTGGTGAACTTCATGATACCCATGCAGATGGACAATACAGTTACAACTGCTGAATCCTACACAAATGCACTCTAAGCACTTACACGACTGCATGGATCGTACTATTCCAAACAGAACCAATAAGCTATCCTGCAAAAAAAGGAAGCCAATCTGGTGTTCTCCTGCCATAAACACACTGTACAACAGAAGGCAGAAACTGTTGCAAAAGAGAGTAAAATCCCATGAGTGGAGGAGCTCCCTGGTCAGCCTCAGTAAGAAGCTGAGATCCCTTATACGATCCTCCAAAGCTAGCTATGAAAACAAAATTAGCACTAATTCTACTGACAACCACAAAGCATTCTATAGCTATGTCAAGAATGGCAACACCCAGATCTGCTCTGAGTTACAGCACAACGGCATGAAAATTACAGAACCAACTGATATTGCCAACATCCTGGCAAATAGGCTCAGTGCTAACTTTACCCCCCCGTCACCCCCTAAAGGGCCCATATCTATACAAGAAGAATGCAGAGTCCCTGTAATCACAACTACGCAAGTAAAAGCTGCACTCTCTAAAGCCAAAAACACAGCATCCATGGGACCGGACAACATCCAAGGCTATTTTTTACACAAACTTCAGAACGAACTGGCAACCCACTTAAGCACCATGTTCAATAATAGCCTTGCATCAGGCTTTGTGCCCACTGAAAGGTGCACAGCAACAGTTATTCCACTCCACAAAGAGGGAGCCACCACTGATCCCAGTAACTATCGACCTATTAGCCTGACCAGCCTGGCCTACAAGGCCATGGAGTGTATCACCACGGAACTCAAAGACATTGGTAACCTCCAAACTCTGGATCCCACCCAGTTCGGGTTTGTGAAAGGCAGATCATGCCTCCTGACCCTGATCGACTTCTTTGAGGCAGTCACCAAAGCTGTAGATGAGGGTAAGGTGATTCACACAGCCTATCTTGACCTTGCCGAGGCTTTTGATACCATCCCCCATTCTGGAATTATAGCTAAACTCACTAAACTAGGTATAAATCCCTACGTCACAAGATGGGTTGCCAACTGGCTCACGGACAGAACGCGCACTGCAAACGTTGCAGACTCCAAATCTGACCTCAAAGCAGTGGCAAGTGGAGTACCACAGGGTTCCGTCCTGGGACCTCTACTCTTTGGTAGCTACTTCTCTAAAGTACAGGCCAACACAGAAAGCCTCTGGCTAACAAAGTTCGCAGATGACTGCGAACTAGGAGCCATAGTCAAGTCCCCAAATGATGTGAACACCCTACAGAAGTACCTCACTGAGACAGATGCCTGGTGTCAGAGCCATGGCCACAAGCTCAAAGCCAAAAAGTGCAGTGTCATCCCCTTTGGTAAAAACTGTATGCCTATGAACTACCACATAGGCAGCAATCTACTTAATATCGAATGTGTGATAAGAGACCTTGGGACCCAAGTGGACAGTAGTCTCTCCTTTGATAGTCACATCGCCACAGTAGTCAAGAAGTCCTTTTACGTGGCACACCATATCATAAAAAGAGTTCTCATCCAGGAAAAGAGGTCACTGTTCCCCTCTACTCGACACTCATTAGACCCATTATGGAGTACAACGCCCCTTTTGGAATGTACCTCAAGACATCTGTGGCAGCTGGAAAGGCCACAGAAGTACCTCACAAAGAGGATTACTGACCTCAAACAAATGCCCTACACTGACCGCCTCAAAAATCTCAAGCTTTCCTCCGAAGCATATCACCTAGGTGATCTCTGCCTAACATATAAAGCTATGTCAAACCCAGAGCTGTTGGACATGCTACACCTAATGAAATCCCAATCCCTCCGAGCTACATGCTCTAGGGACCTAAACCTTGTTACCACAATAAACAGGACATGCTGGAGGGATAGGTTCCTGTCCCAGAGACTTCCCATACTCTGCAACAGGCTTGTCAAGCAAAGTTCTTCATTAGCACTCTTCAAGAAAAATCTTGATGAGTGGATGGGAAATAGGAAATGCACCCCGGGGATCACTTCTGTGTCTGCTCGACAGTGGCACAGGAAAATAACTTTCTTGGGTGGCGTAAGTCAGGGAAAGTACAGTTGTGTACACTTACCATAAATGTACATGTTCGAGTGTATTCACTGCTGCAGTCATTACATTTGGGGTAATCTGCTTGCAGGTTGTCCTCAGTCGGCCTGATTAACAAAGTCTTGGGACCTGCGTCGGTTGCTCTCTCTTCTTCCGTGACGTCACGGGTATAAAACATGCAGCCGACACCATTACATCAGTTTTTCTTGCCCCAGATGTCAGGTGCCCCCCTAATGGGAAGCAATTAAACATAAAAACACAAAGGTATACCTCCAACAAAAAAGCAAATACACCAAAAAGGCTTTTAAGCATAGTAAAGGAAAGAAGAGGTATAGCCAAAATAAGTTAGGGGGAAGGAGGGAGGGTAACCAGGACTGCAACAGTGAATACACTCTAACATCTACATTTATGGTAAGTGTACACAACTGTACTATGTTCATGTTTCACTGTTGCAGTCATTACATTTGGATAGATTCCCAAAGTTATGGTTGGGAGGAGGAGTTTAGAGAGCATTAGGGACGGCTATAAGGTCCTGCAAGACTGCAGTGGCAAAGCCAGCTCTGGATTTAGAGGAAACTGGCAAATTATAATGCTTGGTGAAAGTATGTACAGAACTCCAGGCAGTAGCTTCTAGGATGTCCCTGGTAGGAACGCCTCTGAGAAAGGCTGTAGGAGTAGATGCAGCCCTGGTGGAGTGAGGTCTGATCCCCTGGGGGATAGGTTTTTCATAGTGCTTATAGCAGAAGTGAATGCAATGGCTTATCCATTTAAAAATGGTTCGTTTTGAAATAGCCTTCCCCTCTGCCCCTACAGCAAATGCTACCAGCAGTTGTTGAGATTTTTTTTTTTTAGGCTTAGTCCTGTCCAAGTAGAATCTAAGTTGTCTCTGCACATCCAAGGAATGCAGAATCCTGCCCCCTTTGTTCTGTGGATTGGGAAAGAAGGTTGGCAAATGAATGGACTGATTAAGAGCCACACTGGATACCACCTTGAGCATGATGGATGGATTGGTCCTGAGTGATACCCTGTTCGCATGAAAGATGATGAAAGGCTCCACTGCCATGAGGGCCTGTAATTTAGATACCCCTCTAGCTGAAGTGATTGCTAAAAGGAAAGCTGTTTTCCAAGAAAGAAATTTTAAGTCTGCAGTAGCAGCTGGCTCGAAAGGAGGTAGAGTAAGTTTCTCCAATACAAAGTTAAGGTCCCAGGCTGGGGTTGGAGCTCTCCTGGGTGGTCTCAAATTTTTGGCCCCTCTGAGGTACTGTTTGAGCAGTGGATGAGAGAAGACGGGGAGGTTCTGTGTTATGAGCTGAAATGGCTGAGGCGTGGATTTTAATGGTGGAAAAAGACAGGCCCATGTGAAGCATCTCAGTTAAGTATTGTAAAATCGGAGGTAAATTGGGTGCTGCTGTGCTCATCCCTTGAGATTGGTTCCAGGCACAGAATCTTTTCCATTTTTCAGCATAAGATTTTCTAGTACTAAGCCTCCTTGCCTCTAAGATGACATCCATCATAGGTTTGCTGAGGGATGGCAAGGGAGAATTTAAGTAATTAGCCAGGCTGCAAGGTTCAGTGTTGAAAGCGGAGGGTGCAGAATCTGGTTTTCCTGCTGAGACAGCAGGGAAGGAGTCTGAGGCAGGTGCCATGGAGATAACAGTGACACTGCGCAGGAGGGGGGTACCAGTGTTGGCTCGGCCAGTCTACAGCAATCAAAATCATCCTTAGTTTGTCCTGTTTGACTTTTAGTAGCACTTTGGAGAGCAGAGGCAGCGGGGGGTGGGGGGCATAAACTGACCATTTTTTCCAGCTGAAGGACAGAGCATCCACTTCCCAGGCTTGTTTGTGGGGAGTCCTTATGCAAAATTTGCCCAATTGGTAGTTCTGGGGGCAGGCAAACCGGTCTATATCTGGGCTCCCCCATTCACTTGTCAACATGTTGAAAATCCTTGGTTCCAGTTTCCACTTGTGTGGGTCCATGAGGTTTCTACTTAGACCGTCTGCCAGTGTATTTAACTTTCCTGGCAGTAATTGAGCTTGTAGGTGCACGTGGTAGCTCAAGGCTGTGTTCCACAATGCCATGGCTAGTCTGCAGAGGGGGTAAAAATGTGTACCCCCTGCTTATGTACCACATAACCGTGGTGTTGTCCATCTTTACCATTAGCTGCCCTGGAAGAATGTAGTCCTTGAAGGGTGTCAGAGCATTCTGTACAGCTAACATTTCTTTTTGATTGATATGCAGGTGCATTTGACTTGGGTTCCATTTGTCCTGAATGCAATCCCCTGCCAGGTGAGCCCCTCATGCATAGTTTGATGAATCTGTTAGGGTTTGGGCGGCAGGGGGTGGTGTGAAAGGTAGTCCCTTGTTTTGGTGGCAGGCCTCTGCCCACCAAAGGAACTGTAGGTGTAGGCAAGGTATGATAGGAATCATTGTTTCTAGGCTGTGAGAATGTTGACTCCATAGGCTTTTTAGATACCACTGTAATTTCCATATATGCAGTCTTGCATAAGGAATTAGAAGAATGCAGGAGATCATGAACCCCAAGGCTTGCAGTATTTGTCTTGCAGATAGCAGGGTTTTTGTGGCCACTTGTCTGAAGTAGGTTGTCAAATGAGTTTGCTTTTCTGGCGTGAGGTAAGCAATCTGGGTAGTTGTATTCAAGCTTGCTCCCAAGAATGTAATTTGATAACAGGGTACCAGTTGTGATTTATTTTCGTTTATGGTGTACCCCAGATAAGTTAGAACCCTTTTTACAAATGCCAGATGATTCAAAAGAATGTCCTGGCTTTCTGCCTGAATTAGACAATCAGCCAGGTATGGGTATATTTGAATACTTCTTTGCCTACAAAATGCAATCAATGGAGCTAGGCACTTTGTGAATGCCCTGGGGACAGTAGATAAGCAGTGCAGAGAACTGATGGTGCGTGTAGCCTGCTTTGAAGCGTAGGTATTTTCTGCAAGATTCCCTGATTGGGATGTGCAGGTGTGCTTCTTTTAAATCTAGTGTTGCCAACCAGGCATCTTTGCCTAGCATATGAAGTAATTGGTGAAGAGTCAGCATCTTGAATATTGGAATCTCCAGAAAGGTGTTCAGAGCAGACAGGTCCAGGACTGGATGCCATGGTTTGTCTTTTCAGGGTACTAGGAAAAGTCTGGAGTAGAAACAATGTCCCTTTTCCTCTTCTGGTACCAGTTGAATAGCCCACATGCTTGAGAGAGAAAGTACTTGTTTTTGAGCCTCTGCTCACTGATTTGGGGGTAGGTTCGGTCACGCACTTGGCATTGGCAACATGTGGAAGTGAAATCTGTACCCCTGGGACACTATTTAAAACCCATTTGTCCTGGGTAATGAGTTCCCAGGTCTCTGCATGAAGAGCAATCTTTCCCTCCAAAGGGGCAGTCAGAAGACAAGTGCTTGGAAATTTTAAAAGGAAGTCATTGAGACAGTTTACCACAGGGATGTGTCTTGTTATTCCCAGACTTGGAAGTGGAGGCCCCCCACTCCTTAGTTCTGTGAGTCCCCTGGAACTGAAACCTGGGGTTTTTGCTGTGTTTGGGTTTGGCTTGAGAAGACCTAGAAGGGGCTGGAAAGGACCAATTCTTAGAAGGCCAGTGTCTACTGAATCTAGGAGGCATAACTTGTAAAAAAATCTTTAACAGTTTGCATAGATTTATCTACCTTCCATCTTTTTAAAAACTTCTTCAGCCTTGTTGCCAAATACGCGGTCCTGAATTAAAGGAGCATTCAACAATTTAGCTTTAATATGATCAGGCAAAGATTGCTCCTTAAGCCAAGCATGCCTTCTAAGCACAAACCCAGTAACAGCAGCCCTGCAAGAGGTCTCTAAAGAATCAAAACCACATTGCAAAGTATGGTTTCCAACTTGTTCAGCAGAATGCATTAAATTAAGTCTATTTTCCACACAGTCAGGAATCATCATTTTCTGTTTAAGCAGTCGAATAACATGTTGCTGATATTTTAACATATGAAATTGGCAGTTTACAGCTCTAATTGCCAAGGTTGCTGAAGTATAAACCTTTTTACCCCATCTCTCCAGCGCCCTGAAGTCTCTATCAGAAGGGGTAGGATTTTTAGCAGTAGAAGCCTTAATGCCCTTGGGCCCCTGTGAAATGGTCCCTGGATCTGCAAAAGGATTTTTGAAAAGGAACTTGCAGGACTCAGAGACCCTGTAGTACCTGTCAGGTTTACTGGGAGCAGGAGGCAGGGAATCAGGGGCCAAACTGGATTCCAAGAAAGCATTAACAATGTCTAGTACAGGAGGAAAAGCCAAAGGCCTATGCTGAGGTAGGAGAAGGAAATCCCCAAGCCTCTTTTTTGAATCAGAAAATTCCTGGCTTTCCCAGTGAAAATGCTCCCTCAGAGTATATTTCCCCAAAAGAAAATCCTCAGGAGGGGAAGCAGAGGGAATACAGTCCTCTGCATCAGAATCCTCATAAGTAGGTAAGGACAAATCCAGGTCATCAGAAGAGTCAGAAAAAACAGAATCCTGATCAGAAGATTCATAATCAAGCTCAGCCCTAAGCCTCTTAGAGAGGGGGTGGGGGTGGGGGGGTTGACTACCCCTGATTAGAGTTAGTAGATCTTCTGCCATTTTTATCATTTCTTTTTGTTTAGGCATAGAGGCCTGAGCACGTGGCCTGGGCATTGTTTTATTAGACATGGATCGAGATTTAGGCCTTAGTAATGAAGGAGGTGTTGATTTAATATGCAAGTCTGCAGACCTGAATACACCCTCAGAAGCCGGTGCCTGCACAGCGGCTCCAGACCCATCCAAGTTACAGACATCCACGGATTCCATATATCACGGCATACTGGACTCCGAATGGGTCTCAGTAGAGGCCCGTAAATCAGAAGTAGGCTGCGAAAGCGCCTCACTGAGTACTGGCAAAATGGCAACTGGCTTAGGAGAAACGTTGTCAGTTTTGGACCTCGGCAGCCTGTCTCTGTCTTTATCTTTGCGTTTTTTTCGGAATTCCGGTTATCGGATAGCTAATAGATGACATTTCTGGATAATTAAACAGAGAACCGAAATATTTAGAGGCAAAAATATACAGACGGCTGATAGTGCGCTGATTAAATAAAGCACAAAACCGACAACAAGGTACGTCGTGGTCAGGGCCTAGGCAAGGAATACAGTACGAATGAAAATCTTTGAGGTATTTGCTTTCCAAAAGTAATGCAATTAACTTTTTCTGACATCGGAAAGGAGCAAGAAAAAGTTTCCCCAACGGGGTACTTAGCTTTTAGTTGAAGACTTCGGTTCTGAAACTCAAAAACTAAAATCTCAGGAGTCGGCCGACCGGCACTTGCGAACTGCTTCTGCTTCGGGCACCGCACGGCAAGAAAGACTGGTGTAATGGCATCGGCTGCATGTTTTATACCCCTGATGTCATGGAAGGGACAGCAAACAACGTAGGACCCAAGACTTTGTTAATCGGGCCGACTGAGGACAACCTGCAAGCAGAATGCCCCAAATGTAATGACTGCAACAGTGAAACACAAAGAACATCCTTGCTGGCTAGGCTTATGTAGGCCCTTGGGCCGACAGCCTAGTACCTACCTATGAACTTAAGGATTCAGTGCCTTCTACACATTCAGACTATGAACTGTACAGACAGACGAAATGTGTAGTCATCGATCTACATTAGCAACAAGTATAACTCTACACTGGTTAAACAGGATAATGCCCTGGAGTTTATCTACCTGTAAATCACCATCAACAAAGTCCCATACCAAATCCTATAGGTTCATACTAGGCTATCTGCCCTAGGGCATTTATAAGCCTAGCCAGAGTATGTTTGGCTTTCGCCACCCATTTTAAATTAATTTTGCTATGCCCTTTTTTGAGGTTAGTATACTCTGCCTCTAACAGTGACACAGAAGTGATACCGGGGGTAAACCTACGATCTCCCATCCACTCATCAAGACTCCTCTTGAAGAGAATCAATGAGGGACACTGCCTAACCTGGACTGGGATTTTATTCCATAGTGAAGGGAGCCTCTGGGTTATGAATCTGTCCCTCCAGCATGTCCTATTTATTTCAGTGCTGAGGTTCAAGTCTCTCGAGTGTGTAGCTCGATGGGATTTGGATTTTTTGAGGTGCAGCATGTCCTTAATTCCAGGTTGGACATGGCCTTATACGTCAGGCACAGGTCACCTCTGAGCAGGCGGTATGCCACTGAGTAGAGCTGGAGTTTCTTTAACCGGGCAGCATATGGCATCTGTTTGAGCCCTTTGATCCTCTTGGTGAGGTACTTTTGGGGTCTTTCCAGTTGCTGCAGGTGTTTGGTAAGGTACATCCCAAAAGGGGCATTGTACTCGATTATGGGCCTGATGAGGGATGAGTAAAGAGGCACGATGACTTCCCCTAATCTAGATGTGAATCCCATCACGATTAGGTGGGCTATATAAAATGTTTTTCTAACCACTTTGGCCACGTGGTTGTCAAATGAGAGATTGCTATCAACTTGGGTCCCCAGGTCCCTAATTACTTTTTCTGTACTTAATGGATTACCACCTATGTGGTAATTTGTGGGCACTTGTTTTTGCCAAAGGGGATGACTATACACTTTTTGGCGTTTAGCTTGAGGCCATGGATCTGGCACCAGTTGTCTGTTTCTATGAGGCCCTTTTGGAGGATGCTTGTGTCGGCTGGAGAGTCGATTATGGCGCCCAGTTTGCAGTCATCTGCAAACTTGGTCAGCCACAGTCCTTCCGTGTTGGCCTGTACCTTCGAGAAATATATACCAAACAAGAGAGGTCCCAGGACTGAGCCTTGTGGGACGCCACTTGTAACTGGTTTGGAGTCTGACATGGCTCCAGCAATTCTAACCATGTGGGTTCTGTCCTTGAGCCAGTTTGCAACCCATCTAGTGACATAGGGGTTTATATTTAAGCTGGTGAGCTTATCTATAATGCCCGAGTGGGGTATTGTATCGAAGGCTTTTGCGAGGTCCAGATAGGCTGTGTGGACCACCTTCCCTTCGTCAATGGCCTTGGTGACCGTTTCAAAGAAGTCAACCAGGTTTAAGAGGCAGGATCTGCCCTTAAAGCCGAACTGGGTAGGATCCAGTGTCTGTAGGTTCCCAATATCTTTATTTATGTGGTCCATGATGATCCTTTCCATAGCTTTGCAGACCAAGCTAGTCAGGCTTATGGGGTGATAGTTTCCAGGGTCCGCTGAGACACCACCTTTGTGGAGAGGAACCACTGTTGCTGTACGCCACTCTTTGGGTACATATCTTGTAGTAAGGCTGAGACTGAACAGTAGTTTTATGTTTGGGTTTAGCTCTTCTTGGAGTTCATGTAGGATGCAGCCTGGGACACCGTCTGGTCCCATTGATGCTGTGTTTTTTGCTTTGGAGGGCGGCTCCCACCTGAGCATCTGAGATGTCAGGGGGGCAGCACTCTGCTGGGATAGATATTTGCCCTTTTGGTGGGGAGTTTGCTGAACCTGTCAGCTAGGATGTTGGCAATGTCTGTGGGTTCGGTGTATTTTTTGTCATTTTGGACTAATTCTGAGCATATCTGGGAATTCCCACCCAGGTTCCTAACATAACTAAAGAAAGTCTTGTGATTATCCTTAGTGTCCTGTGCAATTTTTCTCTCGAAGCTGGCCTTTGACGATTTTATGAGTGCCCTTAGTTTTTTGCTAATACTGATCAGAGATGCCTTCCCTTTTGGGGATTTTGCTCTATCATGTAGTAGCTTCCTCCTTCTACTGTATAGTTTTGTTTATGGCTGGGGTCCACCACACAGGTCGTCTGCCTTTGGAGGATTGGGTCTTGGTTTTATTTGGGATTGCATGATCCATGCATTCCTGAAGGTGTTCATAGAATGCATTTATAAAGGATTCTGCGGTCTGGGCCGTATTTTCCACAGGCCCGGGGGCTTTGAAGGATTCCACCTCGGTTTTGAGGAGTGTGAAATTTGCTTTAGAGAAGTTTTTCACTGTGGTTTTCTGGGCAGGGGGTGGGGTCGGGATGTGAATATCCAGTGAGATCAGTTTATGGTCTGATCTTACCAGTGAGGGATACACTTCTGGTCTGGAGCATAGAGTCCCCATGTTGGTGATGATCAGGTCCAGTATGTTTTCCCCTCTTGTGGGAGTGGTAACAAGTTGTTCCATAGCATTTGAGTTTATGAATTCTAGGAACCTTTGGGCAAGGGTGTTGGAGCTAGAGTAATGCTCCCAATCTATGTTTGGGTAGTTGAAGTTGCCCAATATAATGGTGTTCGGAGAGACCTTCATATTTTCCAGTGTTCTCAGGAAGGCCGAGTGGGGTTCCTGGGGTTGAGAGGGTGGTCTGTAGCAGGCTATAAACTGGAAGGCAGTTTTACCCACTGTTAGTTGCACATGGATAGTCTCTGATGCTTCGTGCTTTGCCACCAACCTGGAGGTGTGGGTATCTTTGATGAATATCGATACTCCCCCTCCTTTTGTGGTTCGGTCCAAGTTTTGGGGCCGAAAAGCATGGTATGAGGTATAACCTGGTAGTGCTGGGGTGCTCTCGGGAGTCCTGAACCAGGTTTCTGTTACTGCACAGATATCGATGTTCTCCATGCTAAGGAGAGTTTCGAAAAGTGCATCTTGAGGTTTAGACTTCTGGCGTTGAGTAGCATTACTCTTAGTTTCTTATCCCTTGTGATACCTATAGAGGTGGGTTTGTCTTTTGAGCCTTGCCTAAAAAAGGCACTATGGGGGTAGCAAGAGCCTTTGCCAATATCCGAAAGCCCAGGGGTGACAGGTGCAAGCTGTCCCTAGCAAAGCATCGTGGCTTGTCGTGCATATCATCCCAAGCTGACAGGCATGGCTTAGTGGTAGGTCATACAGACTAGTGTTACCAAGGTCCTGAGTTCGAGACTGACAGTGGGAATTTATTTGTAAGACTTGAGGGTGGCCTAACTGTTAAGGTGCTTGCCTTACAAGCACAAGGTGCAGGGTTCGAGTCTCACAAGGGATAATTGGCTAGGCTTAAAATGGCTCGCAAGGGAAATTAGCCTAGTATGAACCTATTTCCTATTATTTATTTCCTATTGGATCCCCTTTGAATGACACCAATACTTAAGCCAATTGTTGAAATTGATCATCTTGTCTTCATATTGTGGCATCATTCTTGGTGAGGGTAAGATGCTACTCAAGATCAGGGTCATACCAGCCTGGGCTACATGCTCAGAGAGCTCCTCTATGTCTCTTTTCATGTAGTCCAGGGAGGTACGTCTCAGGTCATTCACACCAGCATGGACAATGACTGAGTCATATTTGTACTTGCCTTGGAGTGACCTGAGTGCTTGTGTTATGTTTCGGATCCTAGCGCCAGACAGGCTGCTCACTGTGACCTTCTCCTTGTTCAGCCTGGTGAGCGGGACGTCAGTGTGCTGACGATAGAGTCACCTATTACAAGTGTATCAAGTGTGTTGATTAGCCTTAAAGGCTGTAACTGTTCGGCACACTGGCTTTGTGAGGTATGTGTTGCACGTGTTTTGTTTTGGGGTAGCGGTTGCTTGGGTGTCTGCTTTGGAGGTCTCTGCTGCTTAGGCAGATCTTTATTTAGAGCCTCCAAGTATGTTTTTGTGTGATTATGTGTTTGGTTTGCTGTCATGGTAGGTCTATGTGAGACTGGAATTACAGTGAGTGTGGTTTCCTTCTCCTCCTGACTGGTTATGCCAGTACTGAGTTGAGAGAGATTAGCCTCCAGTTTGGCTATATGGTTGCATCTCTCACATGTGTTGGAATTTGTTGGGAGGAGGAGAGGGTTGTCTGTGTACATGAGGCAGTTGTAACATTGCCTCAAGATTCCCATATTCACCAGCTGGACCGGAGAGGAGATTGACAACTGACCTTTGGACATGCTAGAATAATACTGGGAATTCCTTTATAATTGAAAACAAGGGCCAATGGGGAGCGAGGGTGTAGTGCTTTTAATTTTTAGTGCTGACTTATAATTGCTTTAGTGAGCAAGTGCCAGGTAACAAGTGCAATGTGTTACAGGTAACTTAAATGCAAAAATGACAAACAGTAACTTTCTTTCAAGCGAAGCAAGGAAATAAGTTAAGTAAGCAATGCAGATATCACTAGGGATCCACAGAAGCGCTGAGAAGCCGCGTTTTAGGTGGAATTAGCGTTCCAGGGAAATAAGCATACAAACAAAGCTAGATTCAGCAGGCCTGGATCTAGTCT